>NC_073381.1:43979888-44336555 GCF_028641065.1 Leucoraja erinaceus | reverse complement strand
GGCAAAGCTCCATAGTCAAGTCCTCAACATGGTCAGTAACAAAAGTTAAGTAGAAATCCAGGTAAGTAAATCATGCACAAAAAGAACTAATTATTCTTCCCCACACCTTTATCCCCTAGCTGATCTAAAAGCATTCCCCATCATTCATGATTTGGTGGACAGGGTGAGAATGACAGCATTTAACAGAGGCATTTAGCCAGGTATTGTGTATGTTAGTTGGGATATTACAAGATGTTTGCAAGTCCACAGTTTGGAGTATTGTGTTCAGTTTTGGTCACCCTGTTATAGGAAAGATGCCATTTCAATTCTGGAAAAGTATGCGGAGAAGATTTACAAGAATGGTGCCAGAACTTGAAGGCCCCAGAGATCGAAACATAGAAAATAGGTGGTGAAGGAGGCCATTTGTCCCTTCATTGGGATCATGGCTGATCATCCACAATCAGTAACCCATGCCTGCCTTCTCCCCATATCCCTTGATTCCACTAGCCCCTGGAGCTCTATCTAACTTGCTTTTAAATTAATCCAGTGAATTGGCCTCTGCCTTCTGTGGCAGAGAATTCCACAAATTCGCAACCCTGGGTGAAAGTTTTCTCATCTCAGTTTATTCTCCTTTTATTCTTAGACTGTGGCCCCCTGGTTCTGGACTTCTCCCAACATTGGTAACGTTTTTCCTGCATCTAGCTTGTCCAGTCCTTTTATAATTTTATATGTTTCTATAAGATCCCCTCTTATCCTTCCAAATTCTAGATCTAGGATGAGGTTGGGCAGGCTCAGATCTTTTTTCATTGGAGCACAGGAGGCTGATGGGCAATCTTATAGAAGTGTATAAAATCATGATGGGCATAGATAGAATGGATGACCTACCTTCTTCCTAGTTAAGGAAATCAAAAACTAGAAAGCATCGTTTCAGATGAAAGGTGAAAGATTTAAAATTACTTGGAGGACAACTTCTTCATCTGAAACAATGCTTTCTGGTTTTTCAATGAGATTGCCAAGAATTTGAACATCTTTCCACCATCTACAAAATATTTTTGTGAAGCACTATGGAAAATCCTTAATTTGTATGGAAGAGTGGCGCTTAACTACAAGAACTTGACATCATTGACAGCACTCAACATACCTTACACTCCACCATTGTACAAATGGATGGAAAAACACGTACAATTTATGTATAACAACCAAATCTTTAATTCCAACATCAATCCTGTAGCAACTCTAACTGGAAGATCAAAGGCTGTAGGAGCATTACACCACAAACTACATCTCAACTCTCTTTGTCTAGGTGGCGTGACCAACGTTGCAGCGGCCTCTGCAGTCCGTCTGTCTTTTTTTTTGTCACCGTTGAATGTATAGTTTTGTTGTGGTTTATATTGTTCTTAGCTGTGTATATGTGGGGGACGGGGTAAACTTTTAAATCTCTTCCCTGTACGGGTGACCCGACCTTTTGTCTGTTGGGTCTCCGTGGTCGTTGGGGCCTAGCACCATGGAGCGGCCTCCAACCGGAACGACCTGAGGGCTCCAGTCGCGGAGCTGCGGACTTACCATCGTGGGGCTGGCCTGCTTCGAAGCGCTGAGCGCGGTGGTGGTGCACTGCTGCGGCCCGACTCTGGAGCTCGGAGGCTCCAGCCGCAGATCCGGTGGATGGTGACATCGGGAGCTCTCGGGTCTTTGATGGGAGACCGCCCGCCAGGGCTCCAACAGTAAGACCTAGAGCAGGGCCTTACATCGCCCGGCGCGGCCTTAATGGCCGCGGGACTTTCCATCGCCCGTCAGAGGCTTTAACATCGGGAGAAGAAATGGAACACAGGGGAGAGACAAGACTTTGCCTTCCATCACAGTGAGAAGGAGATTCACTATGATGGATGTTTGTGTAAACTGTGTTGGCTGTGTGGCTTGTTGTATGACTGCAGAAACCAAATTTCGTTTGAACTTCTTTTGAGGTTCAAATGACTAAATTTGTATTGTATTCAAAACAGTTGGGTGAGAATTGAATGCTGCCCTTGAATTATGTGCAGTATGAAGAAATATAACATTGGAGCCAACATGTGTAATCTTGCAATAACAAAGATATTCCTCAACTTTGCAATTTGGATTTACATCTACTTTTCAGATAAATCAAGTACGCATGTCTATAAAATTTTAGTGGACCAATTTAGTAGTCTTAAGTAGACTGCAAGAACCGCAACAAGAATCGCCAGCAGGAAATTACGAAGCCTTGTACAAATACTCTTGCTGGTACAGTTAAAAACAACTTTTGAACTTTATTTTTCCAACTCTAGCTTCAGCCTAGGATTCATCCGCCAATTTTGAAATTTAGAACCAAATCAACAATGACAATTGACATACTTCAAATGCTATCAAATTGAAGATAAACTGCCCACAAACTTGTAGGCATTGCAAAATGTTACTTGCATAAACATGAATATTGCTTCTGAAGAATTTACTTGTCCCTGATATATACTAGTACAACGCCAAAGCTTTAATAACAGTATTTGCTTCTAAGAGAACACTTCAGGTAAGCAAACTTTTCAGTCACTTTTCTAGCAGCAAAATTAGGTCTGGTGTGCGATAGATACCTATTTCTGTCTCATTTCCTGCTTAGAATCTGGAGGAATCCAGAAAGCACGAGTAAAGGCGGCAAACTTTGGGAAGTAATTGCCTTTGGAGCAGCATAGGCAAAATTTCACATTTGTTGATCACAGGTGACTGATATTGAAGGCAATGGGATGTCAGTGCAATTGCCTGTTGACAGCTGTTAAAAAAATTCTTCCTCAGACATCTTCCAAATCTCTTACTCAGCACAACAAACCAACACTAATTCTCAACACCAGGGTCACACGAGGATGTGTTCTCAGTCCCCAACTATACTCCCTGTACTCATGATAAGTTTACAAATGCCAAACTGCCATGTGCTGGATCACAATCAATGATGGAGACACAGGAAGGAGATAGACAATCTCTCCCTCATTGCCAGCAAGACAAAGGAGCTAGTTAATGACTTAAGGAGATGTGGCGGAGTACATGTCCCAATCAACATTGATGGTGCCAAAGTGGAAAAGGCTGAGAGCTACAAGTTCCTTAGTGTTGATATTACCAACATCTTGTCATAGACCAAACATATTGATGCAACTTTTTGTCTATTTCCCAAGAAGACGGAAGAAATTCTGCATGTTTCCAGTGACTCTCAAGCTTCTAAAGATACACAATAGAGAGAATACTGCCAGGTTGTAGCAACTTGATTTGGGACTTTAAACTGTGTTGAATGTTTGTTTTGTTATTTATTCTATGTTACGACTGCAGACTAAACCATTTCATTGCACTGAAAGTAGCTAATGTAACCCCACTTTTTAAAAAGGGAGGGAGAGAGAAAACGGGGAATTACAGACCAGTTAGTCTAACATCGGTAGTGGGGAAACTGCTAGAATCAGTTATTAAAGATGGGATAACAGCACATTTGGAAAGTGGTGAAATCATTGGACAAAGTCAGCATGGATTTATGAAAGGTAAATCATGTCTGACGAATCTTATAGAATTTTTCGAGGATGTAACTAGTAGAGTGGATAAGGGAGAACCAGTGGATGTGTTATATCTGGACTTTCGGAAGGCTTTCGACAAGGTCCCACATAAGAGATTAGTATACAAACTTAAAGCACACGGTATTGGGGGTTCCGTATTGATGTGGAAAGAGAACTGGCTGGCAGACAGGAAGGAAAGAGTAGGAGTAAACGGGTCATTTTCACAATGGCAGGCAGTGACTAGTGGGGCACCGCACGGCTCAGTGCTGGGACCCCAGCTATTTACAATATATATTAATGATTTGGACGGGGGAATTGAATGCAAGTTTGCGGATGACATGAAGCGGTGGAGGGGGGGGGGGGGCAGTGTTAGCTGTGAGGAGGATGCTAGGAGGCTGGCTGCAAGGTGACTTGGATAGGCTGGGTGAGTGCGCAAATGCATGGCAGATGCAGTATAATTTGGATAAATGTGAGGTTAGCCACTTTGGTGGCAAAAACAGGAAAGTAGACTATTATCTGAATGGTGGCCGATTAGGAAAGGGGGGGATGCAACAAGACCTGGGTGTCATGGTACACCAGTCATTGAAAGTAGGCATGCAGATGCAGCAGCAGGAAGCGAATGGTATGTTAGCATTCATAGCAAAAGGATTTGAGTATAGGAGCAGGGAGATTCTACTGCAGTTGTACAGGGTCTTGGTGAGACCACACCTGGAGTATTGCATACAGTTTTGGTCGCCTGAGGAAAGACATTCTTGCCGTAGAGTGAGTACAGAGCAGGTTCACCAGACTGATTCCAGGTGTGTCAGGACTTTCGTACGAGGAAAGACTGGATAGACTCGGCTTGTACTTGCTAGAATTTAGAAGATTGAGGGGGGATCTTATAGAAACTTACAAAATTCTTAAGGGGTTGGACAGGCTAGATGCAGGAAGATTGTTCCCGATGTTGGGGAAGTCCAGAACAAGAGGTCACAGTTTAAGGATAAGGGGGAAATCTTTTAGGACCGAGATGAGGAAAACATTTTTCACACAGAGAGTGGTGAATCTCTGGAATTCTCTGCCACAGAAGGTAGTTGAGGCCAGTTCATTGGCTATATTTAAAGAGGGAGTTAGATGTGGCCCTTGTGGCTAAAGGGATCAGGGGTATGGAGAGATGGCAGGTACAGGATACTGAGTTGGATGATCAGCCATGATCATATTGAATGGCGGTGCAGGCTCGAAGGGCCAAATGGCCTACTCCTGCACCTATTTTCTATGTTTCTATGAAAAGCGCAATGACAATAAAATTGAATCCAATCCAATCTACACCATGTTGCCTCAGAAAAACAAGACAATAAGTGCAGGAGTAGGCCATTCGGTCCCTTGAGCCAGCACAGCCATTCAATGTGATTATGACTGATCATCAACAATCAGTACTCCGTTCCTGCCTTCTCCCCATATCCCTTGACTCCGCTATCTTTTAGAGGTCTGTCTAGCTCTCTCTTGAAAGGATCCAGAGAACCAGCCTCAACCGCCCTCTGAGGCAGAGAATTCCAGACCCACAACTTTTTCCTCGTCTCCATTCGAAATGGCTTACCCCTTATTCATAAACTGTCCCCCCCTGGTTATAAACCTAGCAACTAACATAATCAAAGACTTGCCCCACCCCAGCCATTCCTCCTTACTCCCGTCTAGCAAAAGATACATTAGATTTAAAGCATGCACTACCAGATTCACTCCCACTGTTTCTGAATGGTTCTTCCATTGGCTTTGGTGCACTCCAATTCATCTCCACCTCATTGTGGACATCGAACTATGTCTTTGGAACTGATGCGTTAAAATGCTGAGAACTAGATCCTGCACTATTTATCTTCCCAACTGCTATATTTTACATGAGTTTGACTTGCTTATATTTATGTATACCATCTGATCTGATTGGAGACAAGCAAAACAAAGCGTTTCACCTTACCTCAATATGTGACAATAATAAACCAAAGCCCACATTATTTGGTCTTTTGCCGTGAGGAAGGCTCCTTACTATCCAGCAAAATCCCTTTGTTCCTCAATACTCCTCTGGGATTGCCCATTTATGGCAATTAATGGAGGGAACGGATTGGGTCTGTTCGAGAAAGAACCAGAGGCTCCCATGTGCTTCCCACATTGAATGGAGGTGAAGAGAGACTGGATGTCCATGCTCAAGAAGAGGCAATTGTGGGCCTAGGAATTGGAAGCTGAAGTGGTGAAGAATCTTGGATGTATGTCAGAATTAACTTGAACATTGTATACCCACAACCATCATTTATGCATTACACGATTTTGGGTGCTGTCTGAATTAAGTCTGTATGTTCTCCCTATGACCGGGTGGGTTTTCTCTAGATGCTCTGGTTACTTCACACATTCCAAGGGCATGCAGGTTTGTAGGTCAATTGGCTTCTGTAAATTGCCCGGTGTATAGGATGCAAGATTAGGATAACAAACTATTTTACAAGTGATCAGCTGTTGCAGACATCTTCTGCCATGTATGAGCTCCATTCTTGGTGAGATTTGAATGATTGAGTCAATTAAAATGACTGAGTCAATTAACCTGGTATATCTATACATTGCCTGGTTGACCAATGTTTTTTAAAAATGTAACTATATTGCCAGGCAGTCTCAGTCCCAAGGTGCTGTTTGAATTAGGTACTGTTCCATGGAACAGAAGCACGTCGTAACCTGGGGAGAATTTGTAGGGTGCCAAAGGGCAATATTTTAATAATTTACTCCTCAAAGGTGAAATCCTGTCAATGAGTCAAGTACCTGCCTTACCATTAAGCATGCTTGAATATTGCCCATCGGAGACCAGAACTAGATTACTAAATATTGTTTTACCAGAAGATAGACACAATGTGCTGGAGTAACTCAGCAGGTCAGGACTCTTCTGTAGACTGAGTTACTCCAGCATTTTGTCTATATTTGGTATATACGAGCACCTGCAGTTCCTTTCTACACATTGGTTCTCCCAGACTTTCACTAATTATTTCCAATGCATCGTTCAATGAATATCAAGTTTTGCTAACCCAACATTTGAGCCGGCATGGTTTAATGCCATACTTCCTTCGCCAAGTGGTCTTCTGGCTCAGCAACAAGATAGGTTCCAAGTGCACAACTACTGCCAAACAGCACCAGTTTCCACATGCTAATCTACCACCAATTCCAATGCGTGCTCTTTTGTTGTGGCACAGAGCACTTTACTTAGCTAGCCATCTCAACAATGGGCTAAATGCAAGACAACAGTGACAAGAAACAAGACCTAAGCACCTCACATTTAGTAATTTGCATAAGAAGGAACTGCAGATGCTGGAAAATCGAAGGTAGACAAAAATGCTGGAGTAACTCAATAGGAGCAGCAGCCACCCCCACCTGCACATCAGTCTGAAGAAGGGTTGCCGATTTCCTTCGCTTCATAGATGCTGCTGCACCCACTGAGTTTCTCCAGCATTTTTGTCTACCTTAAGTAATTTGTAGTTAATTTAGAACATGGAGTAATAACCTTCAGCAATCAATTCACTGACGTTTAATACAGAGCCAAACCCCAATTCGAATGGGCACCATTTGGAAATATGAAGCACTTTCAATAATGATTCCAAAAGTGAAACATGGTTAACTTTCAACAAAATCAACAATCTGCGGAACTGAAGAACCCCACCCACATCTGTCTGACACTATTTTTGAAAAAGAACAGCCCGGCTTGCAAAAGATTCTGGATTAAGCAGTTGAATCACTTCCACTAGTGCTGAAGCTCATATTTAATAGCAAGTTAGCAATTCCTTAAGGGAAAAGAATTTTGAGATGACATGCTTGTCAGAAGATTGCTGGAACAACTTGCATCACAGAGAACTAACATTGTGAAACACCCCGAAGCACATCATTGAAGGTCACAAGAATTTAAAGAATAGGAGACGTAAGCCCGTCAGCTTCAGGCCTGTTCTGCCATTCATGATAATGGTTGATTTAATACATGAAACACCATTTACCTGTCTTATTCATCGGCTATAATTAATTTTATGTCCGGATAACAGAAATAACTGTTCTGAGTACAATTACCGACGGCCTCCACAACTGTCCAAGTAGAGAATGCTTAAAGAATTACCATTTCTGGTGCGAAGAAAATATCTCTTGCAGGTACTGTCAAGTCTTGCGGCAAATCTACATGTTTTGTGATCACTTTACATTCTTCACAACGACAAAGAGCCAACCCCATTTAATCTCAGCAAACAGATCTGCATTACAGGAACTATCCTGGTGAAAATTCAGTACATTTCATTGCATGTAGGTTTTATGGCAATATTTCAATTTCCAATACTCCAGACACTACTATGGCTGTATGCAGGTAAATATGTTTATTTATTGCTCATATTCTATGTCGCTCTTCTAGGGAGATGCTAACTGCATTTCGTTGTCTCTGTACTGTACACTGCACAATGACAATAAAGTTTGAATCTGAATCTGATCTCTTCGAGGTCCAGCATCATTTTATTCAGAAATCTTCACTTTTGCACTCAACTGTTACAATAAAAGCTAACATACCATTTGTGCTTCTAAGCCTGCTGCACCAACATGTCAGTTTTGTTACTAGGCCATCCACGTCCTTTGACCATGAATATTTCCCAATCACTCAACATTGAATAAAAAGCATGATTCTTTCCCTCCCAAAGTGGATAATGTCACATCTTTCCAAACTGTACATTGCAGTCATGATGTTGCCATTTAAACTAGCTTATTCAGCAAAATTAGTCAGAGCCAGTAAATTACAATAAGGAAAGAAACATTAACATAAAGCAGGTTGTATTAGCATGAAGTTGAGGGTGGCAATTGGAGCAATGTCTACAAAGATCAAGGCAAAGTGGTGGGGGCAGGTGGGAGAGGAAAATACAAGAAACAACATGTCAAATTATCCAATACCTGATCCAGACAGGGTAATACAATGAGAATGATTCATTGATTTTCTGATAGGCTCCAATCCAACAAAACGAATAATCATGCAACCACAATTTAGAAGCACAATTGTTCTGAATAACATCCTGAAGTGTTATGTTAAATTATTTAGGCTAAACTTAAAGTACATGCCAGGGCCTTAAAGCTTTGACTTGCACCAACTCGCAACCATGTTCCATAAGATTAGTAGAAAAATGGTGCTTTGCACGTTTCATTTGTGACAAAACACTGAAATTAATCCAAACATACATGAAACATACAACTGGTGGAACTCACACGCCGAAGTTAATGTTTTCCCCATACAAGATCGCAGCCACAAGCAGGATGTATTAATGTTTTCTACAACTGATTGTTCATCCAATTACAAATTAATACACTGAAGATCTCAAAATTTACGGATTAACATTAAAACGTAATCTAAATTCACTGTCCAGTGAACTACTAATTTATTTACTGTCATTTTTCTGCGGAAGTATACTGATAAGTTTGATTGGCTTCGATGTTACTCATTTATGAAACAAAGCATTTTACTCACTGAAACAGGATGTCCATAAGCACTTTCGCTACCAATATACTTTTGGAATGCAATCAATGAGGCGTATGTGTTTTTTTTTTAATATTTAAGAGAACAATCTAAAGTAATATTCAAACATCGAAAAGATGCTTAGTTTCAACATTAATTTAAAAACAATTCGATTTTAAATTAAAGCCTGGCAACATTGTGTATTATAAATTACGTCTTCAAAGGATTTTTCAAAAAATAGTTAAAATCATGCAAATGCAACACATATGTAAACAATCATACCAGAAGAATTAAGAGTACCATACAGATACATCTGCTATAAAAATGCACCACTCCCCCTTTCCTTGCAGAGAGGCCATTACAATGAATCGCGCTGTCTTTGGACAGCGGCTACAATAAGGATAAGGCCTCGACTGTGTCCCCACCCTGTCAGCCACCCATATTCACACCGCGGCCAACCTAATGAAAAGATTAGGAGCCGCTCCCCTCCCCATTTCCACAATATTCTTCGCTGTCACCAGCTCGCATCTCTGCCCTTACTTACCTATAGTAGAGATAAAAGTGGTGTTAAAGGCGTCGTCTGAGAATCTGAAAAGCACGCAGGTTTTGCCCACGCCCGAATCTCCGATCAGCAGCAGCTTGAAGAGCAAGTCGTAGGTTTTCTTTGCCATAATCTGTCGCTCCCTCGCTCTAGCTGCTAATAATTGGGGCGATGAGAGTTCTTTTTAAACGGGAACAAAATGGCGCCTCTCTCTCTCTGCCCGTCTCTCCCTCTCTCGCTTTAACACCAACGCTCCGGCTGCAACAAGTTACCAACCATCAATGTCCATGGATCCGGCCGGAAAGGCGCACACACACGGGCGGCTAACCCACCAACCGGTCCTTCTTTAAACTTTCCTTTCTTCCCCCCGTTTAACTTCGCGAAGACATTCGGGAAGCAGAGACGAGCTCATTCAGCGTCAACGTCAGTGCAGCGCTCGCCCGTCCGTCCGTCCGTCCACCCAGCCAGCAGCCCGGCCGCTGCTGTTGCTGCTCCCTGCTACTCCCTCCTCCTCCACGCCTTCTCGCGAAAAAAAAACACACCCAGCTCAGCCCAGCCCGCTCCGCTTGGCTTCGCTTCCCTGCGCTTCCCCACCACGGCTTCAGCGCCTACCGGAAGTGCTGGCCAGCACCCAGCCAGGCCTCCGACTGGTTGCTCCAGCGACCGGGGCGGCGCCCGGAGCCCGGCCCACCGGATGCGGGGGCGGGGACGGGGAGCAGGAGAGCTCTGGTCGTGGGCCTGTCAATAACAAGGCCCGGCCCGGCCCTCCACTTCACTTCACTCCACTCAGTGTCCGAGCCGATTATGTCATCGGGGTGGGGGCGAGAACCGCCGCAAGGTTCCACAGCCGGGTGTACTTGACGCCAGAGAAGGTAGCGTTACATCGAAGATACACACGAAATGCTGGAGTAACTCAGCGGGACAGGCAGCGTCTCTGGATAGAATGAATGGGTGACGTTTCGGGTCGGGACCCTTCTTTAGACTGAGAGTCAGGGGAGAGGGAGGCATAAAGACATGGAATTGAGGAAATGTGGAATGGTTCATTGTTGGATGAGGGAAGGTGACAACGAGGCATACAAACAGTGAATTTGATGCAGTAAAATTAATCAGGAGGGCAGTGAAGGGGTTGGACAGGCTAGATGCAGGAAGATTGCTCCCGATGTTGGGGAAGTCCAGGACAAGGAGTCACAGTTTAAGGATAAGGGGGAAATCCTTTAAAACCGAGATGAGAAGAACTTTTTTCACACAGAGAGTGGTGAATCTCTGGAATTCTCTGCCGCAGAGGGTAGTTGAGGCCAGTTCATTGGCTATATTTAAGAGGGAGTTAGATGTGGCCCTTGTGGCTAAAGGGATCAGAGGGTATGGAGAGAAGGCAGGTACGGGAGACTGAGTTGGATGATCAGCCATGATCATATTGAATGGCGGTGCAGGCTCGAAGGGCCGAATGGCCTACTCCTGCACCTAATTTCTATGTTTCTATGAAAGTAGTCGGTGTTGTAGAGTAGGGGAGGGTCGAAGAGGGAAACCAAGTGTTATTTGAAGTTAGAGAAATTAATATCCATATCGCTGAGTTGTCAGTTACCCAAACATTGCATGAGAACCTGTTTCACTGACATATATTTGTACAGTCCTATGAATGATAAATATGTTTTTGTAAAAGACAGGTGTGAACACCACTGAGCATGACATTTGAATGTATAGACACCGAGTGTATGAAGAGATTTTGCACAGTTTATGGTTTATATATTTTATTCTGAATAAAGTTTATTTAGAAATGTTTTAATTAAAAAAAGAATGACATTATCACCTGGCAAATGCTTCGCTGCTCAAATACTTTGCTGCTCAATAGACAATAGGTGCAGGAGTAAGCCATTCGGCCCTTCGAGCCAGCACCGCCATTCAATGTGATCATGTAGCAATGTTACAACATTTTGATATTTTAAAAATCAAGTCTTTAATTTATCCCATCAGATAAAGCATAAAAAGAAGTTTAATTTGACACCTAATTCACTTTCATATTTTCAGTATTTAAAAAGTTATGGCCATTTTCATACTCGGAAATTGGCACTTGTTCCCTATTGCTTTTTCATTGACTTAACATAAAAGCTGCGATCGAGAACATTTAAAGGCCGATAACTTTCTTAAAATTTAAGATAATGAAATAAATTTTCAGTTATTATAAATTGAAGCATTCTGAAACAAATATGAAACAATCTTACTTAGATGACTTGAAATTAAAGCATATATTAGTTAGTTACCTAATTGTAGCTAATTACAAAATTCAATTACTAGATCTAAACACCTATCCATTTCTTAAGAATAGATTAACATTTTTAAATAGCCTAAGTGTCCAAATAACATTCACACAAGAATTCAGAATATAACATAATTTTTTTATCTCATTGTCATGGGTTTATAGGCCAAATGGAAGGAATTTAATGTTTATACCTGTAAATTAATGGCCATTTAAATCTGCTTGCGAGTGGGACTTTCTGGAACGGGACCATTTGAGGATGCGGTGAATTTATACCCCCATATCTGCAGCAATTACACTGCCAGTTCTTCGGGGGGGGAAATCACCGTTTCGCAACTTAAAATGTGAATTAAATACATCTTAAGAAACACTTTTATACATAAAAATAAACTACTTTCTTTTACCTGGTCCTCCATAAAATCCGTCCCAGTCGGCATTGACGGCTTCAGAAGCTGCTTTTAAAATCATTCCAGCGATTAACTTGTCGGGTGACTTTTTTTTAAAAACACACAGAACGGCCGTAGGAACGATTCTTTAGCAAAATCTTGCACTCCAACAAATATAATTCAGGACCAGGCCGGGAAAAAAACCCCGCTTTAATTCGCCCCACCCCTCAAACGCGCCAAAATTGCGCACACGGCCAGTGGCAGAATTACAGCGCCGCTGAAGGTAACATACCTAGATCATGGTTGATCAATGTTTAGCGGAGTTAAAGTTAAACCAAGTTTTCTGAACTGATTTATTTACACAATCGCTCCTTGGCAAACAGGTCTCTGCAAACACGTCTGATCACAACGGTGGTCAGCAAAACAACCGTAGCGCGAAAGCGAAACCGCGCGAAAACAGCAGCCCCTCCCGAGTCATGTGACCGCGGCTTCCGAACGCTGGGTTCGACATTTGCGTGCGCCAGCAGGCGCCGCTACATGGCCCCCCCCCCCCCAGAATCCGCGGTACGGAAATGCACGGGTAACTGGATGGTTCGACCGGAACGCGTAGTCCGAGGGCGAGCGTAGCATTCGGGGCCGGCAAAACAGAACCGGAGCGACGCGACAAACGCGAACGAGGGATGGGCGTAACAGAGGGGACCTAGGCTGACATAGGCTGGCTTAAGGCGGCTGGCTGAGACGAACTCCTTCCTGCCACCCATGTGCAACGTGAACGTCGAGGTACCAGGCTCTAGCACCTTGTGCGGTCCTTGGTACACCCGCTGTAACAGCGAGCTGTGAGCATCCCTACGAAGGAAAACATAAGCACAATCCCATAACATAGTAGGTACATGCTCCACGGACGACCCCTGTCGGAAAGTGGTAACCGGGACTAACGCGCGCGCCCGCTTGCGAAGGTCAGCTAGCACCAGCAAAGTCGGAACCTCCTGGCGGGCAGAAAATCCCCAGGTACCTGCAAAACCGAGCCATAAACCAGCTCGGCCGAGGAGACGTCAGGGTCTTCCTTAGGCGTAGTTCTGATGCCTAGGAGAACCCAGGCCAATCGGGGCCGGTGAGCCGGGCCTTCAATTCCGACTTAAGGTGTCTGTGAAACTGCTCGACTAAACCGTTCGACTCCGGATGATATGCGATGGTCTGGTGCAGCTTAGCACCGTATAGCTGCGCCATATCACACCACAGGGAGGACGTGAACTGGGCCCCACGATCGGTAGTGATATCTGAAGGGACCCCGAAATGAGCGATCTAATTGGAGACAATAGCGTGGGCACAAGCCTCAGCTGAGGTATCAGTCAACGGTATTGCATCCGCCCACCTGGTGAACCTATCCACGATAGTCAGTAAGTGAGTGGCCCCACGCGAACACGGCAAGGGACCCACCAGGTCAACATGGATGTGCAGGAACCTGCCATCTGGAACAGCAAAATCCTGCACGGGCGGGCGCACATGCCCTAGCACCTTGGAAGTCTGACGGGAATAAGCGCGGCCCCATGCTGCGACCTGCATTCGTAACCTGTGCCAGACGAACTTGGAAGCAACCAGGGCAGAGGTGGCGTGGATGGACGGGTGCACTAGGCTGTGGATGGTGTCGGAAATCCGACGCTTCCAGGCAATCGGGACGATCGGGCAGGCTTTACCCGTTGAGACATCGCAAATGACTCATCGCGAATTAGCACCTCAGTCAGCTTGAGACCCAATTCAGCATTACGGTAATCCTCCATGCCGGCATCGGCCAGTTGGGCCGTTGCCAGCTCCGCATAATCCACACCTAGGTTTAAGACGGAAACATCAGGGACCACTGGACGGAGAGCGTGTCGGCCACAACGTTCAGCTTCCCCGCCACATGCCAAATGTCAGACGTGAACTCGGATATGTAGGCGAGGTGCCGCTGTTGCCTGGCAGACCAGGGGTCGGACACCTTATTTAAAGCGAACGTGAGCGGCTTGTGGACCGTGAATGTGGTAAACGCGCGGTCCTCGAGGAAATAACGGAAATGCCGGATCGCTAGGTAAAGTGCGAGGAGCTCCCGATCGAAAGCGCTGTACTTGATCTCCGGGGCCCACAGCTGCCTGCTGAAAAACGCCAGCGGCAGCCAGCGGTTACTTACCCATTGCTCGAGGACCACCCACAGCGACGTCCGCGCCTCCACGGTGAGGGCTGTGAGGGCCGATGCCCTAGTGTGTACCAACATGGTGGCGTTGGCCAGTGTGGTCTTAGCCCCCTTTAAAGCTATCCCAGCCTCCTTGGACCAAACCAGGTCCTTGGGCTTGCCCGCCAGACATTGGAACAACGGCCGCATGATGGCGGCCGCTGACGGGACAAATCGGTGGCAGAAATTGACCATTCCGATTAATTCCTGCAGGCCCTGGACGGATAGTGGCCTCGGGAAATGACAGTTGCTGTTGGGGCGTGAACGGATTACGCGGCTTGACAGGGCACAGGTCCGACAATGGAACCATTCGCCCGCCTCGCACATCAACTAGCAGGGAGAACGCGCGCTAGAAGTCGGTCCCCAATATTGGCTGTTTGACGTCAGCAACAGTGAACTTCCACCTATATGGGTGGGAGTCGAAATTTAAGTCCAGGGTCCGCGCAACGTAAGTTCGAATGTCGCTCCTGTTAACGGTTGAGACGACGGGTCCTACCTTACTGACGCGGGTATCTCGGGCGGTCGGTGACAGGATACTGGCTGTGGCACCGATGTCGACCAGGAAACGGTGGCTGCAGTGGTGATCACGGACGTAGATGCGTTCGTTCAGGTCAATCGCGTTCGCCTCTATAGGTGATCGGCCGAGGCATTTCCCTGAAACAAGCTTCAACATCTTGGGGCTTCCACACTGTAACGGAGATGGTAGTTGCACCAACATCATCGGCTGTACACCTCCGGCTGTGGCGATGCTTCTTCGGCGCTGGGCGGGTCCTGACCTTCGTCCCGGTGTCGTCTCAGTTGCACCCATGCCGTGGCAGTGGGGCGGGTGAACGAACAAACGTCCCGCCGTCTGTGGGTCCACAGCTCGTCGGCTCTCCCTGCAAGGTGCTGGGGATCGCTGAAATCAGTCCCGGCGAGCATCAAACGGACCTCGTCTGGCATCTGCTCCAAGAACGCCTGTTCAAATAACAGACACGGGCAATGCCTGTCCATCAGGGCCAGCATCTTCGCCATGATGGTGGATGGACGACGATCGCCGACACTGTCCATGTGCAGGATCTTCGCCGCCCTGTCTCTACGGCTGAGACCGAAGGTATGTAGCAGCAGGGCCTTCAAACCTTCGTACTTTGCGATCGTCGGCAGGTCTCTGATATACGGCAACAGCCTCGAGGCACAGTCCTGTGGCAGAGCTCCCACCACATGAAAATACATCGTGTCATCCACTTTTGTTCGATGCAGATGGAACTGTGCCTCTACGTGAGCGAACCACACCTGAGGTTGATCTGGCCAAAAGGAAGGTAGCTTGAAGCCCGGTGAGCCCTGCCTCGTGCCGGCCGATTCTGCGGGGACGTAGTCCTCCTGCATGATCTCTTGTCTAACGACGGCTAGACAGGTCGGTGTCATCAATTTAGCAGATGCAGAAATGACAACCAAGTTTTCTGAACTGATTTATTTACACAATCGCTCCTTGGCAAACAGGTCTCTGCAAACACGTCTGATCACAATGGTGGTCAGCAAAACAACTGTGGCGCGAAAGCGAAACCGCGCGTAAACAGCAGCCCCTCCTGAGTCACGTGACTGCGGCTTCCGAACGCCGGGTTCGATATCTGCGTGCGCCAGCCGGCCCCACTACAAAAGACACCAATTTCTTTCATTGTAATAGGCTGTTTTCATAGTCATACAGCATGCAAATAGCTCCTTCAGCCCATGACGTCCAAGATGTCCCATCTAAATTAATCCCATTTGGCCGTGTTTACTATTCATGTACCTGCCTAATAGTGTCATGAGTCATACAGCACAGAAACAGCCCCTTCGGCCCAACTTTCCCCATGCCAAACAAGATGCCCCATCAACACAAGTCCCACCTGCTCGCATTTCACCTATTTCCCTCTCAACCTTTCCTATCCATGTACCTGTCCAAATGTCTTTTAAATGTTCTAGTACCTGCCTCAACTACCTCCTCTGACAGCTCGTTCTATGTACCCCCCACCCCTCCCACCCTCTGTGTGATAACGCTATCCCTCAGGTTCCTGTTAAATCTTTCCTCTCACTTTCAACGTATGTCCTCTGGTTCTTTATTCCCCTACTCTAGGTAAAAGACTGTGCATTTATCCTATCTCTTCCCCTCGTGATGTTTCCACCTCTTTAAGATCACCCTACATCCTCCTGCGTTCCAAAGACTAAAGTCCTAGTCTGCCCAACCTTACAGTTCAGGCCCTCAATTTCAGGCAACATCCTTGTAAATCTGTTCAAGAAGGAACTGCAGATGCTGGAAGATCGAAGGTACACAAAATTGCTGGAGAATCTCAGCGGGTGCAGCAGCATCTATGGAGCGAAGAAAATAGGCGACGTTTCGGGCCGAAACCCTTCTTCAGACTGATGGGGGGTGGGAGGGGAGAAGGAAGGAAAAGGGGAGGAAGAGGAGCCCGAGGGCGGGGGGATGGGAGGAGACAGCTCGAGGGTTAAGGAAATGGGAGGAGACAGCAAGGGCTAGCAACATTGGGAGAATTCAACATTCATGCCATCAGGATGCAAGCTGCCCAGGCAGAATATGAGGTGCTGTTCCTCCAATTTCCGGTGTTGCTCACTCTGGCAATGGAGGAGACCCAGGACAGCGAGGTCGGATTGGGAATGGGAGGGGGAGTTGAAGTGCTGAGCCACCGGGAGTTCAGGTAGGTTATTGCGGACTGAGCGGAGGTGTTCGGCGAAACGATCGCCCAACCGCCGCTTAGTCTCCCCGATGTAAATCAGCTGACATCTAGAGCAGCGGATGCAGTAGATAAGGTTGGAGGAGATACAAGTGAACCTTTGTCGCACCTGGAACGACTGCTTGGGACCTTGAATGGAGTCGAGGGGGGAGGTGAAGGAACAGGTGTTGCATTTCTTGCGGTTGCAACGGAAAGTGCCCGGGGAGGGGGTGGTACGGGAGGGAAGGGAAGAATTGACAAGGGAGTTGCGGAGGGAGCAGTCTTTGCGGAAGGCAGACATGGGGGAGATGGGACGATGTGGCGAGTGGTGGGGTCACGTTGGAGGTGGCGGAAATGGCGGAGGATTATGTGTTGTATTTGCCGGCTGGTGGGGTGAAAGGTGAGGACCAGGGGGACTCTGCCCTTGTTGCGAGTGCGGGGATGGGGAGAGAGAGCAGTGTTGCGGGGTATGGATGAGACCCTGGTGCGAGCCTCATCTATGGTGGTGGAGGGGAATCCCCGTTCCCTGAAGAACGAGGATATTTCTGATGCCCTAGTATGGAATGTCTCATCCTGGGAACAGATGCGGCGTAGGCGGAGGAATTGGGAGTAGGGGATGGAGTCTTTACAGGGGGCAGGGTGGGAAGACGTGTAATCCAGATAGCCATGTGAGTCAATTGGTTTGTAGTGTATGTCGGTCAGAAGTCTGTCCCCTGCAATGGAGATGGTGAGGTCAAGGAATGGTAGGGAAGTGTCGGAAATGGTCCAGGTGTATTGGAGTGCCGGATGGAAGTTGGTGGTGAAGTGGATGAAGTTAGTCAGTTGTGCGTAGGTGCAGGAGGTGTCCCCAAAGCAGTCGTCAATGTAACGGAGGTTACATCCTTGTAAATCTGTTCAAGAAGGAACTGCAGATGCTGGAAGATCGAAGGTACACAAAATTGCAAGAGAAACTCAGCGGGTGCAGCAGCAACCCTCCCCCTCCTTGTAAATCTTCTCTGCACCCTTTCCAGCTTAACAATATCCTTCCTGTAGCCAGGTGACCAAAACGACACTTGAAATGCAGCCTCACCAGCGTCTTGTACAACTGCAACATAACTCCCAACTTCAATGCTCAATCCCTGACTGATGAAGGGCAATGTACAAAAAGCCTTCTTGAATATCCTATCTACCCATGATGCTACTTTCAAACAACTATGTACTGACACTCCCAGATCCTTCTGCTCTGTCCTGTACCTGTCCGGTCAAGCGCCATAAAATGAGAGATAATCTCTGTGAGACTACTTTTGTTTCTTCTAAATTAAGGGTGTACAGTGTCTGTTTTCTTGAACTCCTTAAAGGTTAAATCTGCCTTTCCAGAAATAAATCTGGTGAAGCTTCATGGCACCTCTTTTTTTTGCAAGTACAGGTGCACAACCTTTTATCCGAAGTTCCAAATAACGAAAAGCTCCGAATAGCGGACATTTTTTCGGTCCTTGAAGAAAGGTCCTTGAAGACGTTCACCGAGGGCGGCCCGCAGAGGTGACAGCGGAACCTCCGGTCTGTCCTCGAAGAAAGGGGAAGGTAGCAGCAGATTGTCGCTCCCTTCAGTTTCACCCCACCTACACCCCTCTGCTTCCCGGCCATGTGTGTGACCCCTTCCCTCCCCTCTCCTGCTCCCCGCCCATTGCACCGGCGCGGGGGCTTTGCACTGTCTTCACGTCGGCGATGCCAGCAGGTCAGTGCCAGTCACCGGAGACGTCAGGACCAACAGGACACCGACCCCCAGGCCCACTGCAAGCACGGAGATCCCAGAGACCCACAGCCAGCAGCAGTCCAGCCCCGTTCCAACTCCAGAGGAAAACTGCAAACTGGCCGGAGACGTCAGGACCACCAGAAGCTGCTCCCCGATGGGCCGCTACGGCGACAAGTGGCAGTTCGCCCACAGCCCGAGCTGCGCCCCCTCATCGGGACGCCGACCCCCAGGCCCACTGCAAGCACGGAGATCCCAGATCAGCAACTCCAGCCCAGCCCCGCTCCAACTCCAGAGGAATACGCTCCCCGTAGGGGCAGAAGCTGATGGTGTGCAAGGTACGTCTTGTTCTTGGGGTGGCGCAGCTCGGGCTGTGGGCGAACTGCCACTTGTCACCGTAGCGGCCCATCGGGGAGCGGATTCCTCTGGAGTTGGAGGGGGAGGGGGGTATTGTGCTGTTTGATCGCCCCCGGCTATCCCAGGGACAGGGAGACACAGCGGCTTTTGAGACTGGTGGGCAATCACTTCCAAAGTTCTGCCCACACAGTCAATACGCCTCTCCTACACTGCATTTCATACAAACATTTATTCTGCAAGAAAAAACTACATTGAAGACTCAAACTCGCGACTGAGTAACTGCCGGGATCGAGGCGCAAACTCGCGACCTTGCGGATATGAGCCGAGCACTCTACCACTGAGCCAGCCGTTAAAATCTACGCTAAAAATCTTCCATTCCAAAGGTCGAAAAAATCCGAATTACGAAAAGTGTCTGGTCCCAAGGCTTTCGGATAAAAGGTTGTGCACCTGTATACCATTCCTTGGGTAAGAAAACCAGAGGTGTATAAACAGAGCATGACATTTCTACTCTTATACTCAAATCACCCTGCAATGAAGTCCAACATTTTGTCTTTCCAATTGTTTGCTGCAGATGATTTCAGTGATTCATGGACAAATATGCCCAGATCCCTCAGAACATCAACACCATGCAATTTCTCACCTTTTGATAAATATTCCATATTTCTATATTTCTTTCTACCAAGGTGGATCACTTTGCACACTTCCACATTATATTCCATCTGTAACGTTCTTGACCATTCACATGATCAATCTATATTCACTGAACACTCACCTGCATCCTAATCACAGCCCACATTGCCACCCAACTGAGGATCATTAGCAAACTTGGATATATTACACTTGATTTCCCCCCCCCCCACCCCATAAAATAATTTATAATAGATTAGATTGATTAAGTTTTATAGCATGGAAATGGGTACATTGGCACACCTTGTCCGTGTCAAACATTTCATACCCATTTGCACTAATCCTACATTGTTCCCTCTTCCAACTTGCGTACTCAGGTGTGTGGAAGATGAGAATACCCTGAGAACACAATTGAAATGTTAGCCAACATTACAAACACGTTTCATAGTAGAGCCTTCATGTTCTTGGGGTAAAAAAGCAGTAAGAGGGATGGCTTGCTTATAAGATGCATATTAGAGAACAGGTATTAAAATGGTAAATAAAAGTTGTTTATTTTGCTCAAGCTTATGTTTGGGAGTGGTTGGTAATGGAGCAAAGCAAAAGGAAATGAAATGGAGAAAAACATGTAAAGCAGTGTGAACTCTAGTGGTTATTAGAGTTTGGTGTCACGTTCCCACAGAACCCTGCTATGCCTCATCAATTTGCAGACAAAACAATCTCACTTCCCTTGCCTTTCACATGAGAGGGAAGGTGAAAGTTAAAATTTGAGTATGAAGTTATTTAGCGCATAAGGGAAATTTGGGGTGTATTTACTTTGCATTTCACTGATGCAGAATATGTCATAATGGTAACTAAAGTGCACAGAGTGTAGTTTAGCTCTCACAGATAGTCTGAACAAAGACAAAAATGCTGGAGAAACTCAGCGGGTGAGGCAGCATCTATGGAGCAAAGGAATAGGTGACGTTTCGGGTCGAGACCCTTCTTCAAACGTCACCTATTCCTTCGCTCCATAGATGACATCACCTATTCCTTCGTTCCATAGATGCTGCCTCACCCACTGAGTTTCTCCAGCATTTTAGTCTAGATTCGATTTTTCCAGCATCTGCAGTTGTTTCTTAAACAATAGTCTGAACATATTCAGCTGAGTATCACCCAATCTGCATTCAGTTTTCCACTCAGATCATGGTTATTCTGTGAAAGGAAATTGAATCTTTGAGCATTGAGGTGATCTAAGAAGGTAGTAGCTCTTCTCCACTTTGAAGCAGGACCGCAGGGAGGAATGCTATTTTGCGCTGGCAAAAATGGCAGAGGAAGATGAGTGATCTACAGGTGATCTAATCAATTGCCTGCAAAAATAGCAAATGGTATTTAATTCTAAAAAGTGCAAAGCAATGCATTTGTGGAGATGCAATAAGGCAAGGGAATATACAACAAATGGAAGGAAACTGCAAAAGTTTTTATAGATATGTGAAGAGGAAAAGATTAGTTAAAACAAATGTAGGTCCCTTGCAGTCAGAAACAGGCAAATTGATCATGGGGAACAAGGACATGGCAGACCAATTGAATAACTACTTTGGTTCTGTCTTCACTAAGGAAGACATAAATAATCTGCCGGAAATAGCAAGGGACCGGGGGTTAAATGAGATGGAGGAACTGAGTGAAATCCAGGTTAGCCGGGAAGTGGTGTTAGGTAAATTGAATGGAATAAAGGCTGATAAAAGGCCGATGTTGCATCCCAGAGTACTTCAGGAAGTAGCCGCAGAAATAGTGGATGCATTCATGATACTCCTACTCCTGCACCTATTTTCTATGTTTCTATGTCTATGTTTCTATATTTAGCGTGATGGTCCTGTTGGATAACAAAGTCTTGAATCAAAGGGAATATATTTTTTTAACCACCTTATTAATTGTCATTGATTCTCTTTGTGACCACATAAGTTTCTTCTGGTTTCCTCCCACATTCCAAAGTTATGTGAGTTAGTTAGTTAATTTGTTATTTTAAGTTGTAATAGAATCCAGGGAGAGTTGATGGAAACGTGTATCAAATAAAATGGGATTTGTATTGATTTAGTGAAAATAGTGTTTGATGGTTGGCATGGACCAAAGGTAAAGGTCCTGTTTCTGTGTTGATGCTCCAGGACTCCATAAGAGCAGGGACTTTGTGCTCAAAATATAAAATGTGAGTTGGGCCATAGTTTAGATTCAGTACTGGTCATCAAATTGTAGTAAATCCATAATTGAACTTTAGAGACGACAGAAGAGATTTGCAAAGATGTGCCAGTGGAATCTGATAGGTGTGTGAGGAAATATTGGGTTGTTTTCTTTAAAATAGGAATTTAAACAGAAAGGCCAAAAAACAGAGAGCAGAAATTAGCAATGTTACAAAATTTTGAGATTTATAGAATCAAGTCTGCAATTTATCGCACCAGGTAAAGCATAAAAAGAAGTTTAATTTGACACCTAATTCACTTTCATATCTTCAGTATTAAAAAAGTTATGGCCATTTTCTTACTCTGAAATTAGCATCTTGTTCCCTATTGCTTTTCCATTGACTTAACTCAAAAGCTGTGATCGAGGACAGTCAAAAGCCTTCTTAAAAATTAAGAGAACTGAATGAAATTTTCAGTTATTATAGATTGAAGCATTCTGAAACAAATATGAAACAATCTTACTTGGATTACCTGAAATTAAAGCATATAATTAGTTAGTTACCTAATTGTAGCTAATTACAAAATTCAATTACTGGATTTAAACATCTATCAATTTCTTAAGAAAAGGTTAACATTTTTAAATAGCCGAATGCCCCTGTCCCACTTAGGAAACCTGAACGGAAAGCTCTGGAGACTTTGCACCCTATCCAAGATTTCCATGTGGTTCCGGGAGGTTATTGTCAGTCTCCTTAATGGTCGAAAGTGGTTTCCGCTTCTTCTATCTTCTGGCAATTATTTAAAAAAATTCAAAACCGGCCGCGACTAAAAATAGGTTGCCGTTTTAAAAATTGGTAATTTTTTAGTCGAAGCCGGTTGCGATGCTAGTTGAAGGTGGTTGCTGGAGGTTGCAGGTGGTTGCCAGAGGTTGCAGGTAGTGGAAGGTCTTACCTTCCACTACCTGCAACCTCCAGCAACCACCTTCAACTAGCATTGGGAACCTCCGGGAACTGCACGGAAACCTTGGGTGGGGCGCAAAGTCTCCAGAGGTTTCCGGTCAGGTTTCTTAAGTGGGACAGGGGCATTAGTGTCCAAATAACATTCACACAAGAATTCATAATATAACATGATTTTTAAATCTCATTGTCATGAATTTATAGGCCAAATGGAAGGAATTTAGTGTTTAATTCCCGTAAATTAATGGCTATTTAAATCATCTTGCGAGTGAGATTTTGTGGAACACGATCGATTGGAATGTTGCATTTGCGATGAATTTAAACCTCATATCGTCAGGAAAAAACACTGCCGGTTCATATGGGGCCTAAATCACCTTCTCGCAACGTAAAATTTGGATTAAAGTAATCCTAAGAAGCACGTTTATATGTAAAATAAACGGCTTACCTTGCTTTGGCCCGTACGTGAGATCCGTCCCGTTGTCGGCTTTGATGGCATTGATGGCATTAGTCGATTTTTAATTTACTCCAGCAATTAAATTATCCAGCGATGTTTTTAAAAAACTTGATAAAACGCAAGTCGGATCGATTATTCTTCAGCAGCTAAACAGCCTGACAAAGATCGACTTCGACAGGCAGGAGAAAGCGGCATTTTAACCCCGCCTCCCCCTCAAAGGCGCCAAAGTCGCGCATACGGCCAGTGGCAGAACTGCAGCACCGCTGAAGGTAAGTTTTTTAACATACCTACAGAGATTTAAAGTAATCCTTGGAAGGATGAGGGGAAGAGGGGCAGAATATGTTTGCGCATCCAGATGTCAGAGAGTCACTGCATTAAAGGTTGGTCACGGCAGAAATCTTCATCACATTTATGTAATACCTGACTGGACACCTGAAGAGCCTTTCATCTGCAATCACCAGCACTATGTGCAGGGAAGTGGGGTAAGGCTGGGAAGTTCTTTTTTGACCAGCCAAAATGGGCCAAAATGTTATTTTTATGTCATGACTTTTCTCTGGTTCTTTCTGTAGAAATAATAATTCCTTGACCTTTCATTTGTGCTGAAGTCCCTTACGTTTATTCTACTTTCATCACTAGCCCTGAATGTGACAACATACCTTTTATTAGTCACACTTTAGTATTGCTATGTCTTCCCAGAGGACCCTGCAATTAGAGTCTTCATTTTTGTATTTTGTTTTTCTTTGATTCACTATGCTTAAAACATTCACACCCCTTTATAGCAGAATTGGAAGTGGACTCTTAATGTTACAAGAAACAGCATACATTCTGGTCACAAATTGAAATATAAGCAATTATAAAAGGAAAGTGTAACAATCAGCAAAATAGATACTGTAAGCTGACATATTTGTCACTGAGACTACATTTAGATTGAATCTATTGCTATTGACTGTTCAATTATTACTGTACGAAATTACCAAATGTAAGAAAAGCAAAACAAAACACTTAATTTTCAAGATGCGACTTTTCAGTTCTGGCACAGTTAGAATCAGAATCAGAATCAGAATCAGATTTCATTCAGTCGAACCTTCTGCGGCGTTGGAGCTCCCGACTAGCCTCTCCCGAGACTGTGAGCCCTTGATGGTAATTCCGTAGGCCGCGGTGGGTGCGATCCCAGGCAAGGGATCCGCTCCGATGTTAAGTCTGCGCCCCGCGGTGGGGCTCACGACAGTCCGAGGAGGCCTCCAGCTCCAGCGATGGTAGGCCACGGAGCCCGGAGAATGTGATCCGAAAAATGATCACATCTCCGGGAAGGTAGGAACTTGAAAAAAAGTTTCCCCTGATCCCCTCTCCCCTCCCCCAACACAGAACAAACCGAAGTACATTAAAACAAACTTTATTGCAATGCTATTCATCCTCCACAAAATATGCGTGCATTATACTTCTTTAACGAGAGATAAGAACAGTCTCCAGATATGCACAGGCAGTAATTGTACAAGAAGGCTGTCATTTTGGGAAATGAAGATATAAATAACTCTTGGCTCCTTAAAAGCCAGTAGATATTGAGATTAGTTAAATCACTCTGGCCAGAATATTATGGAGAAGCTTCATGAAAAGGGGAAGAAGTAAAAGTGGTGATACTAATTTATTCCTTCAAAAAGCAGAAGAAACTGGAAGTTTGCAAAGTGCTGCTGACTAATTAATTTAAAAAAAATATTTATTTAAGGAACCTGAGAGTTGCTGATAAGCCCAGCACTTATTCTTCACTTTTAATTGCTCAAGAAAAGATGGTAGTGAGCCGCCTTCTTCAGCAGTTGCCATCCGTGGAGTTCAGATAATTCCACAATGCTGTTAGGTTAGCTTTCCATGAGTGTAAACAATATCTTCCATCATCTTGCATATGGGAAGACAGGTGCAGTCACTAACCCAACAACAATTAATCGATTAGTGATGTATCCCTGAAATCAATTAGGAATGTGATTTGGAAGCGAATACACTAGCGTTCACATTCAAATACTGACCTTGAACCTTCAGGTGGTAGAGTTCACAGGTTAGCCAGGTGGTGTCAAAGGAGCTTTGGTGATCAACACCACTTTGTTTCAGAATTGTTTAGGATTGGGTAGGGAGGGGGGGGGGGTGGGTGAAGGGGTTTGGTTGAAGGGGTTTGGGGGAAGGGGGGGGGGGGGGTGGGGGAGGGGGATGTGGGGGGTGGTCACCACAGACGCAGCTCGCACTCTGCTCACCCCACAATTTGCTCACCCCGCACCTTCATCTTTCGGCCTCACGCAGTAGCTCCCGGTCCCACTCCGGCTTCACTCAGAGGGTTCCGGTACAACTCAGCGGCTCCCGTTTCATCATGCTGGTCGCCGCAAAGTAGCCCGCATGCTGCTCTCAGTCCACACGCTGCTCACTTCCCGCACGCTTCTCACTCCCTGTACGCTGTTCACTCCTCGCACGCTGCCCACTCCCCATATGCTGCTGACTCCCCGCACGCTGATCAACACACTCCGCTTCTTCAGCTTTATTTTCCTGCCCGCCGGTAATTGACAGCGGGTGCCGGGAGGGGCGGTTTTTACGATTTTTAAACCTTCATAACCTTTGTACTATTTCACCGATCGGAACAAAACTTGTTGCACTTTACTCGGCATTAATCAGCACAGGAGAATGCCGAGTAAGGTGGCGAAAAATCGTAGCATTATCGGGTATCGTTTTTGCACAAATTTAAAAACAACACAAAGCGGAAGAGGACAAGATGAGAGTTTTATAAGTATACTAGACTAAGTGGGACCTGTTGGATCCCAGTCACATGGGAGGCCTGGTCCTCCAACTCAACCCATTCCCCAATGCAATATTCCACCACTCACCTGTTACTCCAACGCAACGGCGGGAGTTTTCTGCAGCCGGGGGGAGGATGGCTTCAGCTTCAGGCAGGTGGGGGGGTCCTGGGGGAGGGGGGGGAGGGGGGGAGGGGAGGTATAGGGGAGGGGGTGGGGGCGGGGGCTGTGTAGGGGCTGGTGGGGGTGGGGGTGTGGGGGGGGGGGGGGGTGGGTGTGGGTGGGTGGGTGTGGGGGGGGGGGGTGTGGGGGGGGGGGGGGGGGGGGGGGGGGGGGGGGGGGGGGGTGGTGGGGGGGGGGGGGGGGTGGGGGTACCCAGCTCCGGACTCACTCAGCTGCTCCCATCACCAGCGCCTGTCGCGCTCACAGCCCCCGCCCGTGGAACACAGCCCACCCCCGCCCATGGAACACTGCCCACACTGCTTCAGCTTTATTCTCGGCAGCTTGTGGACGGGCTGCTTGTGGACGTGCTCACGGACTCAGCTCCGCCTCCTGGGTATTTTTCTCCAGCGGGTGCCAGAAGGGGCGTTACCTTCATGGTGATTGACAGGCGAGAAAACCAATCTGCTGATCTCACGATTTTTTAAACCTTCATAATTTTTGTAATCTTCCACCGATCGGAACAAAACTTGGTGCGCTTGGAGCAGAGGAGAAAGGTGAGTAAGGTGGCGAGTAATCCTAGCGATATGGGATACTGTTTTTGCGCAAATTTAAAAACAACGCAGACCGGAAGTGGTCAAGATGAGATTTTTATAATAGTATGGATAGATAGATAGAAAATAATTGTACCTGGCTTTAGCATATCTGCTGGCTGCTTGTTTGACAGACCCACCACCCTCTATGTGAAGATGTACTCAAAGTGCAGGAATAACTTAGAGGGTCAGGCAGCATCTCTGGAAAAAAATGATGTTTTCTTGCCGGGCCAAAGATGTTCTCCAGAAATGCTGCCTGGCCCGCTGAGTTACTCCAGGACTTTGTGCCCATCTGTGTATAACCTAGCATCTGCGGTTCCTATCTCACTCTCATTGTGAAAATCTTTGCGCACCCTCCGTGCATCATCCATGTGAATCTTTCCGCATCCTCTCTCGCTCAATCACATCCTTCCTATAATATGGTGAACAGAGCTGCACAAAAATTCCAATTGCGTTTAACCAATGCCTTGTAAATTTGTAATATGACATCAGAACAGAAGTCAAAGCCCTATCCACTGAAGACAAATGTGCCATATGCTTGCTTCACCATCTTGCATAATCATGTTGTCACTTTTAGGAAACTACTTCAAACTCTCTGCTCTACAACACACCACAGGGCCCTGTCATTCACTGTGTATGTTTGTTTTAACTTTCCAAAATAATTAATTTTGCAATTGTCTGAGTTAAATTCCATCTGTCATTCCTTTGCTCATTTTCCAAGTTGATAACAATTTTGGTGTAACTGCAAACTTACAAATCATGCCACCTGCGTGCGTCCTCAACCAAAACATAAAATATATTCTGTGTGAACCCAGCACAAATCCCTGCGGCATACCACTGGTCACAGTCCTCCAATCTAAAACCCCCTACTATGACTCTTTGGCTCCTTTCCCCCAGCCAATTTTACATATACTGTAATTGGCTAACTCACCCTGTATCCCTTGTGATCTTACCTTCCTGACCTTGTTGGCCAATCATTTTCAGATATTCTTGTTCCTGTCCCCAGCATGTTTTTTACAGACACCACATTGAAGCAGGGTAAAGCTCTGTATGGGAATGGATAAGCTGGACCTTGTGGTCATAGACTGTGGGTAAATACATTTCACATGGTGCTCCAGGCTCATCAAGCCACATCTGTCCTAAATGTAATTGCATCTTCACAATTGTAGTGCCACACAGCACCATAGAGGATGTCGTTGAATAGAAAACTGTACTTTGTCTCCACACAATTCGTCGGGAGCTCACAGGTGGTGACCTGTTTCTCCGGAGCTCCCGCAACTACAGCTGCGTCCGCTGGACTGGAGGGCGGCAGCTTCAGCAGCTTCGACCGCCTTGGGCCGCAGAGTTTGAACCGGCCCTTATGCGGAGCTCGGATTCAGCCGCGGGACTTGCATCTGTGGAGGAAAATGCTACCAGACCAGCAGTGTTTTTACTCCAGGTTCCAGCATCTGCAGTCTCTTTTGTTTCCAATACTAATGACTTGTTTGGTTTTAATCATACCATATTGACATAGCAGATAAATACAAATGTGCCGATTCCTTAGGTCAATTGTTTTCCTTAGGTCTTTAGTCTATGTTATCGGGTAACTGGGGGTGGTTTGTTTCCCCAAAAGATATGTGAACCATACAAATATTTACACAGATCTGGTAGTTTTATGCTTCTACTTCACAATATTTATTTCATTTCAGATACATAGCTTATTTAATAAAAATGACTTTCAGAACACATTTTGGGGGTTCTGACATGTCTTTGGATCTTTTAGTCAGATCCCCATAATTTACATGGTTTTCTGATTCTGAAGTAGTAGTGGAAAGAAAATGCCTGGAATCGTTATCATGCTGATAAATACTTCAATTAAATAAACCGACCGTATTGAAATCGCCGTCGGAAATGAATATCCTGCATAACGCCTCCAAAGGTTTATGAATAAAAAAAGATAACTTGTTAAAAATGAATTTGAATTATTTCAGATTGAAAATGAATTAATAATTGAATGTCATTTTTGTCAAACCTAAGGTAAGGTGCCAGTTTATATGCTGTTCCTCTGGCTATGAAGTGGTGATTTCAATTGTTTTCATTTGTTGATTTGTCAACTAAAATCAGAATTTTCGTTTTTGCTTTGAAGGTGCCGCCGTTGGTAAATGTATTGTACATTTAATACATGTATATACCAATGTATAGTTGGTATACATTCACAGTAATATATTTAACATATCAGATAAATTAAATATTGCAGTTGGATGGAGAGAGCATAAAGATTTAAGAATGACTGCAGTCCTATTTTCTAAAAAAAACTTCAATATGTAATGATGATTAATGCAAATAAAATGTTGGGTGTGGGACAAAGAATGACAAAGTCCAAGAATGTGTAATAAAATGTGTGGTGCGTTACTGGGCTCATGCTTCGATGTTCATATTCACTTTTAAACATTTTTTTCCCAAAACAACATTTATTTGGAAGTATACAAAAGGTTACAACGACAATTACCCCAGTAATTTGCTTCTTTCCACGAGGCAAGGGATTTAACAAGAATTTTTGTGAAGTAAACAGATAGCATGATAGTTTTTGTTATTGTTAATCTAGTTTGCTTTTTCAGAAACAAGTTTTTCAAATTTGAAATAGAGCCAGAGGAAGTGAATAAGGAATTCCTTGCAGGATCGTTGTGCTCATAAACTACTCGAGAAATCCATTTATGGGTCACAGTGCAGATAAAAGTAGGGAAATTTTATAAAACTGTAATGAATTATTTAACACAAACAACATCAGACTTTAATTCTTTTGTATTCATAATGATGAAAGAATGCTTTTTTAAGTTTTCAAGTTGTGGGGTCTAATTTTCTCTGATTTCCCTTTTTTAAGTTTTCAAGTTATACACGTCTTAAGGGCCTATCCCACTTAGGCGATTTTTTTGGCGACTGCCGGCATCTGTCACAGTCTGTAGCAGGTTGCTGAAAAAGCGGCGACTGGACTCCCCCCCCCCCCCCCACAACGACAATGTCTACGACAAGCTACAACAACCGGCCACCTAGTCGACGTCAAGTTACGGCAAGCTACCGACAACCGGCGATCCATTAGGACATTCACCTACGACCACACAGGCGACAACCAAAGTCAACCTACGTCCACCCACGACAAGCTACTACAAGCAACGACCCTGTCGGCGACAACTGAAGACAATTCAGAAGACAACAGAAGACAATTCAGTCGCCAGTAACTGTCGCCGGTTGGCGTAGGTAGTCGCCAATGGAATTCACCGAAGTCAGCACCCGGCAACAACCAATGTCACCTGGCGACAACCTGCGTCATCCTGGCGACAACCTACAGCAGCACCTACGACAGGAAGAAGACAAGCTACGTCACAGTTGCTGAAAAGTTTTGAACATTTCAAAATCCAGCGGCAACCAGAAAAACGTTACAACTCTTTAGGCCAGGGGTCGGCAACCTACGGCCCCCGTGCCGAATGCGACCCTTAACCCGAAATCATCTGGCCCTGCAGACTTCGGTCATCTTCGGTACCTCTTGGGCCCGAGGCCACGGCGCCGAGGTGACACAAGGAGGCCTGCGCTGGTGGATCCGGCGAGCGCCAAGCGCTGCCAAGAGACGAGCGCCGCTGAACGCTGGCAGAAACATCACCCATTCCTTCTCCCAGAGTCGCTGCCTGTTCCGCTGAGTTACTCTCGCAATTTGTGTCTATTCACGTATTCTTGGTATCTCTGTGGAATATCGACCCCGTGGAGGCATTGTATGGAATTATATAACTGGTTTGGACTGATGGTGAGATGGGAGAGGTGGAGTGTCTGCTGTCCATATGCTTTCAGTAAGAGCAGTTGATTTACTGCCATTGTTTATGTATCTCCCGTAACCTGTTTCAGTTCAGATGCTTACCAAAACATAAATTATACATAAATTGTACAAGACAGTGAAAAGAAAAATACTGTGCAATTAAATAAAAACATTAGATCAAACAACCCAAACTCCGGTGCAACCCGTTCCACCTTAATCCCTCTGCCCGCGATGATTTTGAACCAAATCTCCTCCCAGCCTTCGCTCTTCCTTAAATCCATTTTCCAGGATTGCAACCAAAAATTCCAGGTTGCAGGGCTGAGGGCTGTTCTAAGAAATAGACACAAAATGCTGGAGTAACTCAGCGGGGCAGGCAGCATCCCCGGAAAGAAGGGGCTCGATCCGAAACGTCACCCATTCCTTCTCTCCAGAGATGCTGCCTGTCCCGCTGAGTTACTCCAGCAATTTGCGTCTACCTTCGATGTAAACACGCATCTGCAGTTCCTTCCTACATTGTTCTAGTAAATCTAGTCTGCGCTCTCTGCCGTGTTTTCGCGCTGTACAGTGCAGTGCCCAATATCCCAGCCTTAATGAAACCCAGCACATTCAGTTACAAACCCGTGCAAATGGTTGGCATTGTTGAATCTGCATATTTTCCATAGTGCATATAGTGGAGTATCTTGCTCTGCTCTATGATCTTTGTCCAGGGCGACCTCGAAGGGGTGGGATCCATGTGACACTTGATTTGTTGCCTGCCATCCGGAGCGGGATGGGGGCGGGATCCATGTGTACACGTGATAGATGTGGCCCGCCATCCGCTCACAGACATGCGCCCTGGCCCCTATGCAGAACAAGGTTGCCGACCCCTGCTTTAGGAGACTTGATGAGACTACTCACGACCATTCAGGCGTCACCCCACGACCATGTAGCGACAGCCTAGTCGCCTGTAATCGCCGAAAAAATCGCCTAAGTGGGACAGGGGCTTAATGCATTTTATTTAACTCAGTGATGTGCACCAAACGTGACAAATAAAAATTAGGAATCATAAGACTTTAAAATCTTTGCTCCTGAGGCATGTCATGGCAACTCATGGTATTTTCCAATTGGTTAGCATATGATGAGCATTTGACAGCACTGGGCCTCTACTCTACTGTAGTTTAGAAGGTTGAGGGGGGAACCTTCAGAAATTTACAGAATAATGAAAGGCATAGATAGAGTGGATGTGGAAAGGATGTTTCCACTGGTGGGAGAATCTAGGACCAAAGGTGATAACCTCAGAATTAAAGGGTGCTTTTTTAGAAAGGAGGTGAGGAGGACCTTCTTTAGTCAGAGGGAATTCATTGCCACAGAGGACTGTGGAGGCCAAGTCAGTGGCTATTTTTAAGGCAGAGATAGACAAATTCTTGATTAGAACGTGTGTCAAGGGTTATGGGGAGAAGGCAGGAAAATGGGAATGCCATTGCCAGGTGATGAAGTAGGCAAAAGGCATGCATGCCTTCTTTGGAGAGGTATTGAGTACAAGAGTTGGGATGTCATGTCAGTGTTGTACAAGACAATGGTGAGACCACACCTGGAATATTGTTTGGTTTGCCACACCATAGGAAGTATCTGATTAAGCTAGTAAGGGTGCAGAAAAGATTCACAAAAATGGTGATGGGCTGTGATGATAAAGAGTAAGGATAGGCTGGTACTGTTTTCTCTGGAGCAAAGGAGGCTGAGGATAACCTTATGGAAGTTTATAAAATTGAAAGTCGTAGATAAGATGGATTGTCACAGTTTTTTCTCAACATCGGGGAGTCTGAAACTAGAGGGGATAGGTTCAAGATGGGAGGAGAAAGATTTATCACTTTCTCAATTTTTGTCCTTTCCATCTTTGCTTTGTGTGTGTGTTTGAATTGTTATATTTCACACATCTTTTTAGTGTGAAACTCTGTTTTCTCCATCAACCATGTCTGTAAAATGTCATCAGCAGATGTGGAGGATCCCTACTCCCAGTAGCCTTCCATCTCAACCCTCTATCTATGCCACCTTGGGCAAGCAGATGACGCCAGTAGTCACTGTAAGTGGTAGCATTTATATTGAAAAATATTGAACAATGTTTATTTTAGATGTCTTTACTGTTGTTTTTTATTTATTAACAATTTTTTCTTTATTAATGAGTAAAGTAAAAGAATAACAGCAGTCATAAATTAACTATTTATTGTGTGATATAGACAGTTATATGACTTTTCCCCTAACCTGTACCATAGACATACATTCTTAAAGTAAAATTACGTTTAATTTTGGCATTTTTGAGATACGCCGTAAGTGCTGATTTTTAAGAACATAATCCTCGTGTAAAATGAGAGGTAGCTGTGCTTGAATATAGATGCAGTAAGTACACAGTCAGATTCATTGAGAAAATTCTGTCACAAAGCACACATAATCATTGTGCCACATAATAGAATTCTTTGATTAATGTATCAGAAAATTTCCCATGTAAAATATTTTGTACAATTTAGCAATTTGTACATTACTCTGTACCTTGCAAGGCAGTTATCTTGAGTAATTGATCAACTGCAAAGTTGCCAAATAATTTGTTGTGACCATGATCTGTATAGAATAATCATTTATGTATATCAAATAAAAATGATTAAGACTTATTGTAATGGAAAACAAATAGACAATAGAAAAATAAACAATAGACAATAGGTGCAGGAGTAGGCCATTCGGCCCTTCGAGCCAGCACCGTCATTCAATGTGATCATGGCTGATCATCCACAATCAGTACCCCGTTTCTGCCTTCTCCCCATATCCCTTGACTCCGCTATCTTTAAGAGCTCTCTCTCGTCGCACGTCACAGCGGCCTCTGCAGTCCGTCTGTCTTTTTATTATTTTTTGTCTCGTTTGAATGTAGTTTTTTTTTTTTTTGTGTGTATGTGTGTGGGTATGTATGTGGGGGGCGGGGGGTGGAGGAAATTTTAAAAATCTATCCCCTGCATGGAGAACCCGACCTTTTCTCTGTCGGGTCTCCGTTGTCATTGGGGCCTAGCACCGTGGAGCGGCCTCCAGCAGGAACGTCCTGGGGCTCCAGTCACGGAGCTGTGGACCTACTCACCATCGCGGAGCTGGCCGAGTTCGGAGCGGGAGGAGCGGTGGTTGCGAGCTGCTGCGACCCGACCCTGGGGATTCGGAGGCTCCAACCGCAGGTCTGGCAGACAGGAACACCGGGAGCCCGCGGGTCCCTGCTGGGAGACCGCTTTTTGGGGCTTCCGCAACGGCGACTTCACCCGCCCGAGTTGCGGGGTTGAAGATTACCTGGAGCGGGGCCTTACATCATCGCCCCGCGCGGCTTGGAATGGCTGCGGGACTTTGCTAGCACCCGCCGGGGGCTCCAACAACAAGACCCGGAGCACGGCCTTGCATCACCCGGCGCGGCGTAAATGGCCGCGGGACAATTACCATCGCCCGCCGGGGGCTTTGACTCTGACATCGGGAGGGGAATGGGGAGTGCAGGGGAGAGATAAGTCTTTGCCTTCCATCACAGCGAGGAGGAGATGTGCTGTGTTGGATGTTTGTGTAAATTGTGTTGTGTCTTGGTTCTTTCTTGTGTGTATGACTGCAGAAACAACATTTTGTTTGAACCTCAATGGGGTTCAAATGACAAATAAATTGTATTGTATTGTACTGTATTGTATTGTATTGAAAGTATCCAGAGTTCCAGCCTCCATCGCCCTCTGAGGCAGAGAATTCCACAGGCTCACAACTCTCTGTGTGAAAAAGTGTTTTGTCATCTCCTTTCTAAATACCTTACCCCTTATTCTTAAACTGTGGTCCCTGGTTCTGGACTCCCCCAACATCAGGAACATGTTTCCTGCCTCTAGCATGCCCAAGCCCTTAATAACCTTATATGGTTCAATAATGTAATAACTAATTTACTAATTACGCCTTTTATTTATGTCTATTTCACCTTCAGGATTCTTGTATTCTGTCTTGAAGAATATCATGGTTATCTCTTTAAAGTGCAAGCTATTGTAGATCATTTAAGTTTCATGACAATTTTTATACATATTTTTAGTTAACAAAAAAATTACATCCTTAATTAAACCTAAGAACTTACAGTGCCCTCCATAGTGTTTGGGACAAAGACCCATCATTTATTTATTTGCCTCTGTATTCCACAATTTGAGATTTGTAATAGAACAAAATCACATGTGGTTAAAGTGCACATTGTCATGTTTTAATAAAGGCCATTTTTATACATTTTGGTTTTACCATGTAGAAATTACAGCAGTGTTTATATATAGTCCCCCCATTTCAGGGCACTATAATGTTTGGGACACAGCAATGTCATGTAAATGAAAGTAGTCATGTTTAGTATTTTGTAGCATATCCTTTGCATGCAATGACTGCTTGAAGTCTGCGATTCATGGACATCACCAGTTGCTGGGTGTTTTCTCTGGTGATGCTCTGCCAGGCCTGTATTGCAGCCATCTTCAGCTTATGCTTGTGTTGGGGGCTAGTCCCCTTCAGTTTTCTCTTCAGCATATAAAAGGCATGCTCAATTGGGTTCAGATCGGGTGATTGACTTGGCCACGCAAGAATTGAACATTTTCTAGCTTTGAAAAACTCCTTTGTTGCTTTAGCAGTATGTTTGGGATCATTGTCTTGCTATAGTATTAACTGCCGGTTAATGATTTTTGAGGCATTTGTTTGAATTTGAGCAGATAGGATGTGTCTATACACTTCAGAATTCATTACGCTACTACCATCAGCAGTTGTAACATCAATGACAATAAGTGAGCTAGTACCTTCAACAGCCATATATACCCAGGTCATAACATCCCCACCACTGTGTTTCACAGATGAGGTGGTATGCTTTGGATCTTGGTCAGTTTCTTCTCTCCTCCATACTTTGCTTTTCCCATCACTCTGATATGTTAATCTTCGAGTAGACAATAGGATTGGTTGTTTCTGCGGTCGAAGAAGAAATGGAGGGCTTTAACACCCTCCTGGTGGGGGATGGGGCTGTAGAGTGACTGGACATCCATGGTGAAGATGAGGGAGTGGGGGCCTGGAAAACGGAAGTCATGGAGGAGACAAAGTGTGTGTGAGGTGTCTTGGGCATAGGATGGAGTAGAGGTATGTCTGAAGAAGGGCCTGAAGAAGGGTCACCTAATCCTTCGCTCCATAGATGCTGCCTCACCCACTGAGTTTCTCCAGCATTTTTGTCTACCTTTAAGTTAATCGTCGTCTCATCTGTCCACAAGACCTTTTCCCAGAACTGTGGTTGCTCTTTTAAGCGCTTCTTGGCAAATTGTAACTTGGCCATCCTATTTTCACGGCTAACTAATGGTGTGCATCTTGCAGTGTAGTCTCTGTATTTCTTTTCATAAAGTCTTCTGCGGACAGTGGTCATTGGCAAATCCACACCTGAAGAGTGTTTCTGATTTGTTGGACAGGTGTTTGGGGATTTTTCTTTATTATAGAGAGAACTCTTCTGTCATCAGCTGTGGGGGTTTTCCTTGGCCTGTAAATCTGTTTGCGATTAGTAAGCTCACCAATGCTCTCTTTCTTCTTAATGATGTTCCAAACAGTTGATTTTGGTAAACCTAAGCTTTGGCTGATGTCTCTAACCATTTTATTCTTGTTTCTCAGTCTCATAATGGCTTCTTTGACTTTCATTGGCACAACTTTGGTCCTCATGTCGATAAATAGCAATAAAAGTTTGATGGAAAGGCTGGAGGAAAGACTCGGTGCTGAGAGCTCTCTTATACCTGCATTAAGGAACCATTTAAACACACCAGAGCAATTACAAACACCTGTAAAGCTTTGTGTCCCAAACATTATGGTGCCCTGAAATGAGGGGACTATGTATAAACACAGCTGTAATTTCCACATGGTTAAACCAAAATGTATAAAAATGGCCTTTAATAAAATCTGACAATGTGCACTGTAACCACATGTGATTTTTTTCTATTACAAATCTCAAATTGTGGAGTACAGAGGCAAATAATTAAATGATTGGTCTTTGTCCCAAACATTATAGAGGGCACTGTAAGCATCACTAGCCTTCAACCTGGTTTAATTGTGTAAATGTTATCAAGCTTTGGTATTTGTTTGCTAACATGATTTCAACCCCGACTTATTTTTGAAAATGTTTTGCTGTTAGAGAAGTAATTATATAGGATTCCAAAGGAAACTAGTGACATCTCCATGAAAATATAGCGGATGGATGATTCTCGAAAAGCAGGTTTGAATTGACTGAGTTATTTTGACTGCTCTGCACATTTATGTTGATTAAAATAGAAAATGATATTCAACATGCATTATAGATGAACTTAAAAATGTACTGGTCATGTCACATTTATCAAATCATGCTGAAATTAAGATGAGAGCAATGCAAAAGTTGAGTGTAGAATTAAATTAAAGTTTTTCTTTGAGTGAATACTTCAGCACAGAAGAAAGATACCAAATAACAGCAGGTGTTACCAATTTATGTTTCTGTGAATATATTTGCTTAACTTTTCATTTCAAATAAGTTTGGCTGAATTAATTTTGTTTGGCTCAATTTGATTTAATAAATGAAGGTCTAGTTTTATTCCATTTCGGATGTTTCATATTTACATGATTTTCTTACGTGCAAGCAAATGACCTCGGCTGGAATTTGGAGACAATTTTGTTCCTTGACTTCCGCAAGTTTATCTCATGGTTACAACAATATTATGGTAATGTAAGATATAATTATTATGCTTTGAACAATTTTTTTTTTTTTTTTTTTTTTTTTTATTTTAATATTTTATTTTATTAGAAGTAAGCACAGTCATATGGCACCAAAGTGCCTAATATATATTTTCATAATACATTTTATGTACAACTTCTTTTTTTTTTGTTACATTGAAAATAGATGAGAATAAGAAAAAGAGGTTAGATAGTAAAGGATAGAAAAATGTGAAATATATAGTGTGTGAAGAAAGAAAACGAGTAAATGAAGAAAGTTGAGAGAGAAAATAGTGAAAAGAAAAGGAGATCATTATTTATAGTCTTGACCAACCCTCGTCCAGTCCTGAAACAGTTATTTTTTACAATTGTGTTGCACCATATGATTCCAAAAAAACGACGAATGGAGACCAACTCGTTATGAATTGGTCTGATTTATCCATTAGGAGGAATCGCATTTCCTCAAGATGAGCGGTGTCCAACATACTTGCAATCCACATTTTAAGCGTTGGTATTGATGTACCCTTCCAAAATTTAAGTATTAATTTTTTTGCTATTATTAAACCATAATTAAGGAATAGATTTTGAGATGTGTTCAATTTATTCCCATCTTCCATTACACCAAATATAATCATTTCAGTATTAGGTTCCATTCTTGTCTTGAATAATTTTGTAAGTATTTCAAAAATATCATTCCAAAATCTATAAAGTTTTATGCAGGAAACTAAGGAGTGTGTTATAGTTGCCTTTTGGGCTAGACATTTATCACAAGTGGCGGATATATTTGGATAAAATTTGTTCAATCTTGTTTTTGAATAATATAATCTATGTACAATTTTAAATTGTATTAGATTATGTCTTACATTAATTGAACATTTGTGAATATATATCAGGTATTTTTCCCATTTAACCTTCGTAATTTTTATCATTAATTCCCGTTCCCACTCTTCTCTAAGTACCTCTGTCGATGGTAGGTCTATATTTAGAATACTATTATATAAATAGGATATTAATTTTTGTGAGTCAGCTTCAATATTCATTGCTTCTTCCAATAAGTCAGGAGTTACTTTTTGATATCCTTGTATATATTTTTTCACAAAGTCGCAAATCTGAAGATATTTAAAATATTGGTTGTTTTTCAATTTAAATTTTAATTGTAGTTGTTGGAATGATAGTAGGTTTCCTGTTTCGTACATATCCCTGATCCTTCTAATTCCGAGACTTTCCCATTGGTTATATGTCTTATCAATAAGAGATGGTTTAAATAAAGGGTTATTCGCAATTGGCATTAACAGTGATAGATTTCTTAATTTTAAAGATAATTTTATTTTTTTCCAAATTCTTATTGTACCATATATAATTGGGTTCTTCTTATATATTGTGTTATTCAGTTTTTTGGGGGAAAAGAGGATCGTTCCTATATTACAAGGATGACAATCCTCCTTCTCCATTTTTATCCATTCTGTCTGTTGTGTAGAACTATCCAACCAATAAATCATATTCTTAATATGCACTGCCCAGTAATAATACATAAAATTCGGAAGTGAAAGTCCCCCGACCTCTTTTGGTTTACATAAGTGTTTTTTTGTGATTCTATGTGATTTATAGTCCCAAATATAATTTGTAATGTTAGAGTCTAATTTTTTTAAAAAATATTTTGGTATATATACCGGTATAGACTGAAATAGGTATAGTAATTGTGGTAAGAAGATCATTTTTATTGCATTTATTCTACCTAATAATGATAAGGGAAGTGTTTTCCAAAATTTAATCCGTGTATTAAGTTTATTTAATAAAGGTATGAAATTAGCATTGAATAATGCTTTATATTTTCTAGTAATCTGAATACCCAAATATTTAAATTTTTCTGTTGCGATTTTTAAGGGGAACTTCAGTAAGTGTGTAGGTTCTTGAGGTTTTAATGTCATGATTTCGCTTTTGTTCCAGTTTATTCTATATCCAGAAAAAGACCCAAATTCCTCTATTAAGTTTAATAAATTTGGTATGCTCGTTTGTGACTTTGTAATATATAAAAGTATATCGTCTGCATATAATGAGATTTTATTCTTTGAGTCCCTGGTATTATAGCCCTGAATATTCGGATGAATTCTTATACTTTCAGCCAGGGGTTCTATCATAAGGGCAAATAGCAGGGGTGATAGTGCACATCCCTGCCTATTACCCCTTGATAGTTGGAATTTTTGAGATAACATGTTATTAGTTAAAATTCTTGCCATCGGTTTATCATATAATAATTTTACCCATGTTATAAAATTCTCTCCCATGTTAAATTTTTGTAGTACTTTATATAAGTATTGCCACTCTACCTGATCAAATGCTTTCTCTGCATCCAAAGAAATAATTGATATATCTTCTTCCTCTACTTTATGCGAGTACATTATATTAAACAGGCGTCTCAGATTATTAAATGAGTATCTTTTAGGTATAAACCCCGTTTGATCAGGGTTTATCAGTTTACTAATATATTTGCTTAATCTACTTGCTAAAATCTTTGCTAAAATTTTCTGATCTGTATTTAAAAGTGATATAGCTCTGTACGAGCCCGGATCTTCTAAATCTTTATCTTTTTTTGGAATAAGCGTAATAGTTGATTCTGTTAGTGTTTCAGGTAGTTTGTTTTCTTTAAAAGCATGGGAGTATAAATTAAATAAATAAGGGGCCGTTATCTCCTGAAATTTTTTATAAAATTCATTATTAAAACCATCTGGTCCCGGTGTCTTATGCTTTGAACAATTAAGGAGGCCAGGTACTATGGCAGATTACATTCATTGAAATGCATTAATGAAACAGATGGAATTTTATTAGCAATCTCATAATTTCATGTTGTTCAAATTATTCCAGATTTATGTTTGTACTTGAATTTAAATTCGCCAACTAACTTTTCCGAATAAGCAACCTATTTTCTGTGTACAAATTTATTAACTTAACCACAAAACCACTGGATTCATAAATTTAGTGTGGAAACAAATCATTCAGCCAACCAGACTCTCCTAGTGTTTATCTGCTAAAAATATTGCAAAGCGATTTCAGTAATTTTGTTAAAAGATGTGGTGAAAAATATGTGGAAACGAAGAAATGTGGTTGTACATTAAAAAAAAAAACCCAACTCTTTCTGGCATGTTTGTTGTTGCAAAGTATCGGGAATTCTAATATAATTTTTGTAAAATAATCAGCAAATCTGAACAAGCCATATACCCATTTTATCAATTGATAAAGGTACTAATTATATTTTTGATTCTTTTTAAAATGGACAATTATTTCCTTAGGCGAAGGGAAGTCAAAATCAAAGCTTTTCACTGTATCACGGTACACATGACAATAACAAACTAAACTAAACTCAAGATAGACAAAAAATGCTGGTTTAACTCAGCAGGTCAAACAACATCTCTGGAGAAAATGGATAGGAGACGTTTCGGCTTGGGACCCTTCTTAAGACTAAACTAAACTAAACTCTTGAAGCTTGGAACTGAAACGTCGCTTATGATTTGTGACATATGACTCGTGCTTGGAAGGGGATTTCCAGGTAGGTCACGTGGTGCTGCCTTGGTCTTATCATGCAGAGCTTTCGGAACAGGCATAACCTGTGCTGATTCAAGCTTCCAGACAACTTCCCAATCGACTGCTGAAAGATTTGCTGACAGACACCCTTGACAGCGGTCAAAAAGTGAAGGCGTTGAGTGAGAAATGGGAAAGATGAACAAAAATAAATAATCAGTGACAGTAAAACAGCATTAGCTTTTATTTAATGTCAATGGCCAGTCAAGAAAAAGTTGGCTAATTTCAAAGTACAGTTTTTGTAATTTGGATCCAATGTTGTTGATGTATCGGGCAGAAACTTTTGGAAGCTTTAAGGGAAGAAAAGTTAACAGAATAAATTCATATGGCAAAAATAGAGAGTGTCATATTGTATGTAGGATTTAGACTTTAGAGATACAGTGCGGAAATAGGCCCTTCGGCCCAACGAGTCCGTGCTGACCAGCGATCACCCCATACACTAGCTACACGCAGTGGAGACAATTTTACAACTTACCAAAGCCAATTAACCTACAAACCTGTACGTCTTTGGAGTGTGTGAGGAAAATGGAGCACCTGAAGAAAACCCACATGGTCACAGGGAGACGTTCAAACTCCATACAGACAGCACCCATAGTCAGGATTGAACAAAGGTCTCTGGCGTTGTAAGGAAGCAACTCGACTGTTGTACCATTGTGCTGCCCAAGATATGCATTAAATAAACAATGAACCACAAACATGCACAGCAGCCAACCATAGTAGGTACATTACAAAACTTACCTTCAGCGGCGCTGCAGTTCTGCCACTGGCCGTGTGCGCGATTTTGGCGCCTTAGAGGGGGAGGGGGGGGCAGGGTTAAAATGCGGTTTTCACCTACCTGTCCTGGATTATATTTTCTCGGAGTGCAAGCTTTTGTTGAAGAATTGTTCCGACGGGCATTCTGTGAATGTTTTATTTTTTTAAAAATCGCCCGACAATTTCAGCGCTGGAGTAATTTAAAAATCAGTTTCTAAAGCCGACAACGCCAACAACGGGGACGGATTTCTCGTACGGGACAAGTAAAGGAAAGCCGTTTATTTTATGTATAAAAGGAATCCTTAAGATGCCTTTAATTGACAATTTACGTTGCGAAACGGTGATTTTTCTTCCCCATACGAACCCGCAGTATTTTTCCTGCCGATATGGGGTTTAAATTCACCGCAACCGCAACATTCCAAATGATCGCATTCCAGAAAAACCCACTCGCAAGATGATTTAAATGGCCATTAATTTGCAGGTATTAAACACAAAATTCCTTCCATTCGGCCTATAAATCCATGACAATGATATTTAAAAATCATGTTATTTTGTGAATTCTTGTATGTATGTTATTTGGACACTTAGTCAATTTAAAAATGTTGATATTTTCTTAAGAAATGGATAGATGTTTAGATCTAGTAATTCAATTATGTAATTAGCTACAATTGGGTAACTAACTAATTATATGCTTTAATTTCAGGTCATCCAAGTAAGATTGTTTCATATTTGTTTCAGAATGCTTCAATCTATAATAACTGAAAATGTATTTCAGTTCTCTTAATTTTTAAGAAAGTTATGGGCTTTTGACTATCCTCCATCACAGCTTTTGTGTTAAGTCAATGGAAAAGCAATAGGGAACAAGATGTTAATTTCCGAGTATGAAAATGGCAATAACTTTTTTAATACTGAAGATATGAAAATGAATTAGGTGTCAAATTAAACTTCTTTTTATGCTTTATCTGATGGGATAAATGTCAGACTTGATTTTTAAAATCTCAAAATTTTAGCACTAGCATTATTCTGTGCCTCTGAAAATCCAAATAGAGTTGTTTTTGATGATGAAATTAATTATAAAACTTGCAGCAAGCAGAAAAATATAAGTTTGTTTGGTACTGGGTTTGATAATACAGAGGTCAGCCAAAAACCCAGGATAGAAAGAATAGAGGGTGTATGGAGAGAGCATAGGAAGTTTAGCAACTTGTCAGTTATGACACTTGCAAGTTCTTCAGCATGGTAAAAAACAATCAAAGCACCAAAGAGCTACTCTCTATAGAGTCAGAAATTAGAGAAATGCTTAAGGGACAGAGAGACAGCCTATGCCCACTGGAATTTGCATCTCAAAGACCTCCTCAAGATGTTGGTACACTTGACTAGAACTCATAGCATCTGATCCAGGCCAGCCTTTCGACCACATGGCCAGCAAAAAGTCAAGAAGGCCCTATTCATCTGAAATATAATGTGTTGGGAGCAGACAGAAACCCTTCCGAAATTCTGCAACTCCGCAGTGAAGAGCTTAGTTAATTAATCCACACCATCGTCTCCCACATCTAGGAAGAAGAGGACATATCAGGACATTTCAGAGTTGCTGCATTCTTAATCATCCTCAAGCAAAAAAACATTACATTTTGATGGCAACAGAGGGACCTTGTTGCAGTCTGCCACAGGGAAACACATCTAGTGATGTCCTCTTCAACATCTTCTTCCCGTAGCCGAAGATGTGCTGCCTTAATCACACTGTGAATTTCCTCTATCGAAAGACACAGTGGACATGATTGTGTCTGTGTAATAATCCCAAGAAAAATGCAGGGAGCAGTACCAGCCAGCACATCTAGACGTATTGATCTCACTAAAGACTTTCATTCCATTGATTGGGAGGGAATGTGGAATACCATCTTCAAATTGGATCTGGCAGAGGCAGAGAAAAAACACAACCACAATCTGCAACCACATGGGCTGTCATATCCCACACACTCATTGCCTTCAAATGAGGAAATTAACTGCATCAATCATGAGAACATGAATTTATACTCATTGCAGCAAAAGACAGATTTTAAAAAAAAAGTACTAATTTTATGAAATTGGAACATAGGACTACAAACAGCAAACTTAACAGCAAATCTGCATGCAATAATCAGAGATTAAAAAATCATGCAGCCACTAGATAAAAGCTAATCTCTGCAATTCTCCCACAGTCTGGTGGATAATTAAACAGCGATTAGAGGAAGGAGGCTTCAACTATACTGCATTCACACTTGTGCCAAACCCATCCATGTGAAAGCTAAAGACAGGTTTGAGGGATTTACAGCCATGTTCAGCCAGAAGTGTTGAGTAAATGATCCATTTTGGTTTCCTTCCAGCCGTCATCACAAAAATCAATCTTCAATTAAATTCCAACCATTTAAAGATCGGAATAAATAGCTAAAAACATGACAGAGGACAACATTGCATTGACGATCTGTGTTCCATGACTAATTGTTCCAGTTCAGGTACAACTCACGATTATGTGAGAGTTTGGTCCAATGTGACCTGTTCACACAAAACAAGACAAATCCAATTGCCTAATTATCACCCAATCAATGGGAAAGTGATCAAAGTTCTATCACCTGGCACCAATAACTCATTCATTGATATCCCATGTTGATTTCTTTTTGGTAGGAGGACCAAAATTGTGTGCAGTATTCCAGGTGAGGTCGCACTAACACTCTGCTAAACCTCCCTATTTTTAAACTTCAACCCCTTTATAATAAAGGTCAACATGCCATTGCCTTCTTACCAACTCATTGGTCATGGCTGTAAACTTTTTTGTGATTTATGCACCTGAACTACGAGTAGAGCAGTTGCATACCAGGCCGATGTGCATCCCAGCACAATACTTTCTCTTGCGTATCTGTGCAGGTTTGAGAGAATCCCCGTGAAGATGACAAATCTTCTCGGATGTTGACTAAAGTGAATATGCTGATTCACATTCTTGGTCACCATATCTATGTGAAGACAGCAGGTTTGGTTGCTGTTGGTGCGGATGCCGAGAAACCTGAAGCTGTCGACCATCTCTACAATATCTACATTGATGACATTATGGTTATGTTCAATCCCCAGTCCCTCTCCCCACCCCCTCGCTTTCTTAGGTCAACACCAACTGTTTCGTCTTGCTGACATAAAGTGCTAGGTTGTTGCGCTGACACCACGACATAAGGTTTTCAGTCTTTTTTCGACCTTATCTCATTGTTGGCAATTTGGCAGACAACAGTGGTCTCATGGGCAAACCTAAAGATTGAGCTGCTGTTGTACTTGCCCACACGGTCATGGGTGTACAGGGAGTAGAGCCTACTACACTGGGGGGCATCAGTGTTGGGGGTCAGGATGAAGGAAATGTTGTGACTAATGCTAATTGACAGTCTGCAGTCAGGAAGTCCAGAGGTCAGTTGCAGATGAAGGTCACAAAGCTAAGGTCAGGATGAGCTTATTCTATATTATGCTGTAGTTAATGGATGTCACAGATGTTTTTTATTATCAAGGTGATCCAGAGCAAAATGTAGTGCAGAAGAGATGGCGTCCTCCATTGACCCATTTTTCCTGTCCGAAAACAGCAAGGGGTCTAGATTGTCCATTGGAATGGTGCAGATGTGGGCCATTGCCTATCTTTTTAAAGCACTTCATTGTGGTTGATGTTGCGGCTGCTCGGCAGTCGTCACTGAGGCAGGTCACCTTAAATTTGTTGGCGACTGGAATGATGGTTTCCTTGAAGCAGATGGGGACAGGAGACTGTTGAAGTGAGATGCTAAAGATGTTGGTGAAGACTGTAGTCGGTTGATTACCGCATGATTTCAGAACCCATCCAGTAATCTCATGTCGGGTGGTTGCTTTCTGAGAGTTTATCCTCGTGAAAACTGATCTGACTTCTCACCACCAAGATGTATGGGATAGAGTCAGCGGGGAATGGGGGCACACACCTTGGTGGGACTTTGTGCGACTGTTTAAAAACAGGCGAAAAAAGCAATCTCATCCGGAAATGATGTGTCATTGCTGGAAATTGCCCCTAATTCAAGATAACTCAGGAGCAAATGGTATTTCTGCTGTTATCCTGCAGCTCAGTAGATAAGAGAAAATCCACAATTTCATTGTCCTCATCCTCGTATGTAATTATAGCTGCCTGCAACAAAATTGTCAGCTGAATTGTACTTGAATCATTGTGTGGGTTCTGTGTATCCCAAATACAGTGGGATATACTTTTTACTGTGCCAAGAAAAATGCAGGTATCAGCACCAGATGCCCAGCCTGGTCTTTCTTGATCTCACTAAACCCCTTGGCTCCCACATTCTGGGACTGTGAATAACCTGCTCAAGTTTGGCCATCCACAGAAATTAATCTTCATATTGCATTTGCTGCACTGTAGCATGTCAGCTATGATACAAAATAAGAGTACAATAGAAACAATTTTATTGAAGACTGTTGTCAAACAAGATGGTGTCTTTGCCACAACGTGTTTCTCAATTTTTCTCTCTGCAACTTCCAATATATTTTCTGTGACGGTGGCGCTAATCTTGAGAACTAATGTGTTGCTGTTCCAATTATGGTGACTACATTTCTGAACCAAGATTAGCCAAATCTCAGTAGATGAGCTTAGGTTTGTAGAAGACAGTGGTATTTTCACACACTTGGAGGCCGAATTCTAAGGGTTGTCAAGACATTCACCAAAGTAAGAGATGATGATCTCTGCACTTAGCATTCACAAGACCAAGGTTCTCTATTAACCTGCCATGTTGCACCACACTGACCCCCTGTAGTAAAGATTCACAGCCAGATCCAGGAAAACGCTTCACAGAATTCACATATGCCTGCCCCATCAATTACATCATTGCCCAACCCCAGAAAAATGTGGTTCCTATATTGGCCTCTATAGCTGCCAAACCCAACATACTGGAGTGGAAATAAGTCACCCTTGATACCGAGGAATTACCTAAGAAGAGATCGAAGAAACAGTGTAGTTGGAACATCTGCAGGTTCAGAGGGTGTTTTAATATCATCTTGTTATGTGAAATGCAATTTATTCCTTGCCAACGTGTCACATTTTTAAACAAAGATGATGTAATATAGTTGCTGAGCTTTTGAGAACTCACAAATTAGTTACTTCTCTAACTCAGATTTTTAGGAAGTAATTTTGTATGTATTTAAATTGTTGAATGTGAAGTGTCATCAAATTCATCTGGTTCTTCTGCCCAGAAAACAATGATCTTATTATATGAATTCTGTGCAGCTGATCCTAAATGTGGTGGGATGTTTGTGATTATTGAGGTATAAACCGACATTTATATCTTTGATCTTTGAAATGACTAGCAGGTGTCAATTTGTACCTTGCAACACAGGATTTGGAAATAGGACATAGTTTTTATTATCAGGTCATTTGGATGTTAAGGACAAATTGTGTACCTGTAAGTGAAAAGCATGGATAAATGCACTCCAGCATCTCTGGAAGGCAATACATAGAAGAAAATGCCTACCATTCAGCCATGTAGTTTCTCAACACTATGTTCTGATAGAAACACAGAAAATGCTGGAAAAGATTAGGCAGCAGCTATAGATAGCAAAACAGAGTTAACATTCAGAAATAATGTTAAATTTGAAGCAGGAACAGTTAGAAAGAACATAGAAAATAAATGCAGGAGTAGGCCATTCGGCCCTTCGAGCCTGCACCGCCATTCAATATGATCATGGCTGATCATCCAACTTAGTATCCTGTACCTGCCTTCTCTCCATACCCCCTGATCCCTTTAGCCACAAGGGCACATCTAACTCCCTCTTAAATATAGCCAATGAACTGGCCTCAACTACCTTTTGTGGCAGAGAATTCCAGAGATTCACCACTCTCTGTGCTTACACAGCAATCCAGGATAGAAAATTCCATAGATTCACCAATGACTATGAGTAATGAAATGTCTCCTTATCTGTGTTAAATAGCCTAATTCTTATTTCAAGACTGATTCCTGACTCTAGACTCCTCCCGCAGGTAAATGATCCATCCAATTTGTAAGAATTTTGTCGTTTCATTTTCATAAACATGAGAGAATATGGTTTTAATTTATAAATTGTCTTCTCATATGGTAAACCCTCTAACTTTAAACCTGTCTGGTGAATCTTCTCTGCAATTATACTGTGGCAGGTATTTCCTTTTTTTAGGTAAGAAGGCCAAAATGTTACACAATACTCCAGGCATAGTAAACCAAGCCCCCAGTATGTAAGACATCTGAATTCCTGGACACAAATCTTTTAATAATAAAGATCAACATATCATTTCCCATCAGATTAGGCAGCATCTCTGCAGAACATGGATAGGTGACGTTTCAGGTCAGGACCCTTCTTCAGAGTCATGCTATTTGCTTGGAGAAGGTGAAGTTGTATGTCCCTCTTTCATTGAACACTTTTCTACTCTGCCCATCACACAAGGCACAAATCCAAAGTATTTGTTTAGTACCTACTGAGAGGTAACATTTAAAGCAATGTATATAATTATTAGAATTTGTTTGTTGTGGCAAACAAACCTTGGTGGTGGAGGTGACCTGGTCAGTTTTGAAGTAACATTTATGACCCATACTGTTAACTCAGTTTTTCTCTGTAAAGAAATGTTGGGCTTTAGGCAGCATTCACTTTCAAATTGCGTGTGTCGAGTACCTGCAGTCTTTTGTATCTCTCAGTTCAATCAATATCTTGTTTCTCTCTCTTCTGTCCTCATCCCCCACTATTTACACCTCCTTCGGACAGATCAGCTGCCATTAACAAACTTACAGCAGCCTCTTTCAACTGTAATCACAGTGCAATTCAGTCTGTGTGATCTGTTTTCAGATCCACTGTGTGTGATCCACTGATCACAAACATTCCCTTTGTCTTCTTCACCCCTCCCCCTCCCTGCAAATACAAGTGCGCCGGTTTGTTCTGGTGAGAGGTCTGACCTGCCGAGAATTCTCAGCTGAATATTAATTGGGTATGTGATGGCACCCAGAGCCCACGTGAGTGTCAGCTGTGATTCATCGTTACTGACAGAAGCTGATTATCTGCACCTTATCAACGTGGATCCTCCATTAGAGGGCAAAAATGATGGTGTTATCCCTTGTGAATATCATGCCTCTATCACATGCCTGACATCAGCATGCAGTACTATTTGCCCAATGTAACTCTTGTTCTGGGATAGATTGTGGAGGAGCAAATATTCATTTTTTGGTAACTTTCACATCAACAGGAAGCAGTGCCCATTTATAAATATTTTCTGCAGGTCATCATGTTTCATCTGTGTCAGAGCCTGCCTCATGATGTGAAAATTGTAAAATAGAAAGGAGAAAGGCTGTTAAAATGATTCCACGATGGTGACGTATGGTGGCAAATACTTTGTACAATTACTTCCAATATTTGAAGGCTCCTTAAGCTCCTTTATCTGATAGTGAAGCTACAATGCCGCAAACTATATTCTGCACTGGGTATCTTTCTCTTTTTATCTATCTTTTGTACACGTGTTTGGCTTGACTGTATTCATGTATTTCATTATCTGATTTGAGTGGATAGCACGCAAACAAAAGCTTTTCTTTGTACATGTGACAAAGATAAACCTAAATCTAAATGATCAGAAACTAGTTTGAACTAATAGTGGCAATCACTTTATTGGTATTGTTAAAATGTAGCATTAAGGAAAGTATTGCCAAAATGAATCCATAAAAAGCAGAAATCCAAACTAAAGCTTATAATGCATTTAGGGAATAAAGCCCATAAATTGTATTGAAACTGAAACCTAAAACCAATGCCAGTGTTCATTTTTTGCTGGTGGGGAAGAAGGAAAGAAAGAAGTTACCATTTTATAAAGTGAACTGAGTTCAGGAGAAAATGAGTTACTGGGAGGTTGTGCTTCAAGTCAAGAGTCAGGTCAAGTCAAGAGAGTTTATTGTCATATGTCCCAGATAGGACAATTAAATTCTTGCTTTGCATCAGCACAACGGAATATAGTAGGCACAAATGCAGAATACTCTGCTCCGCAAGGCAATACTCTACTCCACAAGGCTGTGGTGCTCAAGGCTCAAGTTGTTTGTTGGACATTGAAGAAATGAACACTGAGGGAATTGGACAAGAAAGTGAAATTAGGATGGATAAATAGTCACAATGCTGAATGTCAGAGCAAGAAAGATTTTATAATCCACCCTATTTCTTATGTTCTGAGAAACCGCATGTCATTTGGTCAATTTGCAGATGAGACTAACTGGAAGGATTTTACAATCAGTTGAGAAGATAAATATGAGAAATAACCGTAGTTCTGTTCCTGGAAGCATGACAAGGAGATGCAGCTTTAAACTACCAAAAAGCTCATATAAAACTGTACAAACAAGGAACTGCAGATACTGGTTTACACAATAGGACACAAAGTACTAGAATAACTCAATGGGTCATGCGGCTTCTCTCGAGAACTTGAATAGACGATGATTTGGTTTGAAGAAGGGTCCCAACCGAAACATCACCTATCCATGTTCACCTGAAATGCTGCCTGACCTACTGAGTTACTCCAACATTTTGTGACCTTTCACGTGAAGACGTAACCAGGAATTTGTTTTAATGCAGAATGATCAACAGAATAGAGCTTTAGTTATTCATGTCAGCTAATTCCTATCATATTATTTAAGTCTTTGTTTATGCAGCATTTCATCTGCCCCCAGATAGGGGAACCCTCTGGCATCTTTTGTAGAAGACCTACAAGATTTTGCATTTGATTAATAGTTCCACTCATGCTTCTTGGTATTAATTTGTTGACTTGGCTTTTTTTGAGCCTTTAATAGAAACCCAGGGACAGTAATATTCCAGACCAATCATCCTGTGCATATTTTCCAATTACCAAAAATAAATCAGGCTTGCCCAGGAAACTTAATGACACCAGCTCTTCTGGCTGACTATAAGGGAGCAGCCATGACTAACTTTATCAGTCTCTGACTAACAGCTTTAAAAAAATTCTTATTTCACTGTCAATTTTTATTCTCTGACTCACAACTTCAACATTTTGCCAAAGAGAATGTTTATTCAAGTCAGCAAACGAGTAATGGCAATGCACAGTTGAGCAAAATCATGTTCTTACTTGATGTCTGTGCCCGATCGTTACAGAATAGTGATCAAAAGGGAATGTTAGCTGACTCTCCCCTCCTAAACCTGAATCACGAAGGTTCATGTAATTACCTCTGCTGATATTATGACTATATTCACAATCGATGAATCACATTTTGGACCATCTGACAATTGAGAACATGCGGGAGTGGGCCCAGAGTAATGGTCTTAAACAAACATGCAACATGATTTCCTGACTGGGTAGTGCTCTGTGGGTGAGCGAACCTTCACACAAGGGTAAGATCTGACCTTGCTGGCAGTGGTCACAAGCAATTTCCCAGCTGTGTTCCAATGCTGTTCTTCATGTGAAGTTCAGTGGGAGGAGTAGGAACTTTCCAAGGTTACCTATAACTCACCTCGGGGAATCTGCTGATAGATCCAATGTAAAGTTAGGCCTGGTGTAGAATCCATAAGCCCATTCATCTGAAGATGGAACGGGTGATGTTTCTGGTCGAGACTCTTCTTCAGACTGACGGAGGGTCTCGGCCTGAAAGCTCAATTTGAAGAAGGGTCTCAACCTGGCATGTCACCCATTCCTTCTATCCAGAGATGCTGCCTGTCCTGCTGAGTTACTCCAGCATTTTGTGTCTATCTTTGGTGTAAACCAGCATCTGCAGTTCCTTCCTGCACATTCATCTGAATGTAGATTATATGGCTGCATCGACGCGAGGTTTCTGTGGGCACTCTGGGAATTAAAGATGAATAGGAAGCTGGACACAAAATATGAGAATGTTACAGAAGAAATAGAGCAGGCTTAGCCCATTTGGTCCCTCATACTATCATGTAGGAAGATAATGGGTGATCCACTTCAACATCATTTTCCTGTCCTGTCACTTGCTATGCTGAATTAATATTTCTATTGTAATCAGTGGCAATTGGTGAAAGGTGTACCAAGCTTAATTCAAACTTCATTGTAAAGACAAAGTACAAGCACTCACAACTTGCACAGGATACCACCTGTCAAGCCACGAGGTGTCCAGTCCCATTTAGACTTGTGGCTTCACTTTATTCTCTGAGGCTCAAGCTCAACTCATCTTGGCCACCTTGTCCTGTAACAGCTAGATTATTGGAAAGTGCACTATCACCTTTTTTCACTTTACCAATTGTGTAACATGCTAGTTATTGGTACTGAGACAGGCACAGAGGAGCATTGTTCTTGACTGTTCACACAATATTCACCTTCTTCATGTCCTCATCATGTAGATATTTCAATATCTTCGCCTTAACCTGTGATAATCTCGTATAATCATAGTAACTACTTGGTCATCTTTCAGTTGTAGAGGCCCTAAGTGCCAGTGGAAATTTCTTGGAGTGGTCCCATTTTTTATTCTCTCATTACAATCAGAGGGCTACAGTCTAGTAACTTCCCTTTAATTAAGTCTCTGTGACCTTGGGTCAGTAGAGTGAATTAACTTCCCAATGTACAGTATATGCCACCCTTTGAAGCTAACACTACTAATTATCCTATTCTATGATGGCAGTTCTAATCCTTAAACTACCGCACCCATATCGCTTAATTCCCGTGAAATCCATCAATCTCTTAATGATGGAGCTTCTGCAGTCATCAGAATTAAAGAATTGCAAATATTCTTCATCGCCTAAGTGAAGAAATGTCTCTTCACTGAGCCAAACTCTTATTCTGAAACTGCGACCCTAACACCTTCGGTTTTGTGTGTGATTTTAGGCTCTGCACCTAAAAAAGCTTATACTTGCCATGAAAAGAGTACAGTGAATATTCATCAGCAATGAAAGTTTTGCAATGTTAGGAAAGATTTAGTTGATTAGACTAGTGTTTCACAGAGTTCATAAAATGAGAGGTGACTTCGATAAAACTTACAACATTTTTAGATGACTAGGAAATCTAAATGATGAATCACATGACTACTGAGCCTAGAACATTGATGTAGACATCCATAATCAATTTTGTTTGATTGTCAAAAAATTCACAAGAATTAGCAATGTTACAAAATTTTGAGATTTTAAAAATCGTATCCTATCAGATAAAGCATAAGAAAAAGTTTCATTTGACACCTAATTCACTTTCATATCTTCAGTATTAAAAAGTTATGACCATTTTAATACTCGGAAATTAGCATCTTGTTCCCTATTGCTTTTCAATTGACTTAACTCAAAAGCTGTGATCAAGGACAGTCAAAGCCCATAACTTTCTTAAAAATTAAGAGAACTGAATGAAATTTTCAGTTATTATAGATTGAAGCATTCTGAAACAAATATGAAACTATCTTACTTGGATGACCTGAAATTAAAGCATATAATTAGTTAGTTACTGATTGTAGCTAATTACAAAATTCAATTACTAGATCTAAACATCTATCCATTTCTTAAGAAAAGGTTAACATTTTTAAATAGCCTGTGCCCAAATAACATTCACACAAGAATTTACAATATAACATGATTTTTAAATCTCATTGTCATGAATTTATAGGCCAAATGGAAGGAACTTAATGTTTAATTCCCGTAAATTAATGGCCATTTTAATCATCTTGCGAGTGGGATTTTGTGGAACGGGATCGATTGGAACGTTGCGGTTTGCTGTGAATTTAAATCCCATATCGGCAGGAAAAAAACTGCCAGTTCGTATGGGGCCTAAATCACCTTTTCGCAACGTAAAATTTGGATTAAAGTAATCCCAAGAAGCACGTTTATGTGTAAAATAAACGGCTTACCTTTATCTGTCCCGTACGGGAGATCCGTCCCGTTGTCAGCGTTGACGGCATTAGAAGTCAATTTTTATTTTACTCCAGCAATTAAATTATCCAGCGATGTTTGTTTAAAAACTTGATAGTGATTTCTCTGCAGCAGTTAAACAGCCTGAGAAATTCGACTTCGACAGGCAGGAAAAACGGCATTTTAATCCCACCCCCCTCTCAAAGGCGCCAAAATTGCGCACACGGCCAGTGGCAGAACTGCAGCGCCGCTGAAGGTAAGTTTTGTACATAACTACAAGAATCTGTCGATATGCCAACAGTTTTTCTGCAGTTTAACTATATAAGTTGTAACTATATAAGAGGGGGGGGGGCTTTCTGGAGCGCTACCAATTTCAATATGTATGGGTTTTATGCACTAATGGGACTGGTTTCCAGAGGGCTAGTATGGACATTTTGGGCCGAATGGATTCTTGGGCTGGCGGCTCAGTCACTCAAGCCTGTTGTGCTGGCAGTTCACTCACTCACGGCTAGTGGGCTCGTAGTTGACTCATGGCTATTCCGTGAAATTCCATTTCAAGCAGGGTGCAAGGCCACTAAAGACGGCGAGTCATGACCTCTCCCTCTGCCATCTTGCAGAGACTGAGCCACGCCCACACTTCCGGGTCATAGTCCCTCCCCTCTCCCATCAGAAGGGGCGTAGGCTTCATGGGGTGATTGACAGGAGAGAGAACCTCAACATTTTTTAAACACTAATAACTTAATTTTCATCAATGGAAAAAATCCTTGGCACCTGATGAGCGGAGGGGAACTCTGAGTAAGATGGCCAAAAAAACACAGCCGTATGTGGTAGCGTTTTTACTAAAATCAGTATAAAGTGCTAACAGGGAGTAGTCAAGATTAGACTTTTGATTATAGAGAAGGCAAGGCAGCTCTAATTTGGCAAGGCAGTTCTAATTAGGTAAGGCAGCTCTAATTAGGCAAGGCAGTTCTAATTAGGTAAGGCAGCTCTAATTAGGCAAGGCAGCTCTAATTAGGCAAGGCAGTTCTAATTAGGCAAGGCAGCTCGCTTTTAGCACTTTCAAAACCAAAGGCAAGGCAGCTCGCTTTAGCACTTTCAAAACCAAAGGCAACTCAGCTTGCTTTAGCACTTTCAAAACCAAAGGCAACACAGCTTGCTTTAGCACTTTCAAAACCAGAGGCAACACAGCAGCTTGTTTTAGTACTATCGAAATCAAAGGCAACACAGCATTGGCACTTTCAAACCAAAACACACTTTTGCATTTTCAAACAACATTTTCAAACCACATTAAGGGCACTGACAGGTCAGTAAAACCACTCACAGTTTTATAGACATGTGTTCAGTGTTATCTACAGCTCAGACTGAGAATTGCGACCTCTCGCTCCCCCATCTTGCAGACAACTGAGGCACCTCCACACTTATAGTCCCTCTGGAAGGGGGTGGCCTTCAGGAGAGAGAATCTCAACATTTTTTAACCACAATTAACTTTTATTTTTCATCGATGGGGAAAGCTCTCTTTTCCTGCGCAGCGGAGGGGGACTGAGTAAGATGGACATAAATCACAGCTGTAAGTGGCAGCGTTTTTCTAAAATCAATATATAGAACAACAGAAAGTGGTCAAGATCAGACTTTTAGAAATATAGATGGTAAAATTAGTGTTCAATAAAATATGTACATTGTGGCGTCAACTGATACACAGACCACTTATGGTTGAACCTTTGTCAGTAGTTATGAAGGCTGTCACGTGACATCAGGGGCTAAGGGGAGTGTCCTACATAAGCATATCTCACCTTGAGATAAACCCAGTCAACAGGTAGCTGAGCTCGAGACAACACCGTAGCTCAGCTACAGCAACAATGACAATTATGACACACGCAGCCTCCGGAGACCTGATGTTTGCAGCTGACTGCCCAGCCATGCAGAACAACGCTACCGTCAACCCGGCCCTACCCTAAGGTATGCCACAGGCCGCCCGGGTCAAGGGGCGCGGTCCAGACCTTGTGTGATTGCCGCCAAGCTCTCCTGCATGACCCACCCGGAGCCAATCTCCGAGGCTGAGAGGCTGCGGCTGCCATCACTTCCCCACCAGCCGTCGCTTCCACAACAGCTGTCGCTCTTTCACCAGCCGCCGCTGTCCTACCAGCTGCTGCAGGAGCTGCAAGTGTAGCAGCCCCCAGCATCATCGACGCACGCCCCATGGCCCGGGAGCGGGGAGTGAGCGGACCCGCCCATTACCCCGCCAGCCGCTGTCCAAGGCCTAGCCACCCGACGCGGCAGGCTTAACAGTGGCGGCTGCCCGAAGACGTCCTTCTGCTCCTCACCGGCGTGGATCCCGAAGATCCCGGGGCGTTGGTTGCCTCTCTGGCCCAGCAGCGGTGTGGAGCCTCGGCCAGTCGTGAGTCGGCGGTTCCGCGACGGATTCCTCGGCAACTTCCAACCTCCGCCGAGGGTACGGCAGCGCAGCCAGTCTCCATTGGCACCGGCGGCGGTGAGTCGTGTCCCTCCCTGCAAGGGTGGGGCAAGGCCCGTCAATGCCGGCCGCCCTGCTCGCATCTTGAATCGCCCTTTGAAGGCCGCCTCTACCGGCTGCCAAAATGACCGCCGCAGCATACTGAAACAAGCTACCGCCCCAACTGCAAAAATGGCCGCCACGGCCGGCTGGATGCCGACCTTCCCTGAACGCCGTCCATCGATCATATTCACGTTGACATTGTGGGTCCGGTTCGATCATATTCACATTGACATTGTGGGTCCGCTTCCCACCTTCCAGGGGTGTCCCTCATCTGCTTACCATGGTGGGTCAGTTCACACGGTGGCCGGAGGCTGTCCCGTTTGCTGATACCTCTGCTGCAACATGTGCTCGTGCCCTCGCTGCCCACTGGATCGCCCGTTTTAGTGTGCCGGTGGACATCTCGTCTGACAGGGGTCTGCAGCTCACCTCTGAGCTGTTCTGCTATGGACCGGCTGTTGCAGCTCAGCTACATTGCACCACGGCCTACCACCCGCATCTAACAGTTTGGTTGACTGGGTTCACCATCATCTTAAGGCCTCCTTGAGGGAGTGGCTCACGGGTCCAGATTGGATGGACGAGTTGCCGTGGGTTTTGTTGGGTAGTCACACTGCCCCGAAGGAGGATCTGGCTACTTTGTCTGCTGAATTACTGTATGGTGCCCCGCTTGCGGTCCCAAGAAATTTCCTTCCGGCGGCACGTGGTCAGCAGGAGCCGCCCTCATCCCTGATGGTGTGGTAACGGGAGAAGGTGGGCACACTCTCTCCTGTTCCCACGTCGTCTCATCATGGGATGTTTCCTTCGCACGTCCCGTCTGATCTCGAGGACTGGCAGTATGTGTTCCTGCGTTGGGATGCTCACCGGACGCTGCTGCAACGACCGTAGAAGGATCCTTTTTCGGGTGCTGCAGGTGTTTCGACTTTTGTTCTGGACTTGGGGGGTAAGCGAGAGACTGTGTCTGTAGCTCGCCTTAAGCTGGCCCATTTGGACATTGCTCAGCCCGTACAGGTGGCCCTGCCTCGTCAGCGGGGGTCCGCCATCCCGGCCGCTCCTGCTTTTGACGGTTGTGTCTCCACCCTCGGCAATGTGTGTACAAGGTCCATCCGCCTCATTCGTCTGCCTGTTCATTTTTGTTACTCCGGTTCTGGGGGGGAGAAGGGGGTCGTGTGGCGCCATCTGGTGGTTAGGCCAGTTATTGATCAAACCCTCGTTAGTAGAACTGGAACGGGCACGTGACTGCATTTGGTGGGAAGATGACGTCATAAGAAATTGCAGAACCATTAACTCATATCTGTAACTTGTCTTTTCAATCTGCTCAATTTCCGAACAAAATGAAAATAGCAAAAGTAATACCATTATATAAAACTGGGGATAGACACCATGTAACAAATTACAGGCCTGTTTCTTTATTCTTCCAATTCTCCAAGATCCTTGAAAAACGTTTTACAGAAAGACTTGACAATTTCATTGAAATACATAAACTTTTGGTCAACGTCAATATAGATTCCGGACAGACAGATCAACATCTATGGCACTAATGGAACTAATCAAGGAAATCACAAATTGCATAGATAATAAAAAGTTTGCAGTGGGAATATTCATAGACTTAAAAAAAGCATTTGATACTGTAAATCACGATATTTTACTCTTTATGGCATCAGAGGGGTTGGATTAGATTGGGTGAGAAGCTATTTAAGAAACAAGCAACAATTTGTAGAAATAGGTGAACATAAATCAACTTACATGAACATAACTTGTGGAGTACCTCAAGGGTCTGAGTTAGGTCCAAAGCTTTTCATAATATACATTCATGGCATATGCAGAGTATCAAATATACTGACATTGATTATATTTGCCGATGATACGAATATTATTTGTTCCGATGACAATTTGAAGCAGCTTTTGGAGGTTGTCACATCAGAAATTAATAAATTAAAACAGTGTTTTGATGTCAACAAATTGTCCCTAACTTTAAGCAAAACAAAGATTATGCTATTTGGAAACCATAAAACGAACCCTCAAGTACAATTGAAAATAGATAACATAAGAATAGAAAGAGTATATGAAAATAAATTTCTTGGTGTGATTTTAGACCACTAAATCTGCTGGAAACCACATATAGACCACGTCAAAGCCAAACTGGCAAAGTCTATAGCAATATTGGGAAAATCAAGAAATATTCTGGACCACAAATCATTACACACTCTGTATTGCTATATCTGAGTTACTGTGTGGAGATATGGGGTAACGACTACAAAACTGCAAATTGTTGTTTTAGGGGTTTGGGTTGAAGTGAAAAGGCACTGCCAGCAAATGGTTGTTTGGGGGGGTTTGGGTTGAAGTGAAAAGGCACTGCCTGCAAATGGTTGTTTGGGAGGTTTGGGTTGAAGTGAAAAGGCACTGCCTGCAAATGGTTGTTTGGGGGGTTTGGGTTGAAGTGAAAAGGCACTCCTGTAAATAGTTGTTTGTCTAAACTTGACAACTTCCTGTTTGCACTATATTGATTTTAGATAAAACGCTACCACTAACGGCTGTGATTTTTGGCCATCTTACTCAGTTCCCCTCCGCTCATCAGATGCAGAGGATTCTTCCCATCACTGAAAAACAAATGTGTTATTAGTGTTTAAAAAATGTTGAGAATCTCTCTCCTGTCAATCACGCCATGAAGGCCACACCTTTTCCGGTGGGAGGGGGAGGGATTATAAAACCCGGAAGTGTGGGTGTGGCTCAGTCTCTGTCTGAGCTGTGAATCAACTGAACACACTGAATGTCTACTGAACTGTGAGTGTGGTGTTTTGTGTGGTTTTATGGTGGTTTTTATGGTGGTTTCACTCTGCTTGAAATAGTATGAATGCATTTGAATGTGGTGGCCTTGCACAAAATGGTATGAAACTGCATTTGAATGTGGTGTCGTTGCACCCTGCATGAAATGGTATGAAACTGCATTTGAATTTGGTGGCCTTGCACCCTGCTTGAAGTGGTGTGAAACTGCACTTGAATTTGGTGGCTTGCACCCTGCTTGAAGTGGTTGGAAACTGAACCTGAATTTGGTGGCCTTGCACCCTGCATGAAATGGTATGAAACTGCATTTGAATTTGGTGGCCTTGCACCCTGCTTGAAGTGGTATGAAACTGCACTTGAATTTTGTGGCCTTGCACCCTGCTCGAAGAGGTAAGAAACTGCACTTGAATTTGGTGCCTTGCACCCTGCTTGAAATGGTAGGAAAATGGATTTGAATTTGGTGGCCTAGCACTCTGCTTGAAATAGAATTTCAAGGAATAGCCGTGAGCTAACTGCCAGCCCACCAGCCGTGAGTGAGCTGCCAGCACATCAGGCTTGAGGGACTGAGCTGCCACCCCAAGAATCCATTTGGCCCACAATGTCCATACTAGCCCTCTGAAGACCAGTAGTCCCTGCAGCCAACAACACCCATGCCAGCGCTCCAGAAAGCTCCCCCCCCCCCATTGACCACCCCACCAATATTGGAATTGGTGGAGAGGTGGAATATTGCGTCGGGGGACCAGCCCTCCCGTGTGAACATGGGACCCAGCGGGTCCCTCTTAGTCTAGTTATTATTATGTCAACGGTGTGCCCAGCTGCAACTGCAAGGACTCAGTTATTGCTCACTTTCAGCGCGCGAGTGTCCGATTTTGCGTCTGCCAATAAAGATCACTTTATTCTGAACGTGTGTCTCGCCATACCATCTCCATTGGCACCTAAAGCCTGGCCATCACGCAAAATGCGAGCTGTTACTATGGTAATAAGAAGTAGCCAGAGGTCTCTAAGACAGTGGAATAACTAAGTGCTGGAGTAACTCAGCCGAAGGGGCTCTGGAGGACATGGATAGGCATTGTTTCGGGTCAGACACCTTCTACAGACTGGATCTGAACACAAGCAGAAACAAAACACAAACTTGAGTCTGAAGAAATATCCCAACCCTAAACCTATCCGTGTCCTCCGAGACGGTGCCTGATGCGCTGAGTTACGCCAGCACTTCGTGTTGTGCCTAACCAAGTTATAATATTGGTTCATGAGACCCATGTGGAGAGTGAGGCTTTGTATGAACTAAAATAAGCAATAAGTGCTGGACTAACTCAGCAAGTCAGGCACATCTCTGGAGATCATGTTTCGGGTTGGGGCTCTTCTTCAGACTTTTGAATGTACTATCAGGAAGAACTGATTCTATGTTTCTCTGCACCCAAGTGGCTTAATACTAATAGCCAGGATCTGGCACTCTTGGTGAAGTGGAAAATGAAAATGACACAGTAGCAACCTTTTGAGCAGGTGTAACAGCACAAAGATGGATGAAATTGGTCACTCTTGCAGTGGACAAACAATGAAGTATCACTTCATGGGAGAAGAGCAGAAGGAAGGTGGTGCTGGCTCGAAGGGCAGAATGGCCTCATCCTGCACCTATTTTCTATTTCCTATGGGTCCTGGAAGGAGCATTTAACTACCGACAGATCCCGGAAAGAGCATGATAATCTTGGAGCCGAAAGAGCCGATTGCACTAACACTTGACTCCGAGATTAAAGAGAAGCCACAAATAATATTACGATTGATCATCTTGTGTCTTATCAGACTGTGCAATTAAGAGTTTGAAGGAAGCTAAGTATACCTTTCCCCAGTTATCAGGAGTTTGGATTTCTTGTAAGTGCCAATTTGGCAGGTCACATGGACATTTGAAGAGCCTTCAGTTATAAACATAAATCACATGAGTGCAAGAAGCAAGTAGCCTTGTCATATATTATAGGAGCCAGGTACTGCAGCTCTCATAGGGTTGGATTATTGAACAAAAATGCAAGTCCTTGAAGAAAGTGGCAGCCAAGTAAGATGGTAGTCTTCACACAGCTCAGATGCAAAGGGGCAGGTTTATCACACTGTCCCATGGGGTACCATGCAAATGCTAACTTGGACAATGTCAAGGTGGACATGAGAATGCTTTACAGTATATCTCTCCTGAGGAAAGTTTTAAGGATTGTGCATTTGAAGATATCTTGTCAATTGAGGATCCAACCACAAACATGGGAGCTGGTACTGTAGCAAATCAGTCTGGAGCAGGGATAATTGCGATTCTGAAATATTGTCACTATTATTCATTGAATAATGGAATCATTAATTATAATTCATGGAACAAATGATTGATAAAAATATAACAATGATTCATAGAAGATCAGATATGAAAGCATCGCGAGATATAAAGAATTTTACAATGGGACTCATTGTTAAACAAAACAATGTGACATGGTCCAATTTTTTGCCCACTGTCCTGGATTGGAGGAGCTTTGCATCCAGAAATTTCATTTTAGGTAACCATGGTACATTTATCAAAATCAGCTGAATTTAAATAATTTCAGTGAACATTCATTGACAATGGGAAACAGGACGTGGTCTGGATAGTTAGATGCTACCCATAGCTGCGAGGTCAGGTCTGGCACGGCTGAAGAGGATTTATTAAAACGTTTACATCCTGGGACAAGAGAGAAAAAAAACATCCTCTATAAGTTAATTGCAGCTTTGTGGATTTTGAGAAATTGGGATGGGTGTTGAATTCTCATCGGTCATAATTCTGAGTATTGTCACCAGGACTATACCAACCGTTCGTTATTGCTATGGCAACAATGGCAGGAAATGTGCTTGTGACATTTTCCGACCACAAGTATGTCACTGAATATAAATAGCTTTTTTGGGACATGGGGCACATCTGGAAGAAAAATGCTTCTGTTTTGGTGACTGGTAGGCTAGCAGCTCAGTCACTCAGGCCTGGTGGGCTGGCAGCTCAGTCATTCGGGCCTGGTGGGCTGTCAGCTCAGTCACTCAGGCCTGGTGGGCTGGCAGATCAGTCACTCGGGTCTGGTGGGCTGGCAGCTGGCACAGCATTTTCATGACCTAATGTCTGCACTTGTCCACACCAGACCTGCTCACGGTTTGACAGGTGGAGAGCAGAAGATCCTTCCTATAAATCGTCTTGGTACACCTTAATAGATTCATACTGGTTCAGGAGCGCTAGTATGGATATTGTGGGCCGAAGGGACTGGTTTCCAGAGGGCTAGTATGGACTGTGGGCCGACTGGATTCTTGGGGTGGCATTCAGTCACTCAGGCCTGGTGAGCTGGCAGCTCAGTCACTCAGGCCTGGTAGGCTAGCAGCTCAGTCACTCAGGCTTGGTAGGCTGGCAGCTCAGTCACTCAGGCCTGGTGGGCTGGCAGCTCAGTCACTCAGGCAGCTCAGTCACTCAGGGCTGGTGGGCTGGCAACTCAGTCACTCAGGGCTGGTGGGCTGGCAGATCAGTCACTCAGGGCTGGTGGGCTGGTGGGCTGGCAGTTCACTCACGGCTATTCCTTGAAATTCCATTTCAAGCAGTATCCAGACTACCACATTCAATTTCATAGCATTTCAAGCAGAGTGTAGACCACCATTAAGGATTAACAAATCATATATTGCAACTACATTGCTGATTCACAGTTCAGTTGATTCACAGCTTAGAATCAGTTGTGGACTCTCCCTCGCGATCTTCCAGAGTGAGGGACTCACGTCCGGGCATCTGGGGTTTTATAGTTCTGCCCCCGTTAGTAGATTAATAAATGGAGATCAAACAGGATTTATACCTAAGAGACATTCATTTAATAATTTGAGACGTTTGCTTAACATAATGCACTCACATAAACCTCACGACCAAGAGTTATCTATTATCTCACTGGATGCAGAAAAAGCGTTTGATCAAGTAGAATGGGATTATATGATTAAAGTATTGCAAAAATTCCAATTGGGAGAAAACTTTATCGCATGGATAAAACTATTATATAACAAACCTACGGCTAGAATATTAACTAATAATATCTTATCCTCGAAATTTGAACTATCAAGGGGCAATAGACAAGGATGCTCATTATCACCGCTGCTATTTGCTTTGATAATTGAACCCCTTGCTGAAAAAATAAGAACTCATCCGGATATTTATGGTTATAATACAAAATACTCAAAGAATAAAATATCTCTATATGCCGATGATGTACTACTGTACATCACAAAACCACAAATTAGTATACCAAACATATTAAACTTAATAGAGGACTTTGGATCCTTTTCAGGATATAGAATAAATTGGAACAAAAGTGAAATTATGTCGATAAAACCAAAAGACTCAACACAGCTTCGGAAATTTCCCTTTAAAATAGCCACAGAAAAATTCAAATATTTGGGAATTGAAATTACTAGAAATTACCAGGATATGTTTAAAGCCAATTATAATCCTTTACTCAAGAAATTGAATAATCTGATTAAATTCTGGAAAACACTTCCGATGTCCTTAATAGGCAGAATAAATGCTATTAAAATGGTTTTCTTACCACAAATTCTATACCTATTTCAATCAATACCTATATACCTCCCAAAAAAGTTTTTCAAAAAATTGGACTCAGACATTACAAATTTTATATGGGATTATAAATCCCATAGAATACAAATAGCACACCTTAATAAACGAAAAGAGCTGGGGGGGTCTAGCGCTCCCTAATTTTATGTATTATAACTGGGCAGTAAATATTAAAAATATGATTCACCTGCTGGACAATTCTGCACAGCAGGCGGACTGGATGGTAATGGAAAAAGGGGACTGCTCCCCGAGTAATATAGGAGCGATCATCCTCTCACCAACAAATTTGAATAATAAAAATTATAATAAAAATACAATTATACATAACACAATAAGAACATGGAAACAAATAAAACAGACTCTAAAATTAAGAAACCTATCTCTTTTAATACCAATAGTCAATAATCCATCGTTTAAACCATCAATCATAGACAAATCATTTATACAATGGGAAAGAATGGGAATTAAAACGCTCGAAGATCTGTATGAATTAGGGAATTTACTGTCATTTCAACAACTACAACTGAAATATAATTTGAAAAATAACCAATATTTTAAATATCTTCAAATCTGTGATTATTTGAAAAAATACACAAAAGTCTATCATAATATGGCTTCCGACTTATTGGATGAAGCAATGAAGACCAAGGCGGAATCAGCTAATTTAATATCGTACTTATATAACATCATTTTAAACATAGAAATACCCACAACAGATGGAATTAGAAAAGATTGGGAACAAGAATTAGCTATAAAAATCTCAAAAGGGACCTGGGATAATCATTTACTACAGGTGCATAAATGTTCGATCAACGTACGGCATACGCTCATCCAATTTAAAACATTACATAGATTATATTATTCAAAAACTAAATTAAATAAAATCTTCCCTAATGTTTCACCAATCTGTGATAAATGCCTATGTCAAGAAGCTACCATAGCGCACTCTTTTGTTTTTTGTACAAAAATCCAAAAATTCTGGTATGAAATATTTGATATTTTTTCAAAATTGATCAAAATAAAACTGGTACCAAAACCAGAATGGATTATCTTCGGAATATCGGAAGATAACCCTGAATTAAACGTGTTTCAGAAGAATTTATTTAATTATGGGCTAATAATGGGAAAAAAGCTTATACTTAAATTCTGGAAAAATGCGCCGACACCAACAATAAAAATGTGGATATCAAATATGTTTGAAACATTACACCTGGAAGAGATGAGATTCCTCCTAGCAGGTAAAGCAGACCAATTTCAAAAGACGTGGTCTATGTTTCTGGACCTATTACAAGTATGAGGTGCAATAGTAATCTAAAAAAAAACAAATATATAAATAAGCGGAATCAGGACCTGGTAACGGGAGGTAAAATAACAAAAACAGACTTGGTTGGTAGCCCCCTCTCTGCGGAGTTTAATGTTATAATAGAGCGATTGTTTCTACTTTCTCTTTCTTTTCTTTCTAGGGTCTATTTTCTCACTTTACTTCCTTCTCTAACTTCTTTCCTAAGGGGCTTTCTTTTCCTTACACTCTCGCACTGCACGATTCTCTTGCACTTTCTTTACTTTCCTAACTTCTACTTTTTTTCTTAAAGCTCTAAAAAAAAAAAAAACGAAGCGGTATAAAAAATGTATCAAGATATATGTGTTGTGTAGAATTGTAATTTACCGTACTTCTAATAAAAATAAAAAAAATAAAATAAATAAATAAAATAAAAAAAATATAGTTCTGCCCCCACCCCCGGAAGGGGCGTTACCTTCACCGTGGTGATTGACAGGCGAGAGGACCAATCAGCGGATCTCAAGATTTTTTAACCACTCATAACCTTTTTATTTTTCATTGACCAGAAAATTCCTCGGGGCTGCCTCAGTGAAGGAGGACTGTGAGTAAGATGCCCAAAAATCATAGTAATGTATGGTAGTATTTTTTCTAAAATCAATATACAGCGCAGACAGGAAGTGGTCAAGATGAGACTTTTTGTTATATAGATATAATTACATTGGAGAAAGTAAAGAGGAGATCCAGTAAGATGTTGCCTGGGGTAGAATGTTTCAGTTGCCTAGAAGGGCCAAGTGTAGATGCATCAGAGGCGTGCATAATTTGGAGGAAGATAGATCGAGCAGATAGTCAGAAATCTTTCCAGAAAGCAATAGTCAATCAAGAGACAAGAGTGTTTTATTGTCATATGTCCCAGATAAAACAATGAAATTCTTACTTGCTGCAGCACAACAGAATATGTAAACATAGTACACTGTGAATGATATGATAAACGAGAGAAAAAAAAGATGCGTGTATATATACACACACTCACATATATTTATATATCTAGTATATATATCTAGTGTATATATGTATGTATATATGTGTGTATATGTATATATATATATATATATATACTGGACCGAATGCAGACCTGTTGGGGTCTATTCCCCCAACGTGGGGGGGGCGGCATGCAGCATCACACACACTAACTATCCCCCCCCCCCCACTCATGCTAATTACCCCCCTTGATATTTAATTAATATTATTAATTTGCTCCTTTTACCCCATAACCACCCTATCTACTGACGCAGGGAGAAAAAGAGGGGAGAGAGCGAGAGAGAGGGAGAGAGAGAGAGAGGAGAGAGAGAGGGAAGGAGGGGGCGAGGGAGAGGGAGAGGGAGGAGGGGAGAGGGGGGGGGATAGAGAGTGAGAGAGAGAGGGGAAGAGAGAGAGAGGGAGTGAGAGAGAGAGGGAGGGGGGAGAGAGGAGAGGGGAAGAGAAAGGAGGGGGGAAGAGATAGGGAGGAGAGAGAGGGGGAGAGAGGAGAGGAGAGGGGGGGGGGGGAGAGGAGGAGGGGGAGAGAGGGGGGGAGGAGAGAGGAGAGGGGGGGGAGAGAGGGGGGAGAGGGGAGAGGGGGGGGATGGGGAGGGGGAAGAGGGGGAGGGGAGGGGAGGGGAAGAGAGGAGAGGGGAGGGGGAAGGGGGGAGGGGGGGGAGGGGGGAGGGGGAAAGAGGGGAGGGGGGAGAGGAGAGGGGAGAGAAGGGGGGGGGGGGTGATGGGGGGAATGGGGAGAGAGGTGGGGAGAGAGAGGAGGGGAGACAGAGAGAGAAAGGGAGAGAGACAGGCGGGGAGAGAGTGAGAGAAAGAGGGATAGGGAGAGAGAGAGGTGGGAAGAGAGAGGAGGGGAGAGAGAGAGAGTGCCTTTTTACTTCAACCCAAACCCCCCAAACAACCATTTGCAGGCAGTGCTTTTTTCCTCAACCTAACCATATTTTCATTTTCAAACCACATTATGGGTACTCACAGCTGTGGAGACATTTGTTCAGTGTCATTCAGAGCTCTGATTGAGGCACACCACTTGCAGAGACTGATTGAGGCACACCACTTGCAGAGACTGATTGAGGCACACCTAATCCTGGTTTTATAGTCCCTCCCCCCCCCCTCCCTCCAGCAGGGGCAGCAGAGAGAATGGGGAATTTTGTAAAAACATTAATATCTCTGTCATTTTTCATCGACGGGAAAAATCCTTGGCACACATGCGGCGGAGGGGGGCTCTGAGCCAGGTGGCCAAAAATGACGGCCGTAGGTGGCGGCGTTCTCTCGGAATTCGCAGCACAGATGGCCAAAACCGGTCAAGAACAGACTTTTAGTAATATAGATATATATATATATATATACACTAGATCATGTGGGACCCGTTGGGTCCCCTCCACCAACGCGTGGGGGGCACAGCATCACACGGGTGGGCTGGTCTCAGAACGCAGCGTCGGCGCTCACCTCGGAGACAATTGCCCCCCCGGAACCAACCACCCCATCATCCGTTCCCCCAACGTAACCCATACCCCCAACGCAAGCGGGGGCCGAGGCCAGCGAGCGGGGCCGAGCCGACCGAGCGGTGCCTGAATAAAAGCAAGGCGGGCTGAGCCAACTGAGTGGGGGGACCCGAGCTGAGCGAGCGCAGCCGAGAAAGTGAATAAGCAAGGTTAATCTCTTTTTTAAATCTGCGAGGTGTTTTAAAATAAATCTTATCTTTAAGGATGGCGAAAATGAGGCTGTCAGAATCAAGCGTTGCAGAAGTCGATATTGAGTTGACCTCAAGCAGTTGGGGAGCTGATGAAGCTGTTTTCGAAATGAGGCCCTCCTCCTGACATCACTGGTAGGTGGTAGAATATTCAGTTTCACTCTACCGTTGGGGGGGGGGGGGGGGGGGGGGGGGGGGGGGGGGCATTGTGACGCCACTGGAAGCTGGTGTTTTTATAGGTGGTTTTTGGAGAAGCGTTTTTAGTCTTTTTTTTTTTACTTTAATCATGAATAACTTGTGAAATATAGGATGAAATCTTAAGTGAACCTGAGTACGGCGTGGACAGTAAGATGTGAGTTAGAATATGTAAAGATTTAAGCGCTAGCGCGTAGCGTTTTGAAGATGATACAAAATATACATACATAGATACATACAGACATACAAGATCAGATTTATAGGTAAAAACTAGACCAAATGTCCCTGTCACACGGGAGGTCTGGTCCCCCGTTCCCCAATGCAATACTGCACCACTATCCCATATCCCCCATGGGAGGTGTGGTCCGCCAACTGAACCCATTCCCGAACATAAGATTCTAGCAATGCCCTGCCTCCCTCAGCAGTGGATTAAAAAAAAAATTCCAATTGCACTTCCCCTGCCTGCCACAGCAGTTCCAATTGCAATACCAATTCGCCCTCCCCCTCCTGTTGAAGCACTTGCTGTGATATCCCATTGAGGTGAAAAGTTCAGAGTGTTTCTGTATTGCACCTTTGTAGCGAAGCGTGTTGGAAGCTGGCAGGAAGGATTTTAACAGTAAAAATCTTGTTAAAGTTGGTATTTTTAAAGCTTTAAACATCAATACCGTAAAATATAGCATCATCACTGGAAGCTCCTGGAAAAAGGCTCTCTGTGAGAAGCTGTGGTTACCGTTGGCATTGTGATGTCATTTGTAAATGAGATCTAATGTGATTGGACGTCTGTGAGATGGCATTGTGACAACATCACTGGAAGCTGCTGGAAAAAGGCTCTCTGTGAGAAGCGGTTTTTGGCTTTTTTTTTAAACTTTAATCATGAATAATGTGAAATATAGGATGAAATCTTAAGAGAACCTGAGTACGGCATGGAGGGGAAAATGTGAGTTAGATTATATAAACATTTAAGCCCTAGTGCGTAGCGTTTTGAGGAAGATACAAACCATATATACACACACACACACAAGATGAAACTTTTAATAGATAGATAGATAGATAGATAGATAGATAGATAGATAGATAGATAGATAGAATAGATAGATAGATAGATAGATAGATAGATAGATAGATAGATAGATAGATAGATAGATAACCAGATAACCATATAACAATTACAGCACGGAAACAGGCCATCTCGACCCTTCTAGTCCGTGCCGAACACATATTCTCCCCTAGTCCCATATACCTGCGCTCAGACCATAACCTTCCATTCCCTTCCCGTCCATATAACTATCCAATTTATTTTTAAATGATAAAAACGAACCTGCCTCCACCACCTTCACTGGAAGCTCATTCCACACAGCCACCACTCTCTGAGTAAAGAAGTTCCCCCTCATGTTACCCCTAAACATCAGTCCCTTAATTCTCAAGTCATGTCCAGATAGATAGATAGATAGATAGATAGATAGATAGATAGATAGATAGATAGATAGATAGACTCAAAAAACAAACACACAATAATAGTGCAATCATAATGATAGTCTATTGTAGTTCGCAGCTTATATGAGGTTATAGTGTTTAGTGGCCTGATGACTGTAGGGAAGAAGCTGTTCCTAAACCTGGACATTACAGTTTTCAGGCTCCGGTATCTTCTTCCTGGTGGCAATTGTGAGATGAGTGTGTGGCCAGGATGGTGTCGGCCTCTGATGATGTTGGCTACCTTTTTGATATGATATGCCATTTATTGTCACTATACATGTACAGTGAAAGTGAAAGCTGCTCGTACTCAGTGCATACATACAATTTAGCACAAAAAACAAGAAACAGAAAAAACAAAAAACAGAAGGGAGAAGGGGGGGGGGGGGAGGGGGGGTGGGGGGCGGGAATAGGTGCACAATTTCTGCGGCGCTACATACATATATACATATATACAGATGGAAGTCCGTGGTGTTGGGCAGTGAAATCAGTGCATGTGTGAATTAGAATTAATAGTAGTTATAATTCTCGGAAAGCAACTATTCCTGAGTCTATTTGTCCTGGATTTGATGCACCTATAGCGCCTTCCAGAGGGCAGCAGGTCGAACAGTCCAAACGCAGGATGGGAGCTGTCTTTGATGATCTTCTTTGCCCTGCTAAGGCAGCGGGAGGTGTAGATGTCCATCAGGGAGGGGAGAGGGCAGCCAATGATCCTCTGCGCTGTCCTAGTTACCCTCTGAAGCCTCTCCCTGTCTGCCATGGTGCAGCTGCCATACCATGCTGTAATGCAGTATGTCAGCAGGCTCTCGATGGACGAGCGGTAGAAGGTCAGCAGCAGGTTAGAGTCCAGGTTGTGCTTCCTGAGGACCCTCAGGAAGTGCAGCCGCTGCTGAGCCTTCTTGATGACCGCTGTCGTGTTGCCCGTCCAGGAGATATCAGCAGCGATATGGACGCCGAGAAACCGGAAGGTGTTGACCCTCTCCACACACTCGCCGTTGATGTGTAGGGGGGCTAAGTCGGTGCTGTGCCTCCTGAAGTCGACAATGAGCTCTTTTGTTTTCCTGGTGTTCAGAGCCAGATTGTTTTCTGAGCACCAGGTTGTCAACTTCAGGACTTCCTCTCTGTAGGCTGCCTCGTCTCCCTTTGATATAAGTCCGACCACAGTAGTGTCGTCAGTAAATTTGATGATGCGGTTGTTGTTGTGGGCCGGCCTACAGTCGTAGGTGTAGAGACAGTATAAGAGGGGGCTTAGCACACAGCCCTGTGGGGAACCGGTACTCAACCTGCAAGTGGAGGAGAGGTGGGGGCCGAGTCTCACAGTCTGGGGCCGGTTGGTGAGGAAATCCTTTATCCAGGCACATGTGAGAGTGGGGAGGCCGAGAGTGACCAGTTTACCAATGAGAATGTCCGGAATGATTGTATTAAAGGCTGAACTAAAATCCACAAAGAGCATCCGGACGTAGCTCTGCCCCTGCTCCAGATGGCTCAGCACAGAGTGGAGAGCTACGGTAATGGCGTCTTCTGTGGATCTGTTTTGGCGATAGGCGAATTGGTGGGGGTCGAAGTCTGGTGGTAGATAGTCCTTGATGTGCTGGAGGACCAATCTCTCGAAGCACTTCGTGATTACCGGAGTGAGGGCCACAGGACGGTAGTCATTAAGGCTGGTGATGGGAGACTTCTTCGGCACAGGGACGATTGTGGCTGATTTTAGGCAGGACGGAATAACTGCCTGGTCCAGGGAGAGGTTGAAAATTCTGGTGAAGATGACAGTGAGCTGGTGGGCACACGCTTTGAGCACCTTACCAGGTACTCCATCTGGGCCGGTAGCCTTCTTGGGGTTCACTGCCAGGAGCACCCGTCTGACATCGTGCTCCCTGACAGTGAGTGGAGTAGTACAGGAGCCAGGTGAGGGTGGAAACAGGGCTGTAGCAGGTGAGTGCTGCTGTTGTGATGTTTCAAAGCGGGAGAAGAAGCCATTTAGCTTTTCTGCCAGCGGCGCACTCAGGTCTTCTGACTTTGTGGCACAGCCTCTGTAGTTGGTAATGTCTTGTATGCCCCGCCATACCTCCCGTGTATTATTGCTGGACAAGTGGGACTCTATGCTCCTCTTATGGTCCGCCTTGGCTTTTTTAATACCACTTTTCAGATCGGCTCGAGCAGCCCTGTACAGAGCTCTGTCACCTGACCTGAAGGCAGCATCGCGGGCTCTGAGGAGTGTGCGGACCTGGCTGGACATCCAGGGTTTCTGGTTTGGGAAAACCCGTATGTTTTTGTCTACAGTCACATTTCCGATTATTCTGGTGTTCGAATATGTCCCAGTTTGTCTCTGTAAAGCAGTCCTGTAGATTGGAGAGTGCATTTTCAGGCCAGGTTGTAACAGATCTTATGGTGGGCCTGGCACTGCGTCTGAGGGGGGTGTAGGCTGGAGAGAGCAGGAGGGAGAGATGATCTGACTGGCCAAGTTTTTGAGGCAGCGACTCCGATAAATCCCTTTCATGGTGTGGAGGTCAGAGCCAGTGATGGACTGGGCAGTGTTCACAACTTTTAGCTGTGGTTTAGAGTGAGAACAAAGATGTTTTGGTGAGACCCGAGGTAGAACTTTTTCACTCGGAGTGGGACTGAAGTCAGGAAGGTGCTGCCAGAGAAGTGGTGGAGGCAGGTACTTGTACAAATCCAGGTATTGAGAGTTGTCCTTCATGCCCTGACTAATAAATGGTGGAAAAGCTTGATAATGAGGTGATTTATTTATTGCAGGCACCCAGCCTCAGCATTGCTCTTGCAGCAGCTGTTTAATTTATGAGCACTGGTGATTACCTGGATGCACTTGGAGGAATACCTGGCAATCGTAGTGTCATTAATGTAAAGAGTGGCTGGTCAGATTACCCCATTGCAAATGGACATTGTCTGGTCCTTTTGTAACGTGAATGTTAATTGCTACTTCTCAGTCCACCGATTTTCTCGGTGTTATTACGTGAAGCTTCCTTGTTGAGGTGTGTTGAACATTACATGATCCTCAGTGAATATCTCCACCTGAACCTATGGAAAAAGCCATTGATGAAGCATCTGAAGATATTTGACCCTCAGACATTGTTGTGAGCTGCAGTCATGATCTGGAGCTGGGGTACCTGGAGCAACAACCATCACCGTCTTCCTCTGTGTGAGATCCATCTCTAACCATTGAGCTATTTTTCCTCAAATGTAGAAGATATTTGAAAGTATGTTAGCAATGATTTTAAGGCATTTGACCTGATTTTCTGATTGCTCGCCTGCTCTGTTGCATCTAGCTCATGGGTGTAGAAGGTACAGCCATTTATTCCAGATCAAAGGTTGAAGAAAATTATATCAGTTTAAGTGTCGATTGGGCTTATCTTCTAAAAATTAAAACCTCCTCACATTAATATCAAGGCGTCGTTTATACAAACTGATTTAAAAAAAAACCTGCAATTGCTTTTACCAGCCTCTAGATGAATCCTTTGATGAATACTTTAAGTAGCCAGCCATTTTCTGCAGTATTGAATTCGGAGGCATCGCAGATAATTATAGATAATTTCTTATGATTGAAACTTAGTCCAGTGTTCATCCTTCTATTATTGGACATTAAGGCCGAAAGGCTCTTTCAAGGTCAATTTTATGCTATCAATCAATTGGTGATTCATTTGATGTATTATTTAAGCAAATTCCACAGTGTGCAATTCACCTATATGAAACCTGTCATGATGGATTGAGCAATACAGTTAACATGATTATAACATCAGTGTACACATCATCAATGAAGCCTACCTCCTACTCATGCTGTTCATATTGGAACGGGCATCCAAACATATTTGTAAAGGTGCCATTTGAAATTGGAAATGTGATTTCATCCAAAGGAACCAATTAGAAAGAGAGGCAGATAGAATAATGCAAGAGTTGAATTCACAACTTCTGAATTTAAAAGATGTGCCAATTTTAAATAGATTGGGACTAATATGACAACATATTTGTATGTCCAAACTATTTAATGAGTGTTGTATGTCTGATATCAATTATTTAAATTTAAACTGATAACCTGTGGACTTTGGATGTTAGGATGTGCCACAGTAAATGTGGGGATTCAGGAGGATTCTTCTGGACAAATCTGTATATGGATACACAGCAAACTGTCAGGAAGGGAGAGGGACTTAACTTGTGAATTTGCAAACAGAGATGGAGTGAGTTGGATTAGCAAGCTAGTCAGTACAACCATTCAGAGATACAGATTAGGGGTGAAAATAAAAATATGCCTGAGCTGAAAGTTCATCACGGCCCTGGTCCTGAGAAGTGGAATCATTTGATGGAGAAGAAACTGTCTGTCTAACTACTTCAGGAAAATCAAAGGGGAAACAGAATTGTAGGACCTTTAACAGAAAAACTATTTGGGTTTGTATTAGGATTTGGGTTTTGTGCGGGATTTAGAGTTGTAGTGAAATGTTTAACCGTTATCTTGAAAGCTGAATGAATAAACACTGGTGGGTTTCAATGAAGAATCTTCAGCCTGAAACATAAACTCTGATTCTATTTCTTTAAATACATGACCTGCCGAGCTATTCAGCATTTTCTGTACTTATTTCAAGTCTTCAGAACCAACAGTTTAATAAATACAACTAAAAACCTGGAGAGCATTATAAAGATCAGGAGCTTGTACTCGTGAATTGCACAAGCATCGAACTGACAAAAGATAGCCACTTCAGCAGCTGTAAGAAGATTATCATAGATATCTAACTTATTTTAGTTTTAATCTTTTTTCAGTGATGTCTAGATCTTTATTGTTTAAGAAGGAACTGCAGATGCTGGAAAATCGAAGGTAGACAATAATGCTGGAGAAACCCAGCGGGTGAGGCAGCCTCTATGGAGCCAAGGAAATAGGCGTCATGTCGGCTCGAAACCCTTCTTCAGACGGATGTGAGGGGTGGGGGGGGGGGGGGGGGGGGGGGGGGGGGGGGGGGGGGGGGGGGGGGGGGGGGGGGGGGGGGGGGGGGGGGGGGGGGGGGGGGGGGGGTGGGGGGGAAGGGGGGGGGGGGGGGGGGGGGGGGGGGGGGGGGGGGGGGGGGGGGGGGGGGGGGGGGGGGGGGGGGGGGGGGAGGGGGGGGGGGGGGGGGGGGGGGGGGGGGGGGGGGGGGGGGGGGGGGGGGGGGGGGGGGGGGGGGGGGGGGGGGCGGGATGAAAGGAACTGAGACAGTGGTGCTGAGGAGAGCTGAGATGGGGAGGAGAATACAGGAACTACCTGAAATTAGAGGTCAATGTTCATACTGCTGGGGTGTAAACGGCCCAAGCGAAATATGAAGTGCTGCTCCTCTAATTTACGATGGTCCTCACTGGCCATGAGGAGGCCCAGGACAGACAGGTCGGATTCGGAATTGGAGGGGGAGTTGAAGTGCTGAGCAACCGGGAGATCAGGTAGGTTAATGCGGACCGAGCGGAGGTGTTGGGCGAAGCGATCGCAAAGCCTACGCTTGGTCTCACCAATGTAGAGCAGCTGACACCTAGAGCAGCGGATGCAATAGAAGAGATTGGAGAAGGGGCAGGTGAATCTCTGCCGCACCTGGAAAGACTGCTTGGGTCCTTGAATGGAGTCAAGGGGGGAGGTAAAGTGACAAGTGTAGCATTTCCTGCGGTTGCAAGGAAAAGTGCCAGGAGAGGGGGTGGTTTGGGTGGGAAGGGTCGAATTGACCAGAGAGTTACAGAGGGAGTGGTCTCTGCAGAAAGCAGACAGGGGAGGAGATGGGAAAATGTGGCTGGTGGTGGGATCCCGTTGGAGGTGGTGAAAATGTTGGAGGATTATTTGTTGTATGTGACAGCTGGTAGGGTGGAAGGTGAGGACAAGGGGGACTCTGCTCTTGTTATGAGTGGAGGGATGGGGAGTGAGAGCTGAGTTACGGGATTTAGAAGAGATCCTGGTGAGAGCCTCATCTATTGTAGAAGAGGGGAACCCCCATTCCCTGAAGAATGAGGACATCTCCGATGCCTTGGTGCGGAACGGAGGAATTGGTGTAGACGAAGGAATTGGGAGTAGGGGATGGAGTCCTTACAGGAAGCAGGGTGGGAAGAAGTGTAGTCCAGATAGCCATGGGAGTCAGTGGGTTTATAGTGGATGTCGGTCACCTGCGATGGAGATAGTGAACTCTAGAAATGGTAGGGAAATGATAGGGAAATGTCGGAAATGGACCAAATGATATTTGAGTGCTGGATGGAAGTTAGTGGTGAAATGGATGAAGTCAGTGAGTTGTGTGTGGGTGCAGGAGGTAGCAACAATGCAGTCGTCGATGTAATAGAGATAGAGTTTGGGGATAGGGCCCTGGTACGCCTCGAACAAAGATTGCTCGACGTACCCTACCGTAGAGGCAGGCATAGCTAGGGCCCATGCGCGTGTCCATAGCTATGCCTTGTATTTGGAGGAAATGGGATGAGCCATCAAAACGTTGTTAAGTGTAAGGATCAGCTCCGCTAGGCGGAGGAGAGTATCAGTAGACGGGGATTGGTTAGTTCTGCGGTCGAGGAAGAAACGGTAGGCTTTAAGACCCTCCCAGTGGGGGATGGAGGTGTAGAGTGACTGGACATTCATGGTGAAGATAAGGGAATGGGGGCCTTTATTGGTTGATTAATGCACACTAATGTCTATTTTTATACTTCATATATTTTTTAATATTCTAATTTCAAATGTTGAGTGAAATTGTCATTGCATATTAAAATAAAACTGAGTAAGTATGCATATTTTTATAATTGCTTCCCAAATTAAAACTTTGCATTTTTCAACCTTCTCCTGTTCTCAGTAATACGTCCATGCTCATTAACAGTAAAATGTGTTAAGCAGCTGATTTTTCCTTAAAAATAAAAATAGAAAACACAGTCCTCCACATATTTCTCAACAATCCCAACAAAAGATATATTTATTCGGGATTTTCATCTTTGGCCTTTGTCCAACAATCTGCCTAGCAGAAAAAAACATTTGCCTGCTTTCACCTATTGCCTATTAATGTGTTCAATCTAAATTCTTTCTTTCACAAAGCCCCTCTGCTTTCCAGCTTTCTTTCCCCCCCCCCCCCCCTGCAGTCAGTCTCAAGAAGGGTCCCGACCCAAACGTCACCTATCCAGATATGCCAGAGATGCTGCCTGACACGCTGAGTTACTTCAGCATTTTGTGTCTTTTAGTGAAAGTAATTATTAACTGATAACAATTGCTTTTAATATTAAGTTTGCAATCTTTATTGTAATTTTTGTTTTTGCTTTTACTTCGCAATTTTCCACTTGGCTGGACATCCTGTGAGACCCATATGTCCATGGGATGGTGATGAAATTGGGGAGACAAAAACAAATTCAGGAAAATGAAATTTGAGGTGAATAAATTAATGTGGGTTCTTTCCGTTTAGCACAATTTCTCTGTTACATTTCAGTGCAAAGTGGTTTATCTTTAAAATGAAGCAAACAAATGCCTCATGACCATTACATTTATAAAGCATTTAAAGATTCATGAACCCATTATGTATGTGTGGTAAATACTCTTTTACTTGATTGCCTGATGAATAAAGCCTTTGGTTGTTGCAACTGACAATGTTGATCTTTCTTCACACACTGACACATTCTTTCTCTTTACAAATGAAGCATGGGTTTACTTGGATTTCATCCAATTCAATATGCTACATTCACAGCCTAAAATGTTACAATGTGATCTCCTTTACTTTGTGAAAATCAAACATTGATTGGGTGATTCTTTACAGAACAGTGCTATTCAACCTGCAAGGGATATTCTTAACTTCCAGTTGCCTATCTCTTTAATCCTTCGTCTCACTCACACTCAGCCTTCACAACGTTTTGACCTCCTTTATATATTGTTCCAAGCAAATCTCAACATACATTTGAGGAGCAGATTCTGAAAAGTCCATGGTTCAACATAGAATTCAACAACTTCCAATAATTACATTTTTTTACGCTTTTGTTTCAGATTTTCAGCATTCATTTTACATTTGTTCAATAATTTCATATAATTATTCTGGATATACGCTTGAAGACTATCTTCTTTTACTATCTTCATTTGGTTTATCATGTTTTTTGTCTTCCAACTTCACCCTGACCTTTGTTTTCCTTGCCCCCTTACTTTCAATACATCTTAAAACTTATTCATCTCTCATTATTCTCATTTGTGTCCATTGATGCTGCATGGTCTGTTGAGTATTTCCAGCATTTTGCTATTTTTTCCCCAGTTTTTCAGCATTGAAATATATTGATTTTGTATCAATAATTTTAATTTTGCTTTCTGTAAATCTTTGTTGCATTCCAAATTATATATTTGTGTACATGTGATATTTTTGTGCATAAAATGCTTTTATTATAAGTTTCTTTGAATACAATATAATATGGATGTTACTCATATTACTTGAGTGAATTCTAGCATTGTCAATCTAGAGCAAACCTTTGACATTTCAAAACGCCACATTGTTGATATGCCCTGATAATCCAATTGATGTATTTGGCCTACAAGAGTTTGCACCTACCATAAAGACACTGCCCCTCCCCAATCCGTTTATGAAGTATTAAAGATTGGATAGGCATCCTACTAATTCATTAGTGTTTGCACCAGATTCCTGGTCAGACTTAAATCCTCCTTTGCACCAAGATAATTTATTTTACTTTGTAGTCTGCATCTCTGAACTCTTCAGTGGATAACGGACATGAGCTTAGCCTCGGTTAATTTGATCATTTCCTTCCCATGCTATTGTCATCTTTTCCTGCCAGCTTGTACACTATGTATCACTCACTAACTCTAAAGTTCCAAATGTTCAAAACTATTGACAATCTGATTTGCAGATTTAAGTTGACCAATATATTTTATCTGGAATCTATTTAGGCATTAAATGTGATGCATGTTGCATGAAAAGAGACATGGAAGTGGATTGAGAGTAACAATGTAGCCTTAAATTGTAATTCAACCACAATCCATTTTCAGAAAAATTATATTAAGGAATGAAATGTTGGCCTCCATAACAAGAGAATTTCAGTATAGGAGTAAAGAGGTTCTTCTGCTGTTGTATTAGTGGAATTCCATGCCACAGAGGGCAGTGGAGGCCAAATCACTGGATGGATATAAGAGAGAGTTAGATAGAGTTCTAGTGGAATCAAGGGATATGGGGAGAAAGCAGGCTCGAGTTATAATAATAATAATAATAATAATAATAATAATAATAATAATAACAACTTTATTTATAAAGCACTTTAAACAACTGCAGTTGCCACAAAGTGCTGTACATGAGAACTCATGGACAAGAAGTTATTACAAACCATTAAAAACCGTAAAACAAAGGACTATAAAACAGTAAAAATTAAAAGACATTAAAAGCACTAAAAACAGGAGCAATGTCTCAGCCAGTCTCGAAAGCCAGAGAATAAAAATGAGATTCAATGTGATCATGGCTGATCATCCCCAATCAGTACCCCGTTCCTGCCTTCTCCCCATATACTCTGACCGCTATTTTTAAGAGCCCTATCTAGCTCTCTCTTGAAAGCATCCAGAGAACCTGCCTCCACCGCCCTCTGAGGCAGAGAATTCCACAAACTCACAACTCTCTGTGAGAAAAAGGTTTTCCTCATTTCCGTTCTAAATGGCTTACTCCTTATTCTTAAACGGTGTCCCCTGGTTCTGGACTCCCCCCAACATCGGGAACATGTTTCCTGATCTAGTGTGTCCAAACCCTTAACAATCTTATATGTTTCAATGAGATTCCCTCTCATCCTTCTAAACTCCAGAATGTACAAGCCCAGCCGCTCCATTCTCTCAGCATATGACTGTCCCGCCATCCCGGGAATTAACCTTGTAAACCTACGCTGCACTCCCTCAATAGCAAGAATGTCCTTCTCAAATGACAGGATCAAAACTGCACACAATACTCAAGGTGTGGTCTCATTAGGGCTCTGCACGACTGCAGAAGGACCTCTTTGCTCCTATATTTAATTCCTCTTGCTATAAAGACCACCATGCCATTCGCTTTCTTCACTGCCTGCTGTACCTGCATGCTTACTTTCATAGACTGATGAACAAGGACCCCCAGATCCCGTTGTCCTTCCCCATTTCCCAACTTGGTGCCATTTAGATAGTAATCTGCCTTCCTGTTTTTGGTACCCAAGGGGATAACCTCACATTTATCCGCATTAAACTTCATCTGTCATGCATCTGCCCACTCCCCCAACCTGGCCAAGTCACCCTGCATTCTCATAGCATCCTCATATACAGATCATAACTTGCTGAAGATAGACAGTGTTGTCAGGGAAGAGGATTTCACAAAGGCACTCGGCATTGACCTACCTGTTAAATGGGTTTTCCTACAAGATAAACCCAGGTAGGCGGTGCTCCGGTAGGCGAACTCCAGTAGGCGGCGCGACTCTCGTCAGCAGCGGCCTCTGCAGCCCATCCGCGTTTTTATTATTTTCTGTCTATGTTTTTATGTAGTTGTTGTTATTTTTTGTTGGGGTGTGTGTGTGGGGGTGTGTGTGGGGGGGGAAACTTTTAAATCTCTCCCTGCACGGGAGACCCGACCTTTTCTTGTCGGGTCTCCGTTATCGTTGGGGCTGCAACGAGGAGCGGCCTCCAACAGGAGGAGACCGGGGACTCTGGTGCCGACGACTCACCTCACCGTCGCGGAGCTGGCCGAGTCCAGAGCGGGTGGAGCGGTGGAGGAGCGCTGCTGCTGCTGCTGCTGCGGCCCGACCTCCGGAGATTCGGAGGCTTCAACTGCAGGTCTGGTGGACGGCGGCACCGGGAGCCCGCGGGTCCCTGGAGGGAGACCGCTTTTCAGGGCTCTCGCAACGGCGACTTCTCCCGCCCGAGTTGCGGGGTCGAAGAGCTCCTGGAGCGGGGCCTGACATCACCGCCCCGCGCAGCTTGGAATGGCCGCGGGACTCTGCGAGCGCACGCCGGGGGCTCCAACACCAAGACCCGGTGTGCGACCTCGCACCACCCGGCGTGGCTTTTAATGGCCGCGGGACAATCGCCATCGCCAGCCGGGGGCTTTGACTTTGACTCTGACATCGGGGGTGGGAAGAGTGCAGTGGAGAGATAAGTTTTTTTGGCCTTCCATCACAGCGATGTGATGGATGTTTATGTAAATTATGTTGTGTCTTGGGTCTATTTGTTTGTAATGTATGGCTGCAGAAACGGCATTTTGTTTGGATCTCAAGGGGTCCAAATGACAATTAAATTGTATCTTGTATCTTGTATCTTGTAATAAGGACATATATGTTCCAACAGTACAACCAAGGATGGAATCATTTATATTTATTACTTCTTAGTTCATGGTCAATTCAATAGAAGCCATTAGGATCACTCACAAAGTAAAGGTAAATTGAATTGAAAGATGCAACATGGAAACATGCCCTTTGGCCCAACGAATCCTTGCCGATCATCATTAACCGGATCACACTCGTTCTACATGATCCCACTTTCTCGTTCACTCCCAACACACTAGGGGTAATTTACAAGGCTAATTAACCTACGAGCTTGCATGTCTCTGGGATGTGGGAGAAAACCAGAGCACCTGGAGGTAACCCACATGATCACAGGGAGAATGTGTGAACTTCACACAGACAACACCTGAGGCCAGAATCGAACCTGTGTCTTCGGCGCTGTGACGCAGCAGCTGCACCACTGTGCTGACTTCTGCACGTATTTCAGCCTTCTACCATGGTTATCAAGGTATGTCTTGGTATGGGCGTCCGTTTGCTGAGATGACAAAAACATCTGTATCTTGTTACCCAGGTGGACCACATGACATGAGCAAAAGTATTCCCATTTCTCCATTGCAACATCCCCAACAGCGCCGGTGATGGCTCTTTTACTGCAATGTGAAGCTTTCTTGTTTGCAGATGAGCACGTGAGCAGCAGCGTTTTCCTTGTTCAAAATTCACCCCTGGATGCGTAACACGTGACCTTTTCTTTAATGATTGACTAAACAAAAACATGGGACATTTTTGATACCATTGTTCTCATTTGTGTGTTACTTTGACTTGTTTTATTTTTCCAAAATGATACATCTACAGCACCGGACCGCTACTGATGGGGGTACAATGTAACGCTGACAAGGAGCACATACACCCAGGGCGACTTTGAACGAACGGATTGGAATAAACAGGCGCTTCCAACCTGCTGCAGTTTCATCAATCTCTGCAACCGAAGCAACCGACAACTACACTTCCCGGTGTTCAACGGGGTCTCGGTGACGGCTGATTCGGGGCGGATCAGACATGATGTCACCCCGGTGAATTGGTGCTGGCTGGGTTGCAACCATCGTCCCCAGCATTGGGCGTCCTCCTCCTCCTCTGGTCGACAGGCTCAGCATCTGCACAGTGAGCAGTGCACCCTGCCAGCTGTTTTGTGTGCAGCCCAATGGCTGCAATCACACGAGTCCCATCATCTGAATGAAGAGGAAAAAAAGGCGTTGTCAGCTGCAAATGGGTGAAAATTGCCACCGCGGAGCCTCTGATTCCCCGTTTCCATGCCCTGCAGACCATCACAGTGCAATGCACCGCTCGCTCGGCTCAGGTTTGTACGTTGCTGGCGCGGAGTGAATGCATTGCTTTGCTTGCTGCTCCGAGTAATGATGCGTAACGTGTGCATTGCTTTATTGCAGACACAATACATACAACGAGCTGTTATGCCTGCATGCTTGATCTACATTAAGACGCCTGCAATTTGAACAAACAAGGTCACCGACTGCAAAATATATATATCAACAAAAAAAAAATGTCTAAAGCCAAGGTTTGCGAATCGGTGAAGGTGGTTGTCAGATGCCGCCCGATGAATGGGAAAGAAGAGGCGGCTGCTTGCGAGCAGATCGTGGTTATGGATGTGAAATTGGGACAGGTGTCTCTTCGCAACCCCAGAACACCATCCAGCGAGATGCCCAAGATCTTCACGTTTGACGCCGTCTATGAGTACAGCTCCAAGCAAGGCGACCTGTACGATGAAACAGTCCGCCCTTTGGTTGACTCGGTGTTGCAGGGCTTCAACGGGACAGTTTTCGCTTATGGGCAGACAGGGACAGGGAAAACATACACCATGCAGGGGATCTGGGCCGACCAAGAGAAAAGAGGAATCATTCCCAATGCGTTCGAGCAAATCTTCACCCTTATATCGCGATCCCAGGACCAGCAATATCTAGTGAGGGCTTCCTATCTGGAAATCTACCAGGAGGAGATCCGAGACCTTCTGAGCAAGGACCAGAACAAAAAACTGGAGTTGAAAGAAAAACCAGAAACCGGCGTTTATATCAAAGGTAAGCGAATTTATCTGTTTCCTCAAAGTTGCGCATAAAATAAGAATTCATTTTATTCATTACAAAATTAACAAATAAAATGTGCACAATTGGGATTTGGTGCAACTTGCTTCTGGTGACGATGCGTTATGGAGACCAGAGATTCTGTTTGTTTTCTTCAGATATAATAGAAACATAGAAAATAGGTACAGAAGGAGGCCATTCGGCCCTTCGAGCCAGCACCGCCATTCATTGTGATTAAGGCTGATCATCCACAATCAGTAACCCGTGTTTGCCTTCTCCCCATTTCCCTTGATTCCACTAGCCCTAGAGCTCCATCGAACTCAATTTTAAATTCATCCAGTGAATTGGCCTCTATTGCTTCTGAGGCAGAGAATTCCACAAATTCACAACTCTCTGGGTGAAAAAGTTTTTTTCTCATCTCAGTTTTAAATGGCCTCCCCTTTATTCTTAGATTGTGGCCCCTGGTTCTGGACTGCAACTAGCTTGTCCAGTCCTTTTATAGTTTTATATGTTTCAAGAAGATACCCTCTCATCCTTCTAAATTCCAGTGAATACAAGCCCAGTCTTTCCAATCTGTGGCAATCCTACCATCCCTGGGATTAACCTATTGAACCAACGCTGTGCACTGCCTCATTGCAAGGATGTCCTTCCACAAATTAGGAGATCTAAACTGCACACAATACTCCAGATGTGGTCTCACCAGAGCCCTATACAACTGCAGAAGGTCCTCTTTACTCCTATACTCAAATCCTCTCGTTATGAAGGCAAACGTGCCATTAGCTTTCTTCACTGCCTGCTGTACCTGCATGTTTACTTTCAGTGACTGGTGTACAAGGGCTCGTTGCACTTCCCTTTTTCCTAATCAGACACCATTGAGAAGATAATCTGCCTCCTTGTTCTTGCCGTCAAAGTGGATAACCTCACATTTATCTACATTATACTGCATCTGCCCACCTACTCAACCTGTCCAAGTCACCCAGCAACCTCCTAGCATCCTCTTCGCAGTTCACACTGCCACCCAGTTTTGTGCCATCTGCAAATTTGCTAGTGTTACTTTTAATTCCATCATCTAAATCATTAATATACATTGTAAATAGTTACGACCCAGCAGCAAGCCTTGCGGCACTCCACTCGCCACTGCCTGCCATTCTGACAGGAAACTGCTTATTCCTACTCTTTGTTTCCCGTCTGCCAACCAATTCTCTACCCTACCCCCAATACCATATGCTCTAATTTTGCCCACCAATCTCCTGTGATCTTATCAATGGCTTTTTGAAAGTTCAGATACACTACATCCACTGGCTCGCCTTCATCCATTTTCGCTTCCTCCAATGGGATCCTACCACTGGCCACATCTTCCCATCTCCTCCCCTTTCTGCTTTCCACAGAGACCGTTCCCTCCGTAACTCTCTGGCCAATTTGTTCCTTCCTACCCAAACCACCCTCTCACCGGGTACTTTCCCTTGCAACCACAGGAAATGCTACACTTGTCGCTTTACCTCCCCCCTCGACTCCATCCAAGGACCCAATCAGTCTTTCCAGGTGAGGCAGAGATTCCCCTGCACCTCCTCCAACCTCGTCTATTGCATCCGCTGCTCTAGATGTCAACTTCTCTACATCGCTGAGACCAAGGGCAGGCTTGGTGATCGCTTCGCACAACACCTCCGCTCAGTTCGTACTAACCAACCAACCTGATCTCCTGGTTGGTCAGCACTTCAATGCCTCCCATTCCCAATCTGACCTCTCTGTCCTGGGGCTCCTCCATTGCCAGAGTGAGGCCCAGCGCAAATTGGAGGGACAGCACCTCATATTTTGCTTAGATAGTTTACACCCCAGCGGTATGAACATTGACTTCTCGAATTTTAGATAACCCTTGTCTTCTCCCTCCTTCCCCTCCCCCTTCCCAGTTCTCCCACAAAGCCTACTGTCTCTGCCTCTTCCTTTATTTTTACCTACCCCGACATCAGTCTGTAGAAGGAACTTGACCCGAAACGTTGCCTATTCCTTCTATCCGTGGATGCTGCCCACCCACTTACTCCAGTATTTTTTGCCTACCCAATCTTCACTGTAAATACTTTTGAGTTCGGATAAGGGCTAAAATATTTCAGATTTTCAGCAATATATTTATGTAACTTGTATCCATTCTAAATGACAGAACCAGCTGAGAAAAGTCATAATCAATAAAGTTATGACTACCTTAAGTTTGAAAAGAGGCTGAACAAAAATGTATAACCACCTTGTAATGTTCTTACATACTTGATAATAAATTCTTTGTAACTGTATTAGCTTTTAAAATGTGAACAAATTTTAGATGATGAAAAGTGGTTGTTTCTCAAACCTCCAAGTTCTGTAACTTCATTGATGATTAGGTCTAGGTACTGTAGTTATGCATATTCCCTATTTATTTACATATTTTGTTGGAGTGCTTCTTCTGAAAGTACATTGTTCGACATCATCAGGCAGGACTCGGTATCCATACAAATATCAACACAACAAATTCATTGGGAAAATACGTTGATAGTTTGGGAAACATTTTTTGTTCAGTCCCATGCATTTTTTGGATAATTCTTTAGCAGGAGGAATCCTCATTACTTCTCCTTTATTCATTCAGTTGTAAAAAGTTATACTATTGCGACATAGTTCAACAGTGTCAGGTACATGAACTATAGTTTAGATTTACAGGGTTTTAACAGAGGATGTTGCTATTTAATATTTTTTTGTAAAAGACACAAAGTGCTGGAACAATGCCAGGATCATTGGAGAACATGGAGAGGTGACATTTTGGGTTGGGACCCTTCTTTAGAAGTGACGATGAGTCTGAAGAAGGGTCCTGACCTGAAGCGTCACCTATTCATGTTCTCCTGGGATGCTGCCTGATCTGCTGAGTTACTCCAGTACGTTGTGCCTTTTTTTTGGAAGCTGGCATCTGCAGTTCCTTGTTTCTACATTTAATATAATGTGATGTTTTCATTCTTAATTGGCAGATCTGTCATCCTTCGTAACTAAGAATGTCAAGGAAATAGAACACGTTATGAATGTTGGAAACCAGTCCAGAGCAGTTGCAGCCACAAACATGAATGAGTACAGTTCAAGATCTCATGCCATTTTTGTTGTTACTGTTGAATGCAGTGAGCTTGGCTTGGATGGTGAGAATCACATCAGAGTAGGCAAGTTGAACCTGGTTGATCTTGCTGGCAGTGAGCGTCAGAGCAAAACTGGAGTCCAAGGAGAGCGTCTGAAAGAGGCTGCTAAAATTAACCTTTCTCTTTCTGCTTTGGGTAATGTAATATCTGCTTTAGTAGATGGCAAGAGCACTCATATTCCCTACAGAGACTCAAAGCTGACCCGCCTGTTAGAAGACTCCTTGGGTGGTAATGCAAAGACAATTATGGTGGCCACTCTCGGCCCAGCGTCCAGCAATTATGAAGAGAGCTTAACAACCTTGAGGTATGCCAACAGGGCCAAGAATATTAAAAACAAGCCAAGGATTAATGAAGATCCCAAAGATGCATTGTTGAGAGAATTTCAAGAAGAAATTGCAAGATTGAAGGCACAATTGGAGAGAAAAGGGATGCTGGGTAAGAAAAGAAGAAAAAGCCAAAGGAAAATCATCCTGGAAGGGGTAGAATTCATAGATGAAGTTGAGGAGGCTGAAGATAACATAGAAAAGGACATGGCAAATTACCTAAAAGAACAAAAAGAGACATTGGAGAAGGAAAAATTAGCAATCCAAGATGATCATAATTTAGTGGCAGAAGAGAAGCAGAAATTATTAGAAGAGAAGGGAAAGATGATGGAAGATCTGCGGAAGGAGCAAGAAGCGACGGAGCATCTTGCAGCCAAGTTTAAGGTAGGGATTTTGGCATTGCAATTCTCAAAGTTATTGGATCTTTGAATGGGGAGAAACTTTGTTAACATAGAATAATATAGCAGTTCTGGTAAAATGCATGGATGACTCTATTGCTTGGAGTGTTTGCTTTTTGACTTGTTCTTACAGTTACCTCTGGTGCCTAATGTAGGAACTATTTCCAATGAGTTGTGCATTGATTGGAAGTGAAATTAAACTAGTTCACTACAATGTGCAATACAGAAGATGCACTGTATGTATATCAGCAGTGCAACATTGCTAATGATATTCCCATGATCCATTAGTGATACTATTCTGGGTGTAATCCTTCTGAGATGCAACAATAGATCACCAGCAAATGCAAAAACTACAATGGCTGCACATTCACCCAGTCAATCTTTTGTTGAACTTGTTTTCCAGAGATCACAGCCACAGAGTTATTTCTCCACTGCAAAATTATTTTGGTGGACTGATGTATATTTTTAATTTAGATTTATATGTGAGTGAGATGTTTATAGGATTGGTATGGACCAAATTGTATTTCATTACTTCCAGCAAGGTGTAATGTGATATACTGATTGTACAGCACTTCTGAAACAATTTGAATGACACGTGTTTGAAATCGACAAAGCTGTATCATGTCTTTCATAACTTTACCTGTTAGTGCTAGCCTCTCTCACATTGGGAATGCAGTCTTAAGAAGGGTCTCATATTTTAACAAGATACAGCAACCATGCATTTTGTACCAGTCTTCAGCATTATAATACAACTGTGCTTTTTAAGGACGTACAATTTTTTGATGAATAAACTACTGGAACTTAATGGTTTACTTTTCATAAATGTTGGATCTTAATAGCCCTGTCCCACGGTACGAGTTCATTCCAAGAGCTCTCCCGAGTTTAAAAAAAAAATCAAACTCGTGGTAAGCACGGAGAATAAACGTAGCGGGTCTCTTAGCGGCTCATAACGCTAACGGCAGGTACTCGGGAAGACTCGCTAACGGCAGGTAAGCACGGGAAGACTTGTGAAGATTTTTGAAAAATGTCCACCAACGATGTACCGACAAGTGGCCATTACCGTAAATCTCCGAGTTCGAATCAGGGCAAACTCAGGAGAACTCTTAGAATGAACTCGGACAGGGCTTTTAGTATCAAATCATGGTCACATCTTTACAGTTATTTCCTTCAAATAATATCTCATTAAGTGTCCGTCCTCTAAATATTTCCTTCCAAAATTGTAGAAAAGCAAAAAAAAAAAATATTCTGGACAACAGCAAGCCAGATCTCTTCATGCCAGAGAATCTGCAAAATCTGAAGCAACTGTTTTGACTTGGATGGCAGCATGAACAGGAAGCTTCAGCTGGAAAACAGCTATCTCCCCAATGAATAGGTCTTGGTCCAGGCATGCCCTTACCCTCAAGCTTCTTAAATCTTTCAATTACTGATTTTGTACTGCAAAACTTAGAAAATGTTATTGGTCCAGTCAAAGCAAATAATTTATATACAAATAAAACCATTCTTGCTTTCTGCTTGATCCATGATTTGTGTATTTTGATTTTTCAAGTTTTAAATGATGTACTTCACATAAATATTAGTTGGAGTGTACAGAATACTATGGAAAATGAAACTCATTATGTGTGAGTATAGCATCTGCTTCATGCATAAATAAGAATGTTATGCAGCTAATTCTACTGTAAAGCTAGATCTCAGTACCTCAACACTTTCCACTGACGTTTGGTAAGCCATAAACCAGTGACAGCATACAAAAATACATGGCATTCAAGGAAAGCAACTGATTGTGATATAAGACAATCTATTCTAATGACTGTTCTAATGCATTATATATAGGGAAAATAGAAGGAATGACTAAGAAGTATAAATACTGTATAATGGTTAAGTATTTAAAACAGTGACAAACACGCAGTTAGAAACTTTCCAGGGCGGCACGGTGGTGCAGCTTTGCTGCGTAAGGGGCTGTCCCACTGCGGCGACCTAATCTGTGAGTTCAGAAGAGTTTGCCCTTGACTCAAACTCGCAGCATGGCCGACACGAGGTCCAAGGAGGTCCTATGAGGTCACTGGAACTCTCCTTCATGCTCGAGGGAAGTTCCGAATACTCGCGGCCTCAGCTAGGTCGCGTTAAATTTCTCAGCATGTTGAAAAATTTTCCGCGAGTAAAATTTGGTCGGCATGGTTCTTTTTGACTCGTAGTGCAGTGGAGTGGGGTCGCTATTTAGTTACAGGCAGTCGAGGGCAGCCATAGGCAATCTCCTTCGCTGACCAGGCATTTTGATTGGCTCATTGGAGTTTTCAGGACGAAGGAAAACCGACCGGTAGGTAAAATGCCCGCTAAACTTTATTATACTTCTTAAAAGTGTCTCCACTCCTTCTCTCTCTCCCCCCCTTCTCTCTCCCCCCCCTTCTCCTCCCCCCCCCCTTCTTCTCTCCCCCCCCTTCTCTCCCCCCCCTTCTCTCCCCCCCTTTCTCTCCCCCCCCTTCTCTCCCCCCCTTCTCTCCCCCCCCCCCCCTTCTCTCCCCCCCTTCTCTCCCCCCCCCTTCTCTCTCCCCCCCTTCTCTCCCCCCCTTCTCTCCCCCCCCCCTTCTCTCCCCCCCTCCTTCTCTCCCCCCCCTTCTTCTCTCCCCCCCCTTCTCTCCCCTCTCTCCCCCCCCTTTCTCCCCCCCCCTCCTCTCCCCGCCCCCTCCTCTCCCCCCTTCTCTCCCCCTCTTCTCTCCCCCCCCTTTCTCTCCCCCCCCTTCTCTCTCCCCCCCTTCTCTCCCCCCCCTTCTCTTCCCCCCCCTTCTCTCCCCCCCCTTCTCTCCCCCCCCTTCTCTCCCCCCCCCTTCTCTCCCCCCCCCTTCTCTCCCCCCCCTTCTCTCCCCCCCCCCCCCCCCTCCTCTTCTCTCCCCCCCCCCTTCTCTCCCCCCCCTTCTCCTTCTTCTCTCCCCCCCCCCTTCTCTCCCCCCCCCCCTTCTCCCCCCCCCTTCTCCCCCCCCCCCCCCTTCTCCCCCCCCCCCCCTTCTCCCCCCCCTTCTCCCCCCCCTTCCCCCCCCCCCCTTCTCCCCCCCCCCCCCCCCTTCTCCCCCCCCTTCTCTCCCCCCCCCTTCTCCCCCCCCCTTCTCCCCCCCCCCTTCTCTTCCCCCCCCCCCCTTCTCCCCCCCCCTTCTCCCCCCCCCCTTCTCCCCCCCCCTCCTCTCTCCCCTCCCCCCCCCGCCCTTCTCTGCCCCCCCCCCTTCTCCCCCCCCTTCTCTCCCCCCCCCCTTCTCCCCTCCCCCCCCCCGCTCTCTCCCCCCCCCTTCTTCTCCCCCCCCCTTCTCCCCCCTTCTCTCCCCCCCCCTCTCCCCCCCCCTTCTCCCCCCCCCCCTTCTCTCCCCCCCCCCCCCCTCTCCCCCCCCCCCTTCTCTCCCCCCCCTCCCCACCCCCCCCCCTCTCCTCCCCCCCCCTTCTCTCCCCCCCCTTCTCTCTCCCCCCCCCCTCCCTCTCTCCCCTCCCCTCTCTCCCCCCCCCCCTTCTCTCCCCCCCCCCTTCTCTCCCCCCCCCCCCTTCTCTCCCCCCCCCCTTCTCTCTCCCCCCCCTCCCCCCCCCTCTCTCCCCCCCCCTTCTCTCCCCCCCCCTTCTCTCCCCCCCCTTCTCTCCCCCCCCCTTTCTCCTCCCCCCCCCCTTCTCTCCTCCCCCCCACCCTCCCCCCCCTTCTCTCCCCCCCCCCCCGACGGTCAGGGCGGATCCAGCTAGAGGTTTTCCAGGCGAGTGCCCTCGAGCTTGAAGGTCGAAGACACTCTTCTTAACTCGCGGATTAAGTCGCCACAGTGGCACAGCTCCTTTACAGTGCTTGTAGCACCTGAGACCCTGGTCTGATCCTGACTAAGAATGCTGTTTATATGGAGCTTGTACATCACCCCTGTGACCGCGTGGGTTTTTTCCAAGATCATCGGTTTCCTCCCACACTCCAAAGACGCACAAGTTTGTAGGCTAAGTGGCTCGGTAAATGTAACAATTGTCCCTAGTGTGTGTAGGATAGTGTTAATATGCAGGGATCGCTGGTCGCCATGAACTCGGTGGGCCTAATGGTCCACCAAAACTAAACAAAAATGTAATTCCAAATCATGACAGATACAATTAGTCTGAATTTTAGTATAGCCATCCCCCTACCGCCAGGAATACAGTCTCATTCTACTCATAAAGACATTATATTATTTATTTTCACACACATGCACACAAAATGGCCTTTCCATCTTTGAGTCACTGATTGGGTTTCATTTAATATATTGGCAAAGGGACTTCAGGTTACAAGTTTGTGAAGTTGCTTATGATTTTCCCTTCAGGGCTTTCTGAGCCACAAACCATTCTCGAACCGAGAGTATGAAGATGTCCCTTTTACTGCCGTCCCTGGGATGGGATTTAGTGTGATTCATAGAAACATAGAAATTAGGTGCAGGAGTAGGCCATTCGGCCCTTCGAGCCTGCACCGCCATTCAATATGATCATGGCTGATCATCCAACTCAGTATCCCGTACCTGCCTTCTCTCCATACCCCCTGATTCCCTTAGCCACAAGGGCCACATTCATATCCTGAATCACACACAAAATGTGGGAATGCACCCAGCATTCATTTCACATGTTGCACAGAAATGATATTTGCAATGGATTACAATGATTGTAATTGACAGGCCACCCTACTACATTAAGTTTATATTCTTCAATCCTTGAGTGTGCGCAAATGGGTCTTTCTTTTAATGGTCAAATGTTAGCACTGGTACATGCTGCAGGGACGAACCGGGAGCCTCGGCTTTTTACAACATATAAATGACTTGGCAAAAGGCATCAAAAGTAAGTATGCCATTGACACCATTATTGGGAGAAAAGAAAATTGTGAAAAGGGCAAAATAATGAAAAAGCCAATGAAGTATAAGTGGAGAAAATGTGAAATTGTTCGTTCTGACAAAAAAACAAAACAAAAAGAAGCATGTTATCTAAACAGTGCAAGATTGAAACATTCTTAAACACAGAGAGATCTGGGGGGGGGACCTAATGCAGGGACCACAGAATATTTCTATGCAGGACCAACAAGGAATTAAGAAAACTTACGAAATGTTATCATCATGAAGGGAATTGAATTTAAAAGTAGAAAGGTTATGGTTCTGATCTGCAAGGAATTAGTGAAACCTTACCTGGAGTACAGGGTGGATCTTCTTATTTAAGGAGGGAAGCAGTTTGCAGAAGGTTACTCGACTGATATTTGGATGGGTGGGTTGTCACAGAATCACAGAGTAGTATAACATGAAAACAGGCCCTTTGGCCCATCGAGTCTATGCCGAAAGTGAAGCACACATTTATACTAATTCCATATTCTCCCCACACTCCTATCAAACACCCCCCTCCACTGATTCGAGAAAATTTATCGTTGTCAATTAACCTATTCACCTGTGCATCTGGTGGAAAAACATGCTGTTTCATGGAAATTGTGTATACTCTGCACAGACAGAGGTCAGGAATGAACCTGGATCACTGGAGCTGTGAGATAACAGCTCTTTCAGCTGCACCATTGTGCCATCTGTTTGCCTTTATGAAAAAAGACAGGTAGGTTAGGCTTGCATCCACTGAAGTTTTTTGATGTTTTGGTGTTTTTGCAGCTGTGTGAATCTCATTGGCATCTTCTTGATACCCTCCTGCATTGAGAAGCAGGGAATTCCAATCTGGAGAAAGTGTTCAAATGCAGTTGGATCAATGATTTGTTGAGGTCAATACAATAAAAATATAATACAATGCAAGAGGATTTAAGCCCATTGAGTGTGAGCCTCTTCTTTTGATATAGCAGTTCAGTTGGATCTATTCCCTTAATCGTTCCCTGAAGAACTCCAAGCCTTTTCAAGTGTTTATCCACATTTATTTTTGGAAGTTATTATTGCATGTACATCCATCAATGTTTCTGACAATCCATCAGTGCATTCCAGATAACAACAACCTACTCAGCATTTATTTTTTACTGTGCTGCTTGAGGTTCTTTTGCCAGTTGTTTTAAGTCTGCAATAAAAACTGAACATACTAGAAACATTCAGTAAATAAAGCAGCATCGGTGGAAAGAAAAACCGAGTTAATGTTTCAGGCCTGAGACGTTGCATCAGTTTTAAGTAACATAGAAGGTGGGAGACGGGAGAAAAGAACAAAAGGATTATCTTTGACAATGTGAGATAATTGTTTCAGCTTAAATCTGTATCATTTGTTACGTGCTTCTGCACTGAATGTCACTATTTATAGCATCGGTAGTAACCTGTTGTCCTTTCCCTTTAAAAATATTCATACCCCTAGATTCTATTGATCTTTCCCATTTAAAATTTTGCAATTCACATATTGGGCTCCCCTGCCTATTCATCATGTCTCAGATTTAAATTTCATCCCTTTTCCATAAATGAATTTGTTTGCCTCCCTCAGCAAGGAAGCTTATGAATGAAGGCAGTTATTTCATCTCTCTAGAATAATCAATTTTACTATTTTAACCAAGTTTAACAAATAATTACCTATTTTTGAAGCTTTTATTTCCAGCACTGCTGAGAATGCAATTCTGGTTTTCACATAAATAAGAAATTCTTAACCAAATAAATCACTTTCTGCAAGTTTGAAATTAATTTATTTACTTTCACTACATGCATAGGTGAAATTGAAACGGTTTTCCATTTGGTTTTCTTTCTTTGGTCTACCTTTGTAAAATACCTTTTTAGAGTTTCATTTCTAAGCATAACATCATGGCACTGCAACGTTTCTGAAATACTAATTCATTGATGCAAAGTATCAACATTGTGGCTCTCCTCTGCACTGCCTGACCAAGTTGAGTGCACTTTCCTTGCATCCAGGAAATAGTGCTAAAGGTTCAGTTGTTTAATACTGCTTTATTTAAATTGTACTCATGGAGTGCATATGTAGGTAGTTTTGATGACTGAAGAATTTATTTTGCTGAGAATCATTAAAATGGATTTCCAATCTGTAAATATTGGCAGGTTTTCTCTGGAGAAGGAGATAAATGAAGAAGGAAGTTGGCATTTTGTGGAGGATTCATCAGCAGACTGGATTGAGATACAGAGCTTTGAAAAAAAATTGCTAGGATAAGATGATAGACCAACTAGCTTCCTGATGTGTTGTGACTCATCTATTGTTGTTATTCCACAAGATGATGCTGTAAAGCAGCAGCACATCGGAGGAAATTGAAATCGCAACTTATAACTGTCGGAAGAGATTCTGGAAAATTGAAAAGGTTTTGTGAGGGTGAAAGCACATTTAAAGGACAATAATTTGAAGAGAATTTGGAAATGAAAAGAGGCCCTGCTGGAGAACAGAAAGAGCTCCAGAAGGCTGCTAACACTAAGGGCTGGAAATATGTTGTCTGATGGAGGAATCGAATCAAGTCAAGCTACTTTTATTTCTATAGCACATTTAAAAAACAACTCTCGTTGACCAAAGTGCTTTACATTGGTGGAGGTACTTACGTTATACAACTTTAGTTCATAGATTAGGTACATACATAAATACATACATATAGCCCTCCCTCAGAGGACGTCAAGAAAGGCTTGAGAGTAAAGATGTGTTTTAAGTCTCAACTTAAAAGAGTCGATGGAGGGGGCAGTTCTGATGGGAAGAGGGATGCTGTTCCACAGTCTAGGAGCTGCAACCACAAAGGCTCGGTCGCCCCTGAGCTTATGCCTAAACAGCGGTATGTTCAGTAATGCCGTCGGCCGATCTGAAGGACCTGGAGGTGGTGTGGTGGGTAAGCAGACTTTTGATGTAGGTGGGGGTGGGGGGAGGAACAAAGGATTTGTGAGGGCATAGGCTTAAGGTGAGAGGGAAGAGATTTAAAAAGGACCTTGGGGACAACTTTTTCACTCAGGATAGTGTGCATCTGGAACGAGTTATAGACAATAGGTGCAGGAGTAGGCCATTCGGCCCTTCGAGCCAGCACCACCATTCAATGTGATCATGGCTGATCATCCCCAATCAGTACCCCGTTCCTGCCTTCTCCCCATATACTCTGACTCCTCTATTTTTAAGAGCCCTATCTAGCTCTCTCTTGAAAGCATCCAGAGAACCTGCCTCCACCGCCCTCTGAGGCAGAGAATTCCACAGACTCACCACTGCCTGTGAGTTTCCTCGTCTCTGTTCTAAATGGCTTACTCCTTATTCTTAAACTGTGGCCCCTAGTTCTGGACTCCCCAAACATCGGGAACATGTTTCCTGCCTCTAGCATGTCCAAACCCTTAACAATCTTATATGTTTCAATGAGATTCCCTCTCATCCTTCTAAACTCCAGAGTGTACAAACCCAGCTGCTCCATTCTCTCAGCATATGACAGTCCCGCCATCCCGGGAATTAACCTTGTAAACCTACGCTGCAAGAATGTCCTTCCTCAAATTAGGGTCCACAACTGTACACAATACTCCAGGTGTGGTCTCACTAGGGCTCTGTACAACTGCAGAAGGACCTCTTTGCTCCTATAGTCGGTTCCTCTTGTTATAAAGGCCAACATGCCATTCGCTTTCTTCACTGCCTGCTGTACCTGCATGCTTACTTTCATTGACTGATGTACAAGGATCCCCATGTCCCGCTGTATTTCCTCTTTTCCCAACTTGGCACCATTTAGATAGTAATCTGCCTTCCTGTTTTCGCCTTCAAAGAGTTGCTAGTGGAAGCTATTGAAGTAGATAATTACAACTTTCAAAAGACATTTGGACAGATATATCAATAGGAAGGACTCGGAGGGATATGACCAAATGCAGGCAATTGGAATTAGCCAAGAATGCCGAAATGGTTGCCATGGGCAAGTTGGGCAGAAGGGCCTGTTTCCATGCACTTTGGCATTTCCATGCATATAAGCTTACTGAGTGTTTGACTGCCTTACAACAGTATCATTAGTACATATAATCAATTCAAGAACATTTTGGAGAAATTTATCTGTGACAAAAAAATTGTATATTAGGAAATTGCAGTGCCTTTTGGCTGAAATGTGGGTAGTGAATGTGAAGAGTGTATTTCAAATAAGTTGGAGCAGGAATAACCATCTGTGTGTTCTGACCGTTTTCGGCTGAAAACACCAGAAGCACATGACAAATGTCCAGAAGTATCTCCAAAATTGGCCACTTTGTCCGCCCTATTTTGCAGTTATCAAAACCAGTGACATTCTTGAATAGCTCAAATAAATGAAGTGATATTTCACAGTTGAAAAGATCGTGAAGTCTATTCAGCTCAGAACTGCAAATGAAATTACTTAATATTTTTTCCCAAAGCAATCGAGCATTCATGTGAGCTTGTTGTCATGTTTATGAGGCAACAAAACAACTAAAGTAAGAATGGGGGAAAAAAACAAAATTTTCTAAATTTCCTTTGAGCGTTATGGAACTTGCTGTTCTTTTGCACTTTGTATTCAAGAGCCTGTTATGTTTGTAGGATTCAATCTTACTGCAGATTCCTAATTTTTCTCCATTGGTACTTTGCTGGTTTGCTCCTCACTATGGTTTAATTGCCTGCCTTGTACTTCAGGATGTTTAAATATTCTGCGTTGGGCTATTGGGAGGTTTTAATAGACTGACTGGAGAATTGCTGAGTGAGTTTTATGTTCATAAACCATGATATAATAAGGCTGTGGTTATGGGTGGTGCTAAATCAGCATAAGATCAGGCAGCATTTTCTGCTTTAAGAAGGAGCTTTTGAGAAAACCTCATTAGAGACCCGAATCATTAAAATGAGGGAGATTTCACCTAAATCTGTCTCATCCATGCTTACTGCAGAGGAGTTCCAAGTATGCTGTCATCTTGTTTGCCAAGTAAGCTTACTAAAATAGTAACATGTTTCATGAGTATTGAAGCCAGAAGCTCATCCACAGATTTAAAAAAATTACCTTGAATGATGGTGTCACCAGGTCTCACACCAGGCCAACAGTCTCCAGTGTTTGTGCACTGCTTTGCTACAATGGAGGGCTGCTCATAATTATCCTTCACTGTTGCAAATTGCCTGTTTCACTGCAAATGTATCTCGTCCAGCAGATATTAGCTGCAGCTATTCTGGGAACACCCAGGAACATTGGCACGGTTTTGTTCTCTGTTTGGTTGTCAGGCTTTGCTCAATGCTACTACCATTCTGGCTGCTGTGACTTTATCAGAATAATGCTGAAATCAAAATTTGTACATCATTGAATAAGTGGCAGTTAACATCAAGCAAAACATATGTGTTACCATTTCAATGTTTTTGGACAGAAAGCTTTGCAATTCATTTGAACGTCCTCAATTGTCCTTTCTGTGCATGAAAACATGACGTCACCCATTCCTTCTCTCCAGAGATGCTGCCTGTCCTGCTGAGTTACTCCAGCGTTTTTGTGTCCATCATATATTCAGATCTGGCAGACTCTCACGTCAATCACTAAGTTAACTAATTAACCCTTTCACTCATTCTATCAGAGTGTGATGTCTTCGGCATTGAATTGTTTGTTGGTGTATAATAGTCATAAACTACAGCATTATGTAAGCCAGCTCATTACAGCCCTGGGAAAACACACCTTGTGTTTATCTCTTGCAAGCATAAACACTTTCCTTTTTATTGCCCCAGAGCTTGCCTTTCCCCATTTTATGACCCTGGCTCTGAGAATTCCACTGCTAATTTGTTTTATTGTTCTTGAACCACTTTTTGGCGTTCAAGCCACTCGCCTAAGGCAGCACAAACTTGCAGCTGAGTTCACACATTGAAACAAGTGGTTGTGATATGACTCACCTGATAAAGTTAACCCAGCTTTCCCTTTGTAGTTTCAGTGTTTCCAACTTGGCTTCATGTGCTTTCAGTTTAGCCTTTTCCCTTACTCAACATAGGCAAAAATACATTAAAACTTAACATGTATACTCTGATTTAAAATTCCTAATCCAAAAAGTACAAAGAAAGACAGAAAAGGTAGATAAAAATGCTGGCGAATCTCAGTGGGTTAGGCAGCATTTCTCGAGGATATGGATAGGTAATATTTTGGGTTGGAGATATTCCAACTGAAATTATCAGCAACAGTGAGATAACAACAAGGAACCAGCTCACTCTGAGAATAAAGTTTCACTTGTTTTTTGTTTTCCTTATCTGGAAGGTCGGCATTTATTGTTCGCATCTAATTACTGTTGTTATGTGTAATTAATAATCAGAGTTTTGTCTGAGCCAGATTTAATAGCCTGATGGCTTTGGGGAAGTAGCTATTCCCGAACCTGGTTGTTGCAGTCTTCAGGCTCCTGTACTTTTTGTGACTTTTGGGGTGGGAACTCTTGTTCAGATTGATTGTGTAGCTGGAAGAAAGGAAAGGTAGGACAATATATGCTGTGGCAGATATTGGACGGTTTTTTAATCGGCAAATGGTTGGAAAAAGACCAGAGATGAAAAGGCATAGCTTGGGTTGCAAACTATCCAAGCGGAATATGAGGTGCTGATCGTCTAGTTTGCGTGAAACTTGTTGACCATTTTGCAGAACACATGCATGGTCAGCCAAGGCCTACTGGATTCCCCAGGCACAAACTATTTTAAACCCCCTTCCCATTCCCATATTGATCTCCCTCTCTCTCCTGGGTCTCCTCCATTGCCTGATTGAGGCCACATGCAAACTGGAGGAACAGCACTTCATATTCCACTTGGGTAGCTTACAACCCAACGGTATAATCATTGAATTTTCCAATTTTAGATCACTACCAAACCCTGCCACCCCCCTGCCTTTCTTCCCGCCTCTTCCCCCCACCCCCACCCCCCCTCCCTCTCCCCTGTTTCTCACGCTGACACACCTATTTATCCCTTTCCTTTTCCCTTCCACGTAAATTCCTTTCACAGGTTTCAAAATGTGCAATCCTTTTGTATCACACCTTCTGACTCTTCATCTCTGGCCTTTGTCCACCTATTTCCCCCCACCGCATCTCTGTATCCACCTGTCACTTGCCAGGCTTTGCCCTGTCTCTCCTCTCTTTCAGCTCCCCCCCCCTTCCCCATATCACAATCAGTCTGAAAGAGGGTCCCAACACAAAACATCGCCTATACATGTTTTCCAGAGATGCTGCCTGACCCAATGAGCTATTCCAGCACTTTGAGTCTTTTTTTGTAGAGCAGTGTCTGTGGAGGGAAATTGACAGTTGACATTCTGCATCAGGAGGTGAATATGGTAAATAAATAATATAAATATAAATGAAGTAAAGATAAATTACATTTTCTATTGTTTTGCACTTCAATGATTTTCATTAGTTACAAGGGAACCCAGAGTATTTTAAGTTAACGTTCTTATTTTTTAACAAGTAATTTAATTTTCAATATCATTTGGTGCTCGTGTTGCTGGACTGAGTAGGCATTGAACCAACCTGTCAGATTTGACAGGCTGTAAAGCAAAGGGCAGCAATTTGCCCTTGTCAAAAGTTTCATTGGAGTTTTGTGGGTGGAGCTTATTGTACTTAGTTGCATCATTCAAAGCCCTGGTGCCCACAGGGCCCTGCCATGTGGCTTCAGAATGGCAATAGACAATAGAGGTTGGCCATGAAGATCCAGGCCAGGAAAGGTTTGGCCAATGTTATAAAGTAGAATATCAGCAGTTGGCATTCTGGATCATTGATCATGAGACATGTGTTTGAATCCCACAATAGAAAATTTAAACCAGAGTAATGAAATAAATCTGGAATTGAAAAAAATCTTGAAACTTCTGGATTTTTGTAAGAGCCCATTTAGTTCATTATTGTCCATTAGGGAAGGAAATTGCCACCTTTATCTGGTCTGGAAGGACACTGCGGTCAGAAACTGCCCATTCCTTGCTGCAGAACTGTGCGTATTTCTCTCGAGAATCCTAGAGGTGGGTGGGATAGTGGTTGGAATCATAGATTCATAAGTTTGAGGATCAAAATAAGGCCATTTGGCCCATCAAGTCTACTCCGCCATTCAATCATGGCTAATCTATCTTTCCCTCTCAACGCCATTCTGCTGCCTTCGCCTCATAACCCCAGACAATCTTACTAATTACAAATCTGTCAATCTCCGCCTTAAAAAATCCCATTGATGGGTTCCACAGCCGTCCGTGGCAATGAATTCCACAGATTTACAACCTTCTGACTAAAGGAATTCCTTCTCATCTCCTTTCTAAAGGTACGTCCTTTTATTCCGAGGCTATGGCCTCTGGTCCTAGACTTTCCAACTAGTGGAAACATCCTCTCAACATCCTATTCAGGCCTTTCGCTACTCGGTAGGTTTCAATGAAGTACCCCCTCAGAACAAAAATGAAAGTGAAAATTTGACTTTATTGAGACCGTGATTTCACAGAATTATTCAGGATCATGGTGGCCTTAATATCGATAATATTTCAGAATGCATTCATGGTTAACATTTTTTGTGGAGACAAAAAGAATGCCCCTGAGACATAGCTTTGTAACCCATTTGATGTTCAGGTCTCTAGAGGCATCTTATTGCCGCAGTGGGACAACGTGACTACAATGGGTTTATATGTTGTAATGCTGTTATTCTTTGGTCCCTGAATTCCATCTGCATCTCAGCTTCTTTCAGTCAGCAGTGAACAAAGGTGTCGCATTTCACTGGCTGCGGTAATAGCGATACAATTACAAATAGAAGCAGTTTGATTTCAATGCCTGCCTCCACGTTCTGCAGCCAACCAACATTGCAGAAAGTGATATGGGTTATATTGTCTTGCCTCCTAGCCAAAAGGGCACATATCATCAATTTGGTTAACCTTTGCAAAGTCTTAAGTATAATTTTCTTTCCAATGGCAAATTTTGTACATCACAATTGATCAGGCAGACTACTGTTAAAATTTTTGAAATCTAGAAGTAGAAAGCAAAATGTAAATAACAGTAGTAAATAATAGTTTGCAATTATATCTTGATGTTTAATAGAGAGATTAACATTTGGTCTCTCAACTTGAAGTGTTGGAGAATCAAGAATAATCAAGAACCCATTTGGTAACAGATGTAAAATTCTACTTCTACGCAGTGTTGCACTCATTGGCCAACATACTGGACGTGTTCATGCGTACAATTCTCAGGACAAGGAGCCCCTGTTCCACACCTTGGCTATGACTTCTTGATAAACTGAAAGATGCAGACTGAAGCAATTGATCTTTGATTTCTTTTTCATCAAAATGCCATTAAATCAGGTTGTAATTGTTGGCCTTTCAAAGCAACCATTTTAAAGTGAAATAATGCAAAGAGAAGAAAATATTGGTAGGAGGTATGTGAAGACCTCTGAACCGTGGTAATATAGGTAATGGTATAAATCAAGAAGGTCGTTGTGCATGTGAAAAGAGTAAGAAAATGGTCTTCGAGTACTTGAACCTGATGACTGGCCAAACTAAATTAGTAGGCAAATTCATTGAGTTTGTCACAGGTTATTTCTCGAACCGTCTATTAAGGAACCAACGGGTTAACGGGCTATTTCAGACCTAGTTTTGTGCACAAAGAAAGAGTTAATTAAGATCGTATGTCAAGGGACATTGTGGGAGGTATGATCATAATGTGACTGAATTTTACGTTAAGATTAAAGGTGATTCAGTTCAATAGAAAATCAGGCTCTCAAATCTAAATAGAAATACGAGACGTGAGATAGCTGTGGTAGATTGAACAACTTCATTAAAAGGTATAACAAAAAACCAGACATGATTAACATTAAAAGTACATAAAAATATCAGTTACCACAGATGTGTGTAGCGGTCAGGCACAGAATAACGTTGAAGAAAATGGTTTGGCCGTGACTAATAAGGGAAGGAAAAGATAAAATGAGATCAAAGGAAAAGTTTTTTTTGATTGCCAAATAAAAGCAGTAGACCTGAGGTTTGGGGAAACTTCCAGAATTCATCAAAGGAAGATCAAGGAAGTGATTTTAAAAAGAAACCGGAAACGTTGAATGATGGAGAAAGATTAAAACAAAGAGCAACGCACATATAGGAGAGCACAAAGGACAAGTTTACAAAATATTCTTGTGAATCCCTTCTGGACTGATGTAAGGAAAATTATATTGGGAAATAAAGAAATTGCCCCAAAAATGTGCTTGTTTTCATTGGTTATGCAAAATTTGTGAGGAGTTGCTGATGAGAGGGATGTGTGGATGAACCGGTCTTGGTCATAATGTTCAGTGATTTGGATGAGGGGAATAAGTACAGTTTATCTAAATTTGCTGACGATGAAAGTAGTGTGGAAAGCTGAATCTCAAACCTTGGTAAGAGTGTGGATTGTGAAAATGATGCAGATATGTTCCTGGGGTGTATAAACAAGCTAACTGAATGGACAATGACATGGTATATGGAATATAATGTGGAAATATGTGAAGTCATCTACTTTGGTCATAGAAAATAGAAAAATATATTATTTCTAAACTGGTTAGAGATTAAAATGTGTTGGTGTTCAAAGGGACCTGGGTGTTCATGCACGTGAATCACTTAAAATATGTGCAAGTGTAGCAAACAATTAGGAAAGCAAATGCTATTTTGGCCTATTTTACACCAGAATATGAATATAAGAGTAAAGATGTCTTACTAAAATTACTAAGAATTAGTAAGATGTCTTACTAAAATTAGTAAGTCTGAAGAAGGGTCTCGACCTGAAACGTTGCCTATTTCCTTCGCTCCATAGATGCTGCCTCACACGTTGAGTTTCTCCAGCATTTTTGTCTACCTTACTAAAATTAAATGTCACAAAGTGCTGGAGTAACTCAGCGGGTCAGGCAGCATCCCGGGAGAACATGGAGAGGTGTCGTTTCGAGTTGAGACACTTTTTCAGTCTCTATAAAATTAGTCGGGCCTGGTGAACCTGCATCTGGACTAATAATTACTTGTGTTGGCCCCCTGCCCAAGGAAAGATGCACTTGCAGTGGAGGGAGTGCTTTGAAGGTCTACCAGATTGATTCAGTGGATGTGGAATTTGTCCTCTAAGTTATTAAGTGTACTGGATAATTACCAACCAGAGTTTAGAAGAATGAAAGGTGATTTCATGGAAACCTACAAAATTCTTACAAGCCTTGACCGTTTAGAAGCTGGGTTGATGTTCCCACTGGCGAGAGTGTCTCGAATGATGTCTCGGTTTCAAAATAAAGGGTTGGCCTTTCACGACAGAGTTGAGAAGAGATTTCATCATATAACGGCTAATGAGTCTTGGAAATGTTTTACATGGCTGTGGAGATGAAGCTGCAGAGTATATTTGAGATTGAGATCAAACACTTCTTGGATATTAAGGAAATTAAGGAAAATGGGGTTAGTGCAGGAAGTTGCCACTGAACTAATAAATCAGCCATGATATTGTTAAATAATGAAGCAGATGTAAGGCGCAATGTTGTGCAGCCTAACAATATCTGGATTCAAATTACTCATGTGCATTGTACACTCTGGAGTTTGGAAGGATGAGAAGGAATCTTATTGAAACATATAAGATTGTTAAGGGTTTGGACATGCTGGAGGCAGGAAATGTGTTCCCGATGTTGGGTGGGTCCAGGGCCCACAGTTTAAGAATAAGGGGTAAGCCATTTAGAACGAAGGGGTAAGGGACTAACAGCTTGGGTCGCCTCCACGGAGTGGCGACTTTTTCCATGTAGCCTACCACGTGGCCTAACATCACGGCCTTACCCGGAGACGCGCCCGGGGCTTCAGCCACGGGCGCAGTGTGGACTCTCGTCACCGAGCGGCTGAGCCCCCGTCGGGGCTTGACGGAGGGGAGCGCTCCGTTCGCTGGCCCATGGGAGCCTGATGCAGGGGTCTGCAGAGTTCCAGCCAGTGCGGCGTCCTGGGCCTGAGATCCCTCATTGGGGACCCGGGAGGAGAAGAGCTCCAACCACCGGCCCGTGACCAACTTCTACCGCGGGCGCGGCGGGGACTTACCATCCTGAGCGGGGTCCCTCGCCGGGGATCCCTGGAGGGTAGCTTCGACCGCTGGCCCTGCAGTCTGTGGTGCTTCTTGATGCGTCGCGGCGCGGCGGGAACTTTAAATCTTCGACCGCCGGCCTGCGGCCTACACCAACCTGAAGCCGTGGTTTCCGGTGGGGAGGCAACGAATCAGGACTTACCTGGACTTTTACCTTGTCTAATCATCTGGACGCCCGCAACGGCGGCTGTGGAGGGTTGAGGTCCCGACCACGGGGGAAAATGGAGGAGGATTGCCCAAATGTTGTGCCTTGCACCACAGTGATGAATGATGTGGTGAATGTTTGTGTTAAATTTTTATTGTGTTTTTGTGTGGTCTTTTTCATTGTACCGCTGCTGGCAAATTCATTTCACGTACTTGGAGAAGGCAGGAACGGGGTACTGATTGGGGATAATCAGCCATGATCACATTGAATGGCTCGAAGGGTCGAATGGCCTACTCATGCACCTATTGTCTATTGTCCATTGTCCATAATACCTTGTCATGCAAAAGGGAAGCAATGGAAAGTGTTTTAAGTGCAAGAGCATTACCCAGCAGGAAACCTCCAGTTTCCCCAGCACCCCTAACAGACGAGCTGGAGCATCAATACTCTACCCAAGGTTCAGCCACCCCCAACCTCCAGTCATTCCTCCTGCCACCTTGCTGCTGACCTACATTCAATGCAATACCTTTATAATTTCACCAGATGCCAGAGAATAATGTTGGTGAGTGTGCTGTGAAAGATGATCTGTGTGAAAAGATCAAAAATCCTGACAGTCTTCAAGACGTTCAAATGCTGGATTCACAACACCTTTGTGGAGAATGAGTGACTACTACAGAAAAAGGATTGTTAGATTAGAAGTAAAACCTTCATTGAAGATGGCTGAAATAATTTTAAACTCTGTTTTGCAAGGTGTTAGCCCCGTGTTAGAAAGTACATGAAGCTTTGCAAAATACATTACTTTGAAAATGATTACCTACCTCAGAAAAATTACACTATCCCTAGTAGAGCATTAATGCCATTAATTAAATAAAAGTCTTGTTTTATGTCTTTTAGCAGAACTTTTAAAACTGTAATTTGCAGAAAACAATGACATTTATAGTTTGAAAAATTGCCTTCAGCTCCTTTGATTTCAGGGCAACTGCAAACCAGGATCCTCACTACACCCTGAGCACAACTCTCCATGACTCCAAACTCACTGTTTCATCAAAGAACAAACGTGATAAAACGTACAAAGATATGTCTGTAAAATATTGATGCATTGTGTTTGAAATAAGTCAGGTCAATTTCTACTTTGCTGCACTCAAGCAAAAATGTTTGTTATTTTATTGCATGCAGAATCTTGGGAGGCATTCAGTGATAAGCAGTAGCTTCTTGGCATCACCCTGAAGGCACTTACCTTAATATAGCCCTGCTCTCCCATTGATATTCTGTGATTAGTATTTGATTTTAGTCCAGCTTGATACTTTTGATACAAGACGGCCATTTATTTATTCTTCATCTCCAGTTGCCATGAGGAGCGGTGGTGGGCTTCCAACTTCAACTGCAACTGTTCATGTAATAGGATATTGAAGGGCTGTTGAGTGGAGGGAGCTGAGGGGGTGGGTTCAGGATTTTGAAAGGACACTGTAGCAAACCAGGATAGCATGTGGAATATACTTTTTGCTTTTGCTCTTCAAAGCGATGGAGGTTCCTCGTTTGTTGTTCAAGTAATAGCAAGAAATAAGAGATAAGAATTGCTATGTAAATAGTTGAAGTACTATTATAAATAACATCGCCTCTGTCTGAGACATGGTGAACTATGGTTATTAACTGAGCAATCAGAAATTTGTAGTCCATCCAATTGGGTGCTTTATTTATTTATGAGGAATATTTTAATGATGATCAGCATGATGGACCATTTATATCATTAAATACAGCGTCCTCTTTGTTTGAAAACCAAAAGAGCTAATATAGAATCAGAAAATGCTAGAGATTGACTGGGGTGAAAATGGTACTTGATTATGTTGGCTGCTTTCCCAATAAGCGAGTTCGGTATTTCGGGATAAACATTCTCGCCAGTTGAGCTACTATGTGTGTATGGACCTGCGTATTCATTTTGATGAGATTTATAGAAACATAGAAACATAGAAAATAGGTGCAGGAGTAGGCCATTCAGCCTTTCGACCATTCAATATGGTCATGGCTGATCATAGCTAAATGCATGTACCCATCAAATTTGTCAGCAGTAGGCCACAGCATGCTGCTGGCTGCACAAATCCACAATTATGTCTACTTAAATTATTGACTCAATACTGCACCAGCCTTAAACATAAGAATGCCTGTAACAAACCTGTCAATTATCAAATCCCTGACATTAGCCTGAGTCACAGCCATTCAAATTCAATATTAATTTAAATGAATTACATGTAGTGTGGTCAACCAATTTGAGACAGTCCTTGTATCCCTATCTAAATAACCTTCCTGGATTGAAGGAAACGAGGAGAATGCACTGTGTGGGGTAGGTTGGAAAGTTCAGATTGGATTCGAACAGGCTGGTTAAAAGTTCGAGGTGGGTTGGCTTAAATAAAGATGCTGTCTCTTTAACCTCTGGGGTTGGTTCCAGTCTGTCAGGGCACACAGTTGGGAGCCGGGTCCGGGTGACCGGGCGGTGATAATTATGAGAATTTGCAGCCATTTGAACCGCAGCCAAACTAGAGGCTTCACTCAGGGGTGGGTCCCAGCTCCCCAGCTGTATGGACCTGTTCTCACCTACTTTGAAGGAGGTGCCGCCCGGCCCAGTGAGTGGGTAAATGCGGAGCCAACCCGTAATATGAGTGGGAGCATTTTCTCAGTCAGACTTTGTTGACAGTTGGGGTGGGGGATCTGGGAGAGAGAGAGCTGGGAGAGGGCTGGCGATGCCGCACAGATGGAACAGTTTCATAACGACCCATTAAAATTTGCCCTTCGGCCACCTGGGCTGATCTGATCTGACAGTCATCTCGCTAGCTCACTGCGTGCTCAATCCAAACGCAGAACCTCCACAAAGCCTATGGGCTTTGGGTAACACCTACACAAAGAGCCTCTGCTAACAAGGGCTGGCGAACTGTGCTGGCCAACGTGCACTAGGCGAGATGGCTGGTGGAAACACATCGCAACTACCGCAAACTTGGAGCAGCACAGAGCCTCCACTCAATCTATCCAATACTAAAGGGCTGGCATTTTGCAGTTAAATGTCTTCTATTGGATTGGCGACTCCTTCACATGGCCAACCCTGTACTCGGTTTTCCTCGGGGATGAATATTTGCCTTAATGGTACATTCACATCACCTGTAGGTAAAGCATCAGCCCACATCGCACTGACACAGTCGCTGCCTGCCTCAGATTAAATATATTTTTACACATAAATAAAGATAAGAAAATGTTTCAAGCACAAGTAATATTTTCTTATTCCAGTAGCAAACACATTAAGGATTAAATGAAAATAATAAACTTTTTGAATATCTCATAACTACAGATTAATGAACTTAACTAGAACTGTAAGTAGTGTGTGAACAGCAGAACAAGAAAGGAAGCTATTGAGTTGACAGAATCCTAGATTAATTCCTTGGTAGAATAATTAATAATTTATACACAGTTTATACAGCGCTGCATTTGATTTTTTTTTAAACCCGAATGACCTTTGCCAAATCGCATGATTCCTTGCGTTTGTGGAAATACCGAACTCGCTAATTGTAGAAGCAGTTGCAATTTTCTGTAATTTCATGCCATCTTGAGCTGTTGCCAGACCAAGCTGCGATGCACCCTGACAGGATGCTTTTTACCGTGCACTTGCAGAAGTTTTGTTGGAGATATCCCAAACATCATAGAGGTAGACGTGTTCGTGTGCTGCTTCATTATGGTTAGTGCAGGATAAATTGTTGCTGATATTTATGCCATGGAACTTGAAGCTCTCAACTGCCTCCACTTTGGCACCATTGAAGCTGACTGGCATGTGCACACCCCTTCCCTCCCTCAAGCCAATAACTGGCTCCTTCATCTTGCTGCCAGTGAGGGAAAGATTGTTGCCTTGACTCCATGTTTCTGAGCCCTGTATCTTCTTCCTGTACCCTGCCTCATCATTGTTTGAGATCCCGATTGCCACACTACTCTCATCTGCAAACTTGCACATGGAATTGGAGCAGAAATTGGCTTCAAAATTGTGAGTTTATAGGAAGAATTGAGTATGTGTGTTTTTAAGGTGCAGAAAGGGGAAGGGGTAAAGAGAACAATCAAGACCATGTTCCCCAGCTGAACAATGCTGTGAGTGCTGTCTGAGAGATAGTGCTGAATTCATGTTAAATCACAGATCAGTGTGGAGTGGTGCAAATGAAGGGTGATGGATAAGAGCAGCAGAGAGAAATAAAACAATGTTGGAACTGTGAGATGCAGAACACAGCAGATGTGGAAATCGGAAATGAAAGAGAATACTGTAAATAATCAGCGGATTTGTGGAGAGAGGAAAACTTTGAATTGATGGTACAAGTGGACAGTGTTACATGAGAGCTAGCCAATACCACGTGGACAGGAAAGGCAGTTTCATGGAAATTGTTTAATTTAATATTCTTACGACTGGTGTCTGATCTGCTGATTCTTTTCAGCATTTACTGTTCTTGGGTCTTATTTGTTTTATTTGCCATTTTTGTTGAGTTGTGAATTTGATTGAGGATCCAGTGCAGCCTTACTGCTTTATTGCAATCAGCCATCTTCTGGTGTATATGGGAAGTTGTCTGTGAAGCACTTTGCACTGAATTGAAATGCTTCACTTTGAGAAGGCATAAACAAATTTGTCTAATGATATAGGGCTGGAGTCCCATGGCAAAGATAATGAGTGGCCAAGCAAGGCCTCTCCGCAATTGTTTTAGCTACCAAACATAAAATGCCAAATTTTGAAGGCACGTTTAACTTATTCAGCGGTTTCAAAGAGTAACTCAGGAGTCAGGCGGCATCTCTAGAGAACACGGACAGGTGATATTTTGGATCGAGTCCCTTCATCGGAGTGAAGATGGAATAGGGGAGAGGTTGGACAAAGTGTGACAGGTAACTCTACTTAAAATCAGCTTGAAGAAGAGGCTTGACCCAAAACCATCCACAGTGCCCTTCATAATGTTTGGGACAAAGACCCATCATTTATTTATTTGCCTCTGTACTCCACAATTTGAGATTTATAATAGGAACAAAATCACATGTGGTTTAAGTGCACATTGTCAGATTTTATTAAAGGCCATTTTTATACATTTTGGTTTCATCATGTAGAAATTACAGCAGTGTTTATTCAAAGAAAGTCAAAGAAGCCATTATAAAACTGAGAATAAAACTGTTAGAGACATCAGCCAAACATTAGGTTTACCAAATCAACTGTTTGGAACATCATTAAGAAGAAAGAGGGCACTGGTGAGCTTACCAATCGCAAAGGGACTGGCAGGACAAGGAAGACCTCCACAGCTGATGACAGAATAATTCTCTCTATAATAAAGAAAAATCCCCAAACACCTGTCTGACAGATCAGAAACACTCTTCAGGAGTCAGTGTGGATTTGTCAATGACCACTGTATGCAGAAGACTTCATGAACAGAAATACAGAGGCTACACTGCAAGATGCAAACCACTGGTTAGCCGCAAAAATAGGATGGCCAGGTTACAGTTTGCCGAGAAGTACTTAAAAGAGCAAACACAGTTCTGGAAAAAGGTCTTGTGGACAGATGAATATTAATTTATATCAGAGTGAGGGCAAGAGCAAAGTATGGAGGAGAGAAGGAACTTCCCAAGATCCAAAGCATACCACCTCATCTGTTGAAACACGGTGGTGGGCAAGAGCGGAACTCGCTTAAATTCAGCGCTAAATGCAGCTCAACTCTGCCTGTCTCACTGGGTTAACTACAGTCTGGACTGACAGGATACCAGCGCTGCTTCTCTGCGCTGGCCATATTTCCCGCAAGTCCAGGAAGGGCTGTAGGTTCACCTGGCAGACAGGCAGAGTTAGCTGGGTTTAGCACTCTGGACAGAGCTGGAGGCCCGGCCGGGTTCGATCCTGGCTGCAGATGAGGCGCAGATCTGTGACACGTCTCCCTCCTCCAATCACCGCGCGCTATCCTCAGTCCCAATCCTCCCCCCCTCAACTTCCGCCCCTCACCGACACATCCCTTCTCTAATGCTCCCTCTTAATCATCATGTCCCACCCCCATTGCCTGCTGACCAACGTCTCTCTCGTCCAATCGGCGCCCTCGATCATCAGTCCCACCCCCAATGTCTCGCGGAAAGTGGAGATTTCACCGGGTTTTAAAATCCGGATTACAAAAACTTGGGGGGGATGTCCCCCACTTCTCAAAACATGGGTGGGTTGGGGGGGGGGGGGGCGTGTCCCCTCTTGCCCCCCCGGGTTTCCGCCCCTGGTGGTGGGGGTGTTATGGCCTGGGCATGTATGGCTGCTGAAAGTACTGGCTCACTTACCTTCATTGATGATACGACTGCTGATGGTAGTAGCATAATGAATTCTGAAGTGTATAGATATATCCTATCTGCTCAAGTACAAACAAATGCCTCAAAACTCATTGGCCGGCAGTTCATTCTACAGCAAGGCAATGATCCCAAACGTACTACTAATGCAACAAAATACTTTTTCAAAGCTACTAAATGGTCAATTCATGAGTGGCCAAGTCAATCACCTGATCTGAACCCAATTGAGCATGCATTTAATATGCTGAAGATAAAACTGAAGGGGACTAGGATAAGTTAAAGATGGCTGCAGTACATGCCTGGCAGAGCATCACCAGAGATGTCCAAGCAACTGGTGATGTCCATGATTGCAGACTTCAAGCAGTCATTGCATGCAAAGGATATGCAACAAAATACTAAACATGACTACTTTAATTTACATGACATTGCTGTGTCCCAAACATTATGGTGCCCTGAAATGGTGGTGGGGGGGGGGGTCTATGTATAAACACTGCTGCAAATGCTAAAAATGGCCTTTATTAAAATCTGACAATGTGCACTTTAACCACAAGTGATTTTTCTATTACAAATCTCAAATTGTGGATCTGAGGGACCGTGAGGGTTGGTAGGGGGAGAGGAGGTCAGTGAGATATGGGGGGGGGCAGATGGTGGAGGGCTTTGTAGGTGAGGATCAGGATTTTGTAGGTGATCCGGTGGGAGATGGGAAGCCAGTGAAGTTGTTTGAGGACTGGAGTGATGTGATGCCAGGATTTGGTGTAGGTGATGAGTCAGGCGGCTGCGTTCTGGACCAGTTGGAGTCGGTTGATGTAGGTGGAGCTGATGCCAAGGAGAAGTTAGTTGCAATAGTCCAGTCGGGAGGAGATGAAGGCATGGATGAGTCTTTCAGCAGCGGGAGGTGTGAGAGAGGGTCTGAGTTGGGCAATGTTGTGTAGATGAAAGAAGGAGGTTTTAATGACATGGCGGATGTGAGGCTCAAGGGAGAGGGTGGAATCAAAGATCACGCCAAGGTTGCGGGCCTTGGGAGATGGGGAGACAGTGGTGCCGTCGATGGTGAGAGTGGGGTTATTGATTTTGCTGAGTGTGGCTTTGGAGCCTATGAGGAGGAATTCTGTCTTATCGCTGTTGAGTTTGAGGAAGTTATGTTGCATCCAGGTTTTTATAGCTGACAAACAGGAGTTGATATGGGAGAGGGGGGGGGGGGGTTGTGGGGGGATTTGGTGCCAAGGTAGATCTGGGTGTCATCGGCGTAACAGTGGAAGTCCAGGTTGAAGTGGCGGAGTATCTGACTAAGGGGGAGGATGTATTTGAAGAAGAGGAGGGGGCCGAGTACAGAGCCTTGGGGAACGCCTTGAGTGACTGTGGCTGTAGCAGAGGTGTGGTTGTGGAGAGAGAAGAAGTGGGATCTGTTGGAAAGGTAGGAACGGAGCCAGCTGAGTGCAGAGCCTTCAATGCCGAGGTCTTTGAGTCTGGTGAGCAGGATGTTATGGTTCACTGTATCGAAGGCTGCGCTCGGGTCGAGGAGGATGAGGATGTTGAGGGAACCAGTGTCAGCAGAGGTGAGGAGGTCGTTGAGGACTTTGAGGAGAGCAGTTTCTGTGCTATGAAGGGGGCAAAAGCCAGATTGGAGGGGTTCAAGTAGGTTATACGCAAGGAGGTGGGAATTAAGTTGCGACGCAACGATACGCTCCAGGGTTTTTGAAAGAAAGGGGAGGTTTGAGATTGGGCGGTAGTTAATGAGAGAGGAGGGATCAAGACCAGGTTTCTTTAAGATTGGTGTGACAGCAGCAGTTTTGAAAGCGGAGGGGACAATTCCTTGGGACAATGAGGAGTTGAAGTCAGTCAGAAACAGGTGAGTTGATCATGGGGAACCAGGATATGGCGGACCAATTGAATAACTACTTTGGTTCCGTCTTCACTAAGGAAGACATAAATGATCTGCCGGAAATAGCAGGGGCCTGCGGGTCAAAGGAGGTGGAGGAATTGAGTGAAATCCAGGTTAGTCGGGAAGTGGTGTTGGGTAAATTGAATGGATTAAAGGCCGATAAATCCCCAGGGCCAGATAGGCTGCATCCCAGAGTACTTAAGGAAGTAGCTCCAGAAATAGTGGATGCATTAGTAATAATCTTTCAAAACTCCTTAGATTCTGGAGTAGTTCCAGAGGATTGGCGGGTAGCAAACGTAACCCCACTTTTTAAGAAGGGAGGGAGAGAGAAAACGGGGAATTACAGACCAGTTAGCCTAACATCGGTAGTGGGGAAACTGCTAGAGTCAGTTATTAAAGATGGGATAGCAGCACATTTAGAAAGTGGTGAAATCATTGGACAAAGTCAGCATGGATTTACGAAAGGTAAATCATGTCTGACGAATCTTATAGAATTTTTCGAGGATGTAACTAGTAGCGTGGATAGGGGAGAACCAGTGGATGTGGTGTATCTGGACTTCCAGAAGGCTTTCGACAAGGTCCCACATAAGAGATTAGTATACAAACTTAAAGCACATGGCATTGGGGGTTCAGTATTGATGTGGATAGAGAACTGGCTGGCAAACAGGAAGCAAAGAGTAGGAGTAAACGGGTCCTTTTCACAATGGCAGGCAGTGACTAGTGGGGTACCGCAAGGCTCAGTACTGGGACCCCAGCTATTTACAATATATATTAATGATCTGGATGAGGGAATTGAAGGCAATATCTCCAAGTTTGCGGATGACACTAAGCTGGGGGGCAGTGTTAGGTGTGAGGAGGATGCTAGGAGACTGCAAGGTGACTTGGATAGGCTGGGTGAGTGGGCAAATGTTTGGCAGATGCAGTTTAATGTGGATAAATGTGAGGTTATCCATTTTGGTGGCAAAAACGGGAAAGCAGATTATTATCTAAACGGTGGCCGATTGGGAAAGGGGGAGATGCAGCGCGACCTGGGTGTCATGGTACACCAGTCATTGAAGGTAGGCATGCAGGTGCAGCAGGCAGTAAAGAAAGCGAATGGCATGTTGGCTTTCATAGCAAGAGGATTTGAGTATAGGAGCAGGGAGGTTCTACTGCAGTTGTATAGGGTCTTGGTGAGACCACACCTGGAGTATTGCGTGCAGTTTTGGTCTCCAAATCTGAGGAAGGACATTATTGCCATAGAGGGAGTGCAGAGAAGGTTCACCAGACTGATTCCTGGGATGTCAGGACTGTCTTATGAAGAAAGACTGGATAGACTTGGTTTATACTCTCTAGAGTTTAGGAGATTGAGAGGGGATCTTATAGAAACTTACAAAATTCTTAAGGGGTTGGACAGGCTAGATGCAGGAAGATTGTTTCCGATGTTGGGGAAGTCCAGGACAAGGGGTCACAGCTTAAGGATAAGGGGGAAATCCTTTAAAACCGAGATGAGGAGAACTTTTTTCACACAGAGAGTGGTGAATCTCTGGAACTCTCTGCCACAGAGGGTAGTTGAGGCCAGTTCATTGGCTATATTTAAGAGGGAGTTAGATGTGGCCAAGGGGATCAGAGGGTATGGAGAAAAGGCAGGTACGGGATACTGAGTTGGATGATTAGCCATGATCATATTAAATGGCGGTGCAGGCTCGAAGGGCCGAATGGCCTACTCCTGCACCTAATTTCTATGTTTCTATGTTTCTATGAAGAGATTAGTGAGGTAGGGGCAGAGAACGGGGAGGCAGGACTTCAACAGGGGAGTGGGGAGAGGGTCGAGGGAGCAGGTAGTGGGTTTGGAAGAGCTGATGAGTTTGGAGATTTCAATAGGGGTGACCAGGTCAAACTGGGAGAGGAAGCAGTGTGGAGGAGGGGTAAGGAGGTCAATGGAGATGTTGAAAGGAGGGGCCTTGGTAGGTGATGGAGTAGATGCTGGGGAGTCGGGTACTGGGGATAAAGATTGATAGATGGTGCTGATTTTATCAGCGAAAAAGTGGAGGAATGAGTTGCAGAGATCCGGAGTAGAGGTAGGGAGAGTGTTGGCTCGAGGCTTGAGGAGGTTGCCCACTGTGGAGAAGAAGGTTCTGTGGTTTAGGCAGGGATCAGTGAATATGGAGGAGAGGTAGGCAGATTTTGCAGCAATGAGGGCATCTTTGTAATGGGTGGAGTTGGAGTTTGTAAGCTTAGAAATACATATTTAATTATGCATAGTGTAAAAAAATGAAAGCATAATTCACTTTGAAAAATTAATATATTTGGACTTTGAAAATACAACCTTTCAAGTAGTTGTTGGATCTTTATTGATCATTGTAATTGCCCTTATTGATTTAAATATGACGTGATATTTTCAGCTACAGATCGGCTGTGTTTTATCCATAAACTTAATGCATGGTCTGTGACAATGAAGAATTTGATTTTATGGACAGATATTGTCAGGATTAATCCCGGCTACAGCTACATAAATTTATTAACCTTGGGTGCTTCAAGATATTTCTGCTTTAATGTTAAATTTATCAGCAAAGTTCTGAATCTCTAAAATAAAATAATATTTTTACATTGTTGATAGCCAAATTACAAATAATGCAGAGAATATTTAGTTATTTATCATATCATTTTCTTATCTTTAACATTATGAGCTATTTACTCAAGTGCATATAAAAAGGCAAGATGGAACAGTCAGAAAGCTTTGAGCTCGTAACTTTCCTGTGCTAAAGAACAGCAACACGTTTTAGTGTATAACTCTGGGTATTGTAAGAATTCTTCTTTGGTCACCAAGATTTGACTTTTTCGAGTGTTGGTTGCAGAGTGCATTCATCTTTGCAATTTTGTGTTGCTAGGATCCAAATCAGCATAAGTGAGTACAACTGGTGGACAGATATATTTAACAGCGTTAACGAAATGTGATTTTGTTTCCCCCCTGAAATCTCACGGTGTATATTGTTTTTGAACAAGAGGAAATGTACAGATTTATTAAACATTCAATACTGGATTCCAGTTATTGTCATTAACAATAATGATAATCTCTCCCCCCCTCATATCCATTCCTCTGCCTTTATTTCACTCCTCTTCTCTCTTTATTTGACACCCTTTTGCTTCCTTTTCATCTCTAGTTTTTGTCCACCCATCTATACCCCCCACCAGTATCCAACTATCACTTGCCAGGCCTTCCCCCCCCCCCCCACTTCTCCCTCCCTACTCGCCCATCTATTTTCCAGCATTCTGCCCCTACTACAAACAGTCTGAAGGAGGGGTCCCCACCTCAAACGTCGCCTATCCCTGTCATCCGATGATGCCTTCCTTATCCGCTGATTACTCCAGCACTTTGTGTTCTTAACAATGCTGAATTTCTTTAACTTATTCAAACAATTTAATTTTACTGTCGAGATTATGTGATTGATATTTGGAATATTATGTGCAGTTTTTGACCTTTACCTTCTGAATTATTGGTTGAAGCGCATGTTGAAACATTTGAATCTGATCATAGAGAGTACAAATGGGTTGAATTTTAAATTAATTCTCAATTAAAACCAGAGATGAAAAGGTACCTTTTTAATGTTTTATGTAACAAGCTCCATGGAAAAATATGTCATCCTTTTTACATGGTTTTCAAAAATATTGTTAAAACATTTGTTTGGGTATGTGTAAGATAAAAGGAAAAAGAGTGGGCTGATCGGACCAGATAGATAAATATTAATTGGTAATAGAATCAGAAGCAAGACATTCAGCTCTTTAAGCTTTCTCCCCATTTAAATACAACCATGGCTGATCTTCTATCTCAAAATATATTCCTGTTCTTTCCCCTGCCCCTTAATGCCTTATTACACAGATATTTATCTATCTCCTCAATTAAATGGAGTGACTTGGCTTCTACAGTCTTCCATGGTGCCAAATTCTACAGACTTGCTGTCTGGAGTGAAGACATTTAGAAACATAGAAACATAGAAAATAGGTGCAGGAGTAGGCCATTCGAGTAGGCCATTCAATATTTTCATGGCTGATCATCCAACTCAGTAATCTGTACCTGCCTTCTCGCCATACCCCCTGATCCCTTTAGCCACAAGGGCCACATCTAACTCCCTCTTTAAATATAGCCAATGAACTGGCCTCAACTACCTTCTGTGGCAGATAATTCCAGAGATTCACCACTCTCTGTGTGAAAAATGTTTTTCTCATCTCTGTCCTAAAAGATTTTCCCCTTTAGCCTTAAACTATGACCCCTTGTTCTGGACTTCCCCAACATTGGGAACAATCTTCCTGCATCTAGCCTGTCCAACCCCTTAATAATTTTGTACGTTTCTATAAGATCCCCCACAATCTACTAAATTCTAGCGAGTACAAACCAAGTCTATCCAGTCTTTCTTCATATGAAAGTCCTGACATCCCAAGAATCAGTCTGGTGAACCTTCTCGGTACTCCCTCTACGGCAAGAATGTATTTCCTCAGATTAGGAGACCAAAATTTCTCCTCATGCCAGTCCTAAATCTTTTGCTCTGTAGCCTGAGACCGCGAGCCCTTGTCCCAGACATTCCAGGCAGGGAAAACAACTTCCACTCATCCCACCTACCAGCTCTGTCAAAATGTGTAAGAAGGAATTGCAGATGCTGGTTTACACCAAAGATAGACCAAAAATGCTGGAGTAACTCAGCGGGCCAGGCAGCATCTCTTACCGAGACTCTTCTTACCGGAGACCGCGGGCTTCATGGTATTAAAGACCACAGGCCCCCGCGGTCGGAGCACTTCCACAGCGATCGTCGGCAAAGGATCGCGGCTCCAGGAAAGGCCGCACCACTCCACATTGTAGGCTGCAAGGGGGGGATGGAGATGCAACATGGAGTAAAATCACATCTCCGTCGAGATAAGTGAATGAAAAAGGTTTCCCCCGAGTTCCCCCCCACCCCCCACATAAAACGTACCAAGAAACATTAAAACATACTTTTAAGACACACTAAAAATAAAAATAAAAGACAAAATGACAGACAGCGAGGCTGCCAGTTAATTGACTTCTGTAAATTGCCCCTACTGTGTAGGATGTGAAATTGGGATAAAATAAATACTGTATGGGTATGGGTTGGTCGGCGTAGACTCGATCGGCCGAATGTCATGTTTCCACGCTGTATCTCTTAAAAACTAAAATTAATCCTGATCGTTTTTTGAAGAGCCACCAAGAGGATTGATGAAAGACCACATGAACAACTTTTTCATTCAAAGTGTAGCTTGTATCTGTAATGAGCTGTCAGAGGAAGCTGCAGCAGTGGACACAATTATAACTTTGAAAAGACATTTAGATATGTATGGAAAGGAAGGGTTATGAGTGGTCTCAATCAAATGTGGGCAGTCGAGACTATCCCATTATGCCAACATGGCCAACGTGGACAAGGTAGGACAAACGCCCTGTTTCTATGCTGTACAGCCCTGTGACTCTATGATTCTAAATCCATGTAAATGTTGTCTATGCCCTTGATATTTTCTCAGTGTCCAGTCAGCGTATGCATTATAAGAGTCTTTTCTATTTTCTCCACCACTTTCACTTCACCTTTCTTTAAATAGTTGGGTTACATTTCTACCCTCCAATCTGCAGGCATGGTTCTCTAATGTAAAGCAACTAATGTATTAATCATTTCCACACATACCTCACTTTAATACTCTGCAATGCAGATTATAAACCCTCCCCCAATCCTTCAGTGGTTTATGTAATTTCAGTGCCATTTTAATTTCTCCAAGACCATCGTCTTACTAATATTAATGTCTATTAATTTCTCACTGAGTTACTCCAGCATTTTGTGTCTCTCTTCAGTGCAAACCAGCATCTGCAGTTCCTTCCAACACATTTTGACTGCTCCACTGCAAAATCTCCTCAAGGTATGCCTACTTTGAAGAAGTTCTCCTCCTCTCTCTGACGAGAGTTCTGCAACATGCTCTCTCGCTGCACCCCCTCTGTGTGACCATTGTCCCCTTATATCTCTCGTGTTCACATTTTACCCTTCCATATCTCTCATTTCCCTTTCCCCTGACTCTCAGTCTGAAGAAGGGTCTTGACCCGAAACATTACCCATTCCTTCTATCCAGAGATGCTGCCTGTCCTGCTGAGTTGCTCCAGCATTCAGTGTCTATCTTTGGTGTAAACTAGCATCTGAAGTTCTTATCCTCTTGAAATATGAAATAATTTTGGATATTTAAAATAAAAACAGAAAATGCTGGAAATGCTTGGTAGGCCAGGCTACAATTGTGGGGAGAGAAACAGAGCTCATGTTTAAGATTGAAGATCTGTCTCAGGTTTGATGAAGGGTAATCAATTTGTGACATTCACTCTGTTTTCCTCCCCAACAGATGCAGCCTTATCTGCAGAGTATTTGCAACATTTTCTCTCTTTATTTTAGATTCACAGCATTTGCAGTTTCTTTGATTTTCACATATTTAGATATTTGGCCTTCATCCTTGGTCATCCTGCCACCATGTCTCTGTAATGACAATAACATCTGTTGATATTTATTTTTTGGTTTTAGTTTTAGAGATGCAGCATGGAAACAGACCCTTCAGCTTATGGAGTCCACATTTACTATCAGTCACCCAACTGTTCACACCAGTTTTATGTTATTCCACTTTCACATTCATTCCCTAAAAACGAAGGACAAGTTACAGTGGCTAATTAACAAACCATTAAGCATGTCTTTGGGATGTGGAAGGAACCAGAGCACCCAGAGGAAACCTACATGATCCCAGGGAGAATGCGGAAACTCAACACACACAGCACTCCAGGTCAGGATTGCCACAGAAGGTAGTTGAGGCCAGTTCATTGGCTATATTTAAGTGGGAGTTAGATGTGGCCCTTGTGGCTAAAGGGATCAGGGGGTATGGAGAGAAGGCAGGTACAGGATACTGAGTTGGATGATCAGCCATAATCATATTGAATGGCAGTGCAGGCTCGAAGGGCCGAATGGCCTACTCCTCCACCTAATTTCTATGTTCTATGTTCTATGAACAGGATCTTAGCGCTATTAGTTGTGCCTCTCTGCTGTAATTTCTGATATTAATTTTTCTTTCCTGTTATGAATGCTTTGGACAAGATGCAGCACTTTCAGATTTATCCTATGAACTTTTAAAATAAATTCTGAACCGTTATATATCATCCCATGGACCACTCTGTCTTGTAGATGTTTTTTCTTGCCCAGCCCTGTTAATTTGTGCACTCTTTTGATTGCTTGTTCTGACTTGACAGATTTGGTTATGCCAACTCTAATCATTCCGGTTGTACTACCATCATTTCTTACTTAACAATTCTGATATCCCTCCCCTCTCCCAATCCCAGCCTAACTTGCTTTACAGCCATATTTATCTCCCCAGATCTCTCCTTTGGAACCAGCATAGTTCAGGAACAGTGCATCCCAATGGAACAGCTCTCCCCTTCCCCAGTATTGATGCCAGTATCCCATGCATTAAAATCCACTGCCAATTTTTGACCCACATTCATCTCCCTGATCCTACGGAATCGTTGTCAGTTTACTTGCAGCTCCACTACTAATCCAGAAATTACCACTTCTATGGTTCTGGTTTTCAGTTGAGTCCTTGGTTGTTCAAACTCTCACAGCAGAACCTTTCTTTTTTGTCATGTGTTATGATACATACTTGTTACCGCCCCTTCCCACTCAATGTTCCTTTCTAGTCCTGAAGAGATGTCCCTCACACTGGCACCAGATGGTTGACAGAGTCTTTACCTCTCTTTCCCCCAGCCACAGATGATAGTGTCAACTCCCCCCCCCCCCTTGTTGATACTGTTTCTAATTCAACCACATTTCAATTGGGTGTCAGAGGTTATGGGGAGAAGACAGGAAAATGGGGTTAGGAGTGAGAGATAGATCAGACATGATTGAATGGCAGAGTAGATGATGTGCCGAATAGCCTAATTCTGCTCCTATCACTTATGATCTTATGAATTTTTAACACACCAACTTGCCCAGCTTCTTCTACCATGGAAGAGTACTCAGTTTGCGCATCCTCACCCCCCCCCCCCCCCCCCCCCCCCCCCCCCCCCCCCCCCCCCCCCCCCCCCCCCCCCCCCCCCCCCCCCCCCCCCCCCCTGCTGCTAAAAGAACTATTTTCCTTGGACAATAGTCAGTCAGAACAATGGGAAAGATTACGAGAATGGAATATCCATTACGTGAGGGAGGTCTGACATTTGCTTGATTTGCTTTGAACGTCGGGGAATATTGAGTAGAAAGATCCCTCGGGGGATGAACAAGATGAGTAAAATAAGTCTTTGCTTTTATTCCCTTGGAACATCCCAAAAATAGCAAACCAGTCCCAGGACATTGAAGCTGAACGACCAGCTGAGGACTGACTCTTGGTTTCCCAGGTGTTCCAAAGGATGATGACTTTTTTTAACATTGTAAAATGTCAGTGCATGGCACATATGAGACCTATTCTCTTACTTCAAAATCATTTGATGGGAAAATAACATAATTTGATTTAATCCTATGCTGTTGTGGGTCATATTTTCTAACCTGGTTATGTTTCGAACAAGGACCTTAAATGAATCACTTGATCCAATGTCTTGGGGTGACACTTCTCTTATGAGTTTCCAAACGTAATCCCATTCTCCTGTTCATTCTCCATTATCATTGATTCTTTACATTTCGTGAAACTAACTTTTCAAAACAAAATCTGTATGAGATCAGAATTGGCTTGTGGCAAAAATCTATGTTCTGCTTTTCCAAGATATTTTGAACCTGGAATTTATTGACTGTATTCACTGACCAGTTGGAGAGTCAATGACCCATTACATACTTCTTTACAACTTTTAAAACTTCATTCTGGTCATCACTATCTTTAATACTTGTGTGAAAAGACCTAACTTCTCAAGTCTCCATAAATTAATCACGCCATTTCACGTGAGTCTATATTGCAGAGTTACAATTGCTTTCATATAATTTCTGTTGCAGTGTGGCATCTTTGCATCAACAGCAACTTAAATCAAGTGTTGTCCAGCTTCAGCAAGAGATAACTTTTGCGTTCTGTTTGCACAGATACATAATTAAAATTCCCACCTGGCTTTTATTCACCTTATCTCCTTGTACTGCTTTAAAGATCCGAAATGTTCTTTCCACTTCTGACACTATAATTACGTAAACATGAAATCTTCTAAATATATTTGACATATTATAGACTGAACTGTATTCAACTTTGCCTCTGCAATCTTGCCGTGTCTTCTTTCAATTGTTCATAACCCTTCTGCAATTTGCTACACCTGTATTTTGGAGTTGTTACCAAACATCCCAACACAGTTACCTAGACTCAAAACACTTCATCTCTCCAAAAGCCAAAACACCTACAGATACTTAAAAGATGGAGTAAAAATAGGAAATATCGTACTGGAAGTACGAAACTGCTATGGCAGCATGTATGGAGAGAGAAGCAGGTAATCTTTCAGATCAGTGTCCCTCGTTGGTCTGGGAGCCTTTATTTGGTTCCTATCCTCCCTTTCTGTGCTCCCATGATTTTCTCTGCACGTGACCACATTGCTTTCAGTGCGATCTACAACGAGCCCAGCCTTAAATCAGATTATGTGATATTCTATCAAATGCATTGTGAAAGTCCATTTGAGTCACAACCTTTACAGGAAAACAAAATCATCGGTGGTTCCGAGAGCATGAATTGTCATCGGAAGGGTTGGGAATGCTGAGAAAGTTCAGGAAAATTGTTTGCCGTTCCAGTTATTTTGCAGATGCAGTTTCCTGGCGAGCATCACTTGTAATGCATAAATGCGTAATGCGTAAATGTAATGCATAATAATGCTGTGTAAAGCAGGAAGGTGATACTTTCGATGAGAGTGCGGTGATTATACCTCTTGAGTTGCCAATGATATAATAAACCATTGGGAGCAAGAATTAATCTGAGGCGAAGCTCATGCCTTGAACCATACTTAGTGATGTTGGGTTGTGGAAGAGAGCTGAGTGGTATCCACCAGGCAGCAGCTGCCTCTGATCACCTTATGAATCAGTGATAAAGCCTCAGATGACTCCACTTTTATCACGATGTGGACATGTTTTCAGAAAGGACCATCAGCAGATTTTCATTTTCATTACCTAAATGTTGGTATGTCGGGGAAATGGTCATCCTTTTATACAGTCCTGCTGATTCTAATTCTGGCCGTGTTTGTGATGAGCCTGCCTGTCCACTGCCCAGCAGTGAGGATAAACAATTACACTGGCATCTTTTACTCATCCTCAAACGCTGGCGGGGACACAAAAGTTTCAAGGCGCAGGGCCATTTTCAACGAATTAGATTGTGTGAAGCACCCGTTGTGGTCAGGTACGAGTCAGTCAAAGGACTCCTTGCCATTCGGCTCCTGGGCCTGGCCAAGGAGGCCATTCATGCATGCAAACATGGACACTGGAGGGTTCCACATGTGCTCCCATGATTTTCTGCCCTTCTTCCAAAGATCAAAGACATGTTTGTGCCCAGGTGTCCCTGAAGAGAGGGCGGCATGGTGGCGCAGCAGTAGAGTTGCTGCCTTACAGCGCTTGCAGTGCCTGTGACCCGGGTTCAATCCCATCTACTGGTGCTGTCTGTATGGAGTTTGTACGTTCTCACTGTGACCATGTGGGTTTTCTCCGGGATCTTTGGTTTCCTCCTACACTCCAAAGACGTGCAGGTATGTAGGTTAATTGGCTTGGTGTATGTGTAAATTGTCCCTCGTGTGTGTCGGATACTGTTAATGTGCGGGGATCGCTCGGCGGTGCGGACTCGGTGTGCCGAAGAGCCTGTTTTCGCGCTGTATCTCTAAACTAAACTAAAGAAAGTTCACAGTGTCCACTGGCACTTTGGGAAGGCTGAGTGCTACATGGGCTGGCATGAATCCTGGAGAAGGTGGGCAGCACTTTAATTTGAGATGTAATCAATGTGATCAAAGTAATGCAGATATGTAAATAAACGTTTCCACTCGCAATGTTTTCATTGCATTCTTCTCGGATCTGGCCGCTTCATCAGATTTGAGTTCAGTTTGAATTTCCTAAACACCCATAAACATGTCTGAAGAAGGGTTTCGGCCCGAAACGTTGCCTAGTTCCTTCGCTCCATAGATGCTGCTGCACCCGCTGAGTTTCTCCAGCTTTTCTGTATAACCCATAAACATTTGTTGTGATGACAGTCTTTGATAAACTTATGAGTAACTCTCTCCCCCCCCCCCCTTAACCTCCCACTGAAGGATCTCTATCTTCAAAAGTCAACACACTTTTGATTTGGTAAATTGTCTTTTATCTCTCAGTCCCAATCCTCCTAACATCAAAGATGTTGAAAACTGCTCAACTTCCTGCTTACAGCATGCTGCACTGCTCCCATGACATTAATTTTAATGTGAGTAAGTCCATGATATAAAACTGTAGATATATGGTGAAATCTTTTGTGATATTCACATTTGTAACACTGTGGTTCGTTTAGATATTTGGAAGAGCTTTCTTTGAAAACTGATAACCAAAGGCAATATTTTTAATCAGTTATATTTTGCAATAATTATGTTCTTCATGAGTCTATTTTCATTTTGTACATATTTCATTTCCAAATGAAAGTCCTGGAGGTACATCTAATCTACCTATTCGGCCCATTGTGTCAACATCTGCTCTCTTCCATAACAATTCGCTAGTTCTAGTACTCACCAGCCTTTTTCTTCAGCCTTGCATTAAACATTTTTTAAATTAAATTACCCCTTGAATGAAAAAGGCAATGAGGCTTCTAGTGGATTCTAGATTCCAACCAAGCATGGTGTAAAAAAAGTTTCATTTCATATCTTATTAGTTCTATTTCTCTTTATTTAGTGCTGTAACCTCATCCTAGGCCTTCCATCAAAGAAAACAGCTTCCCATTATCCATCCCATCCAGACCCCTCATCATTTGAGGTACTTCTCGCAAATCTCCTCTCAGCCTTTTTATTAAAAACTTCTTTCTCAAATCTATCCTTGTAACAACAGTAGTTATAAATTCATAAAGTTGTACAACACAGAATAGGTCCTTCAGCCCAACTCACCTGTGCCAACTGTGATGGCTATCCAAATGTATCCAGTTTGCCCTCATTATGCTTCTATCCCTCCACTCCTTCTCTATATGTATCTGTCTAAATGTCTTTTACATGGTGTCATTGTACCCGTCCTTACTATTTCCACTTGACTCTCAAACTATTCTCATCAATCTTATCTCGATCTTCTCTTACACTTATTACAATGAGCCGAGCAGAATTGACCAGAATACTCCAGTTGAGGCTTTTACAAAGGGTCAGTATGACTTCCCTGCGTTTATATTCTTTGCCACTTTTGACAAAGCTCAAAATTGTGTTCATCTTATTAACATTTCTCAACCACCCGTGTTGCTTTCAATGATTTGTGCACACATACTCTATGGCAGGGGTTCCCAACCTTTTTCGTCCTGTTTACCCCTGGCAACTTTAATAGCACATAACAATGTTATTTCACTTATTTATGAACAACTAATGATGAACAGATACCGGTATACCAGATACTCAGTCAATGAGAAAAAATGTGTACAAATCCAGAATCAACAAATCTACCCCCTGGGTAGGTGAAAATTTCCCCCTGGGGGTAAATTTACCCCGGGTTGGGAACCCTTGCTCTATGATTTGTCTGCTTCTCCAACTCTTTTAACATTATATATATTTTTTTTTCTTTAATGTCTCTTGTTATTCTTATTACTAAAATGCATCACCTCATATTTTGTGCATTGAACTTTATCTATTCATGTATTCAAAAGAGTTAGATATAGCTCTTAGGGCTAACGGAATCAAGGGATATGGGGAGAAAGCAGGAACGGGGTACTGATTTTGGATGATCAGCCATGATCATATTGAATGGCCATGCTGGCTCAAAGGGCTGAATGACCTACTCGTGCACCCATTTTTTAATGTTTCTGTGTTTCTATCAGTCATCTATCTGGTCATTCCAGCAGCCTGTTTATATCTTGCTGGAAATTACCTCAGGAATTTTATCTCTATCCTATTTATATTTCACAATGCTGTCATCTGCTGCAAAGAAATTATGCTTGTGCATCCAGATTTCAGTTATTTCACTGCCTTCTATGCCAGAGAATTCCACAGATTCACAACTCTGTGGGTGAAGAAGTTTTTCCTCATCTCAGTCCTAAACAGCCTACCCCTTCTGAAAATGTGACCCCTGGTTCTGAACTCCCCCGACATCGGGAACATTTTTCCTGGATCTAGCCTGTCCAATCCTTTAAGAATTGTATATGTTTCTATAAGATACCATCTCATCCTTCTAAATTCCCGTGAATACAAGCCCAGTCGACCCATTCTTTCATCATATATCAGTCCTGCCATCCCGGGACTTGTTTTAACTTTGCTGATAAGACTGCCATGTTGCAACTTTTTAAAAGCTTTCTGCCACATCAATGACTGATCCTATCCCACTTTTCAGTTGTTTGAAATTACTCCCAACACTGAGAATAAAATTAATCAGACATAATCCCCAAGATGAATAAAGTAAACCTCATTACGTCGCTTTACCTCCCCTTTGACTCCATTCAAGGACCCAAGCAGTTTTTCCAGGTGCGCATTAACCTACCTGATCTCCCGGTGGCTCAGCACTTCAACTCCCCCTCCCATTCTGAATCTGACCTTTCTGTCCTGGGCCTCCTCCATGGCCAGAGTGAGGACCACCGTAAATTGGAGGAGTAGCACCTCATATTTCGCTTGGGCAGTTTACATCCCAGCGGTATGAACATTGACTTCTCTAATTTCAGGTAGTCCCTGCTTTCTCCTCCCCTTCTTAGCTCTCCCTCAGCCCACTGTCTCCGCCTCTTCCTTTCTTCTTCCCCCCCCCCCCCCCCACACCCTCACATCGGTCTGAAGAATGGTCTCGACCCGAAACGTTGCCTATTTCCTTAGCTCCATAGATGCTGCCTCACCCGCGAGTTTCTCCAGCATTTTTGACCTCCTCATATATGGATGGTAGGTGTAAAAGCCCAGATTCAAACATTAGAGGAACTTTAGCATTTACAAGAGCAAGGAATATTTTGACATCAACCTAACGAATAGTTTTGAAGTTTAATTAAACTGATTTGAACATATTAGTGCGGTACAGTTTGCAAAGGATGTGTTGAACTAATTATGCAACACCTATCATATTGTTACCGGATTGCACATCTTTTCACAGCCCACACGTATGTACTGGGCCTACTGAATGAGCAAGGGAGCCAGCATAATCACTATACTTTTGAAGAGTGCTTACATGAGAATACATCAAACTGTGCGACACCTTGGTATGCAGATAGGTTTTGAATTAAATTAAGCTTGAGAAGGCTTTACAGTTATTTATGTGGTTACATTTTACACTGAAGCAGAAACATAGCTGGACAGATGTTGAACATTTCTAATTACACATCATAAGTCTGGCAATATTGCATCCTCACAATCCTTCTGTCTGGTTATAAATAGTTCTCGTTGGCAAAACAATTTGTTAAATGCACTTTATCCTGGGACTGTCTTCTGTAAATCACCACCATAAAAGATTGCAGCAAATCATTAATATGAAAATCTTGCTAATTGCCTTTGCACTCAAAGCATTGACTGTCAAAGTTGACTATCAGATCAGTGATAGCCAATTAAAAAAAAAAAAAGAAATGAATGATATAGTCTGTATAAAGCCTTTTCACTTTTCCAACACCAAGGGGGAGAGTTGTCATACTCTGATAAATAATTTTCCCTGCAGTGGTACTCAGAGTTGCATAGAATGTCCGAATGCAACTGCAACACTGCCATCTTTGTGATGAAGAATTGGATCATGAGGCTTTGACACCATCTGCAGAGGAGGTTGCATTGTTGTTGAACAAAACCATCTCACATGATCTTGCCACCAAATACACTCAAAGAAGCTCCTTTTGTTTATTGCCAGAGTTATTCCAGGCTTATAATGAAAGCTGCAGAATACTCAATGGCAGTTTCATACCCAGTGTCAGTGAAAGTGCAGGTTACTGATATAATCAAATTCAACAGCAGAAAAGCCACAGATGAGAAATGACTGATGCTAAATATACCTTGATGTATACGTATTAATTCTGGGGGACTTTGTAGGAAGATCACAGAAACCTTGTTAAAATGAAAGCAATTTTGGTGGTCAGCAGTGTTTGAATTAGTTTAAATTGGAACTACTTTTATTCAATATTCCAAATTTAAATATTCTAATCCATTTTAATGTACAAAGAACAAAGATATTTCCTATGTATTTATAACACTTACACGGGACACATATGTATACATTTAACACATTCACTGTCATTCATCATTGTTCCCGTCTGCATTACTGGGTAATTATGTCCAAGTTGATAGTCTGAAATCTTTGCCTCTGTCCTGCTTGAAATACAGTGCCCTCCATAATGCTTGGGACAAAGACCCATCATTTATTTATTTGCCTCTGTACTCCACAATTTGAGATTTGTAATAGAAAAAAAATCACATGTGGTTAAAGAGCACATTATCAGATTTTAATAAAGGCCATTTTTATACATTTTGGTTTCACCATGTAGAAATTACAGTTTTTACATAGTCCCCACATTTCAGGGCACCATAATGTTTGGGACACGGCAATGTCATGTAAATGAAAGTAGTCATGTTTAGTATTTAGTTGCATATCCTTTGCATGCAACTAAATACTAAACATTCAATTGCTGGGTATCTTCTCTGGCGATGCTCTGCCTGGCCGGTGTTGCATCCATCTTTAGCTTATGCTTGTTTTGGGGGATAGTCTCCTTCAGTTTTCTCTTCAGCATTTAAAAGGCATGCTCAATTGGGTTCAGATCGAGTGATTGGCTTGACCATTTAAGAATTGACAATTTTTTAGCTTTGTTGCTTTAGCAGTATGTTTGGGATCATTGTCTTGCTGTAGAATGTTCCGCCGGCCAATGAGGTTTGAGGCATTTGTTTGAACATGAGCAGATAGGATGTGTCCATACACTTCAGAATTAATTATATTACTACCATCAGCAGTTGTATCATCAATGAAGATAAGTGAGCCAGTACCTTCAGCAGCCATACATACCCAGGCCATAACACCCCCACCACCGTGTTTCACAGATGAGGTGGTATGCTTTGGATCTTGGGCAGTTCCTTCTCTCCTCTATGATTTGCTCCTGCCATCACTCTGATATAATTTAATCTTCGTCTCATCTGTCCACAAGACCTTTTTCCAGAACTGTTACCTGGCCATCCTATTTTTGTAGCTATCCAGTGGTTTGCATCTTGCAATGTAGCCTCTGTATTTCTGTTCATGAAGTCTTCTGCGGACAGTGAAGTCTTCTGCGTATAGTGGTCATTGACAAATCCACACCTCACTCCTGAAGAGTGTTTCTGATCTGTCAGACAGGTGTTTGTGGATTTTGCTTTTTTATAGAGAGAATTCTTCTGTTATCAGCTGTGGAGGTCTTCCTTGGCCTGCCAGTCCCTTAACGATTAGTAAGCTCACCAGAGCTCTCTTTCTTCTTAATGATGTTACAAACAGCTGCTTTTGGTAAACCTAAGGTTTGGCTGATGTCTCTTACAGTTTTATTCTTGTTTCAGTCTCATAATGGCTTCTTTGACTTTTATTGGCACAACTTTGGTCCTCATGTTGATTAACAGCAATAAATGTTTGCAAAGGTGATGGAAAGACTGGAGGAAAGACTAGGTGCTGAGAGCTCTCTTACACCTGCATGAAGGAGGCAATTAAACACATCTGAGCAATTACAAATACCAGTGAAGCCATGTGTCCCAAACATTATGGTGCAAATCTGACAATGTGCACTTTAATCACATGTGACTTTTTTTCTATAACAAATCTCAAATTGTGGAGTACAGAGGCAAATGAATAAATGATGTGTGTTTGTCCCAAACATTATGGAGGGCACTGTAGATCCTGAGTAAGGTAGGTTCATAAAGTTTCATTCAAAATTCTAATTGCTTTCACTCTACAAGACACACTTTTTTTAAACCAGGTACCAATGGACCAATAAAAGCAGAATGTGGCTTATTTTCAACTCATTTTACAAAAAGTATGGCAGACTGCATAAACAAGTTTTGATTGTTGGCAGAATCATAACTGAAAGATCATATTAGTAATACATATCTGCTTTACTTATTGACTATTCTTGTCTTCTCTTTACAAATTTTAACTGACTATTTTAACTTATGATTCTGTTATTTCAACATTTAGATATTGCTATCACTACATGTTTGAAAGATTCTTATGGGGACAGCTGCTTGGGCAGGTGACAGGTTGAAGATGTCAGTCTAGACGTCTGTCATCTGCACAGCGCAGGCCCTGATGACGCGCCCGGGGATGCCGTCAGGGCCAGCAGCCTTACGTGCATTAATCCTGTCAGTGCCACGTACACGTCGTAGGGGGTGAGTGTGAGGGGCTGGTGATCAGCAGGGAGCACAGCCTTGATGCCCATCTCTAGATTGTCCCTGTCAAAGCGGCCATAAAAGTGGTTAAGCTCCACAAGGAAGGAGGCGTCGCTGGAAGTAGGGGTGGTGTTGGTGGGTCTAAAGTCTGTGATGGCCTGGATGCCTTGCCACATGCGTCGGGGGTCGGAGTTGTTATTGAAGTGCTCCTCAATCCTTAGCTTATAGCAGTGCTTGGCCTTCTTGATGCCCCTATTCAGGTTAGCCCGCGGATACCGGGCCCACGCAAGGGGCGACTTTCAGTTATTTTTAAATCTGCACGCGTGGATACCCTCAGTCACTTCCTCCCACCCTCCATAACCCCTCTCCCCTCCCTACCTCCCTCCTCTCCCTCTATCCCCCTTCTCCCCTTATCTCCCTTCTCTAAGATGGCGGACTGCGGGGGTGATGCGCTGTTGTGTATGGCTGCTCCTCCTGCAGTCCGTCCTTTCTCCCTTTTTTATTTTTATTTTTAGTCCTGTCTGTGGGAACTTTTAATTGGAAGTCTTCTTTTCTGTGGTGGGTGGGGGGGGGGGGAAGGGGGAAACTGTTTTGATCCCAGTCCTACCTGGTCGGAGATGCGGTTTTCTTCCGAACCGCTTCTTCGTCCTCTCTGTGCGGCCTACCATCGAGCTGGAGCAGCGCTGGAGCGACGATTTCCTGCCGGGACCACAGCTTCGCCGGCGGTGCAGATGCTGGGACACCAACACCAGCACGGAGCGGGCGATGGCTTACCGGATCGCCTTCGGGTAAGCTCCGGGGCACTGGGAACGCCGACTGCAACATCGCTGAGCTGCGACTGCAGAGCGTCCAGCCGCGGGCGGGCGGCCCAGGATTTCAACAACGCGGGGTCTGGTGTCCGAGTTCGCCAGTGTCAGAGGTCCGGCCAGCGCGGCCTGAGAACTTTGGACATTGCAGTCTTCAGGGAGGAGGCGGCTGCTTCAGTCCTGGCCGCTGAAGAATGTTCACCCGACGCCGATGATCCAGCTTCGCGGCAGAGGGCCTGAGAACATCGAGTTGGCTAAGGAGGCCACATATAGACCCCGACCTCGGGTGGACTATGAGGGGGAGAACTGGATATTTTTAGTGCCTTCCGTCACAGTGAATTCTGCTGTGGGGGGACGTTTCATGTTGATTTCTATAGTGTACTGTTCTGTGTCTTTTTTTCTTTTTTCTCTTTTTTGTTTTTGTATGGATATATTGACATTTGGTCTGTTCTATTAATTTAATCAAACTCTGTAAAGCACTTTGGTTCAAATACTGGTTTTGTTGAAAAGTGCTATATAAATAAAGATTATTATTATTATTATTATTATCAAAGGAGAGGTTAACAACACATTTATACTGATATTGTGCTCTCTGTGTTATTTTTACACTTGATTTTAAGAAATATTGAGAAAGTGTGTTAGCTACACTGCCAAAGTTCACACTTTATCAGATCCAGTGCATGAACTTGTTTCAATCCCTTTGACAGTATCTCAGTTAGGTCCAAAGTGGTTTGTTCTTGACTGACGGAGGAAGCATTCTTTAACTCCACAAAAAAAAAGTATGATGAGAGTAAGTAACTGTTTCATTGTATCGCAATCATTTACGTTTGAACTTATTCTGTTGTATCTCTTTTAACGGATGTTGCTCTAATAAAGGGAAAAGTACTTAAACCTCATTGCGCAAGAGGTTATTGTGAGGCCCACACGGCAGCACAAATTTAGTGCATCTTTTCCCCCCCCATTATAGATGTATATGCATTAGCATAAAATCTAAAAGTAGGACTTGGAACAAAATTCTCACCCACGGCTTGGTAAGGATCGGACCATGCATAGTGCTTGTTTTGGTGCCCATTTCTCTAGCCTCTTTTCCAAATTTCAAGGAAATTATTGTAACTATGTGACAGCACTGCAGGGAAAGGTGCATCAAAATCTGATAGGAATGCATCAACATTTTAAGCTATGATGTTTAATATACACATTTTCACATTCTCTTAATAAAATAGAGATTTTAGTTTTATCCACTCAGTCCCAGATTAACTTTTTTTTTCAATTACCTAAAGAATTATTTTAAAGAATCTTAAGACTTAATTTAGCTATTGCCCTAGGATTTAATTCACTTATATATGTAAAACAAACGGACATTTCTATGATCCTTCGATTGTTCTAAATGTAATTTAATTTATGTTGTAATATTGGAACAGAAAGAGATTTCACAAGTTTTTCTGATAAAATGTTTTATCAATGTGGATTATGTCCGAATTAAACCATAACACTCAAATGCTAATTATGAAGCTTTCTGAAATTCCCTGAGCATAAATAATATTCTTTCATACTTTATATTATCAAATCATAATTTATTTAAGCAGCAGCTTCTTTTGGAAGCATTATCCAAGTTTGCATGTACACCTCATATGGCAGTTATTGCACTGAGTGCATTCCAAGTCTTGGAGGATTTGCCTACAATTTGACACATCTCCTCAAGTATATTTCAATTGCATACTTCAAGGAAGTGGATTCCTAAGATCCGTCAGTCAAGCTACTCCAGTGTTGTGCAAATCCATGAAGGAACCCACACAAAGAAGCTATTTCATTGCTACTTATCTGAGAAAACCTGACGTGTGGGTGTTTAGAATGAGCTGCTGCACTCAGCTGCTCAAGTCCCATTGAGTTACACGGTCTTCAATGATAAAAAGCTTTTAGTCAAGGGGATCCTTCAGTAAATATCCATATTAGGCCTGCGTCCATTACATTTCAGGCTTGGGCTGTGAAGCCATTGTAGCTTTCCTACCAAGTGAAATAGAGAAAGGGTGGCACAGGACCAGAGGAGAAAATCCGAAGTAAGTGTTTCATTTACCCTCGCTAGTGGTACTGAGGAAGCAGGTGAAGAGTTCTCCAGTTGTGGGCACTGTTTCCCTCTTACTAAAATTATTCCCTCTTGCTAACTGACCAACTTTCTTTTTTGAGCCATTTAATACTGGTAGCTGAAGCAGGAGATGTGGTTTAAACACCGCTATGCAGGGACTACAATGCTCGGAGATATTGGCCAGCTACATCTCCTCTCTGCTTACTTGCCTCGTGATCCTAATCACAGGTTCAATTTAAAACTGCTAATACATGAATCTAAAACTTGAGATGTCAATTCATATATGATTGATTCAAATGTTTTGATAATGTTTTATTAAAGGAAAATTCAGATTTTTATAAACTGCTACTTACCTGCAAAACTATAGCATTGCCTAAAAATATTTCTGCCGATTTTGACAAGAGTTCATTACAAATGCAATTATTTGGATGATGAGGTGATGTTTGCCTCTATTAGCCGTTATCATTGATAGTTGTAGAATTTTAGTAAATATCTGGACATGCTACGTTTCTTGTTTATGGGCTTAAAATGACCATGAGTTACCTTGCTAGCCGGGAACCTGCACCATTACTGCAAACGCGGCACAACAGAGGAAAGAATTTCTCCTGCGGGCATGAACATCGAATTCTCCCAATTTTGTTAGCCCTTGCTGTCTCCTCCCCTTCCTCAGCCCTCGGGCTGTCTCCTCCCATTCCCCCAGCCCTCGGGCTCCTCCTCCTTTTTCCTTCCTTCTCCCCGCCACCCCATATCAGTCTGAAGAAGGGTTTCGGCCCGAAACTTTACCTATTTCCTTCGCTCCATAGATGCTGCTGCACCCGTTGAGTTTCTCCAGCATTTTTGTGTACCTTCGATTTTCCAGCATCTGCAGTTCCTTCTTGAACACAGAGGAAAGAATTTGTTTGCTGGTGCCACAACTATGAGAAGCAACCATTGCTGTAGAAGTCACCGACTTGATGTCACGACAGGGCTTAATGAAAATCACTGTACAGCACTCTAAAGACTTCTAGTGACAGTAAAATGGCACATTTAATATTTTATCAAGTAATTTTGTATGTCAGAATTAGAAGGCTTTTTAAACTTTGCTAAATTCCATTGCAATTATATTATGTGGCAGTAAAATTTGCTCTGATATGTACTTTTAGGAATAGTTATGTGACAATGTTCTCATTCTCAATACAATATTTCAACAAGCAATTTAAATACAGCATGGGACGTACACATAATGATCCTTGCACCTAATGACCATGGGGAAAATGGTATGGAGAGGAATTTAATTGATCATTTTCAGAGGATCAGTTGAAACACACACCGATTATACAAACTAGACTTTACACCCTATTGTCCAACCTTATTATGTCCTTACCACAGGATATTTACATTGATTATTGCATATCACAGTAAGCCAAGTATAAATGCATTAGAGTAGATGCATACTTGCCAAGGATAAGCAATGACTTGAATTCACGAAGATCACTTTCTGGTATTGTAGATTATCACTCTCTCTTTCTTACAAAACTTTGCCATGTAATCACAGCTGTTTATTTACCTCTCCGTCCCCACCATCCAGGGACCCAAATCGTTGGTCAAAGGGGAGCATTACATTGCATTGGTCGCTCACAGACAATATGCTTTCCTCTCCATTCAAGAAACCAAACGCAGTTTGAGTGGCTGCTTTGTGGAGCATTCTGCTCAGTCCACAGGCACCTAAACTTGCTATTGCTTACCAAATTGATTTTCCAACCCACTGCTCTTCTGACCTATCAACCTTATTACAAGAAGCATGTGGAGGCTTTGGAGACTGTGCAAAAAAAGTTTTCCAGAACAGGGCTCCCACTTAACTTATTTTCGCTGTTGCCAGCCGGGCAACCTAGGCAGCTTTTTAGGTTGCCGAATGACAGTTTAGGTGGTCATTTAAGACGGCTTGCACGATGCGTGCGATAATGTGCTCGGACGAAGTGCGTAGTTACCAGTCGGAATTATCCTCAATGAAGCATTCACGTATTATTTCTGCTTCAAATAAAGTCACAAACTAAACATATTCACCAATCAAGACATGATATATACCACAATGACAAACAGCAAAATTATAATTCAGTATCTCAACTCTTTTCACACGTTGCAATGAATGCAATTTCTATTATTTTTTTCCACTTCCAAACAAAAATGTGGTTGGATTATTCAGCGTATGATCAACCTCTGCCAATAAATCCTGGACCATGGTAACATATATGCTTAACCATGCACACTACAGATTGATGCAAGCATATTTTCTGTGAAGGACCGAAAATTATCATGACATGGCCACAGCATAGGTCTTTTCCTCTTGAATCTTCAATCATCAATCTCTTTTGTGCCCAGTCACAGCAAGGTAAGAATTAAATCGATCTGTTTGACACCTTTGAAGGTAGACACAGTAACAACATCAAGAGGGGAAAAATAGATACATAATATATCCCTTCTGCTCTAGGAGTTTGTAATTTAAAAGAAATAAAGAGAATGGAAGTGTACTTTGATTTTCTTAATCTTGTAATCTACTTGTTACTGTATTATTATTATTATTATTATTTCCTGACAAGACCTATATCATACTTTTGAATGTACCTAGTACCTCTTTTACTCTGTGCCCACTAAGAAGATGAGTCATGGAAGTAGGTGACTATATTGAATCAATCATGGAACTTGGCAAGTGAGACTTGGCAAGTGAGAATTATATTTGTGAGAACGTGTAACTTTCTGCTTGATATTTAAACCATCTCCTGAAAAACAAAGTAAAGACAGAGCTGTTCAAATACATCTAAAAGTCACTTTAATTGTCATCTGAGTCGCTCTCGAGCAGAGAATCCTCCTCATCAGACTTGTCACTGTCAGGGTGAGGTCCCGAGGCAGATGCTGCAGCTGGGTCTTCTCCCATGTCAGGCCTCCTTGCCCTCATCCCTCCTGCATGCCACAAGCTGATGGCTGGCCGGGGATCAAAGGTCGTTGATGTTACTGACATGCAGTATGATGAGGAGCTGGTCCGTCACCTGGTCATCCTGGAGGGAACTTCTGATGGTGATCTTCAGCTGCTTCAGCCGGCTGAAGCCTCACTCAGCAGCAGCTGAACTTGCCGGTATAGTAAGGACGAGGTCAAGGAGAGTGCAGATATTGGTAGCTCTTCTGGTGTGGGACTTCAGGAACACCATGCTGTATCACAACAACCCTTTCAGCAACATGGATTTTACTTGGCACTACCCTGGAGCATTAGGGAGAGCTTCAATGCCCAAATTGCAGGGTGGGTTTCTGATGAAAACGTGGGGGAGGACTTGTAAGTGAGACACAGAGACAGAACGAGCAGAGACGGAGATAGACAGAGATGGAGACAGAGACAGATAGAAAGACAGGGACAAAGATAGGTAGGTACACAAAAATGCTGGAGAAACTCAGTGGGTGCAGCAGCATCTATGGAGCGAAGGAAATAGGCAACGTTTCGGGCTGAAACCCTTCTTCAGTCTGAAGAGGGGTTCTCAGTGAAGTCCAACCAATCAACAAACTTGAATTCACTTTTTTTAAGTCTTCATTTAAAACTGGAACAACCCTTGGAAATATCATTCTTAGACACAAATGCAGGACCAAATCAGTAGGTCAGGCAGCATCTCTGGAGAACATGGATAGGTGACGCTTCAGGTTGAGGTCTTTCTGATGCATTTCGTTTCAGGGTGAGGTGTCATCATTCCTATAAGGCAGAAAGTGACATATTCAGTATTATTCCAATGAAAATTATTTTTTCATGTCCTGCTCTTCCTCCTCTAAACTAAACTCTATCAAGTTATGACCAGGAATGTGCTCGCTGTGACGAGACAAGTTTAAACATCGCACCTTGTTGTGGAGCTTAACTTAAAACCAGACTTACCCATGTTCGATGCATGCAGTGACCAAGCCTACCACCATCAAATTCACTGGATAATGTTCAGAATTTTGAAAGCTGCAAGAAGTGCACGACTTTTGTCACAAATGTAATCGAAAAACGTTAAACCTAAGCTTGTTACCTTGAGAGCCTTGCTGCCTCATCGAGTGCCTTGTGCATAAGGCTGCCATAAACCTTTTGGAAATAAGAAGTTACTTTTGCTCATCACTGAAGATTTTTGTTTTTTGGATCTAACATTGAAGCCTCTCGCACAATATTCCTCATAATTAGTTTGTCCGAATTTGGCTAGAGTGGAAGTTCTTGTCATAACATGACAGGCGTTGGTTGTTTTATCACCTTCCTGACTGAATGCAGAAATTAATGTCTGAATTGTAAACAAAAACATAAATTAATTCCCAAATGACATTTGGGAATTATTTTATGGCCTCTTACAATTCAGTGATGTCATTGTCATCTAAGGGCTACTGATACTTAAATCTTGTGGGTTGTGAGCACCATCTGTATCACAACCCTGTATTTTGACGAAATATTCTGCAGGAAAATTTTCAAGTACACCTTGCCTGTTCTACAACAGTGCAAATTGCAGGTGTCCGGCTGGACCAGACTGCCCAGATCGTCTGGAGATACTGCAAACAGTATGACCTGTGAAGGTGAGAAGTTTGTGTTGCATTGGATGTCACCACCAGAGATGTGTGTGTGTGATGGTTAGGCCATCAAAGTGAGTTTGTTGTGAAGGGCGGCACACATCATAAAAGAGTGGCGAAGGGCTTCTGAGCCACAGGTTGGCCAACTCTGTCATTAGTGGCCAGCTGTTTTTGTTTTTAGCTGTCTGATCTCTATAACTGCCTGTCCTTCTTATCTTGCTCTTATGTATTCCTTTGTTGAAGGTACCTTCTGGTTAAAATGTTCAAATGAGCTCTAATCTGACAAAGTGGACATTGACGACCCCATGCCACTGTTCAAAGAACAGGAGTTCTCCTGCTGTCCAGGCCAATATTTATCCCACATGATGCCGTAAGCAACTAATATGATTGCTTATTTCATTGGCGATGGGAATTTGCTTTTTGTAAAATAACTGCAACCTATCAGACAATAAAGCAGTGGCTGCACTCTAAAATATTGCAGGTGTTGCTACAGTAAAGCTTTGAAGCATTCTGAGGTTGTGAACAGTTAAAACGAAACGCAAATGTTTATTTTACCTTCCCGTTGCTCTCAGGCTGAAGGAGTGAATGAGTAAAAGTCAGAGTTGGGCGAAATGGAAATGGTTAGTTTCTCGACTGACTGGAATGGGCTCACTTGTGATTATTGGAAAGGATTTTTCCTGCTGTCTGATTATTTCTCAGGGGTCAGGTTTTGTCTGCCCTCTGAAGTAACGAATAGAGCAATGTCATCTTTAATGACCTTAATATTTACAAAGACAGAGCTGTCACTTTTAATTTAATAATGGATGCATTTTCTGTCGTAATTTTATGCTTTCACATGCATGGGATAGGCTTTGCTCAATTGCTTGGTGGCAGAAGTCATTTATTGAATAAGGCCATTTTCTTTAAATCATGCTGCCTTTGTTTTCCTGTCAGACATGAGATCTCTGCTGATTTGCAGCACTGCTATACTGGAGTAATTGCAACAGAAAATAATTGCATGCATATAATTCAGTGGGGATTTCATGCCATATGGTGCACTTGCTGAAACTGCCAGTGTTGCATATGGTATTGGACAGAGGAGGAGAAAATTCACAGTGACTTCTGTTATGTGGAGTCTGTGCTTTGATTCTTGTCTTCTGATGAAAGTGGATTGTATTCCCTGGAATGCAGAATGTCAGAGCAGAGTTTGACTAAGATTTTGAAAGGGAATTGTAGGGATAGAAAAAGAGAAACTTTATTTACTGGTGGTGGAATTTAGGAGAGGATAACTTAAAACCAGAGCCAAACAGTCCAGAAGAAAAGTTAGGAAATATATGGTACTTTATTTGTCACTTATGAAAGATAAAAAGGCTATGAGGAGTGAAGAACCCAAGCCCCCAAAACTGCCAAAGATGCCATCTCAGTGGTTCATTATAAATTTGGAAAACAATATATTTTTTGGTCATCAAGAGCATTAAAGAATCTAGAGTCAAAAGTGGTAAATGGAAGTAGAACATAAATATGAGCTGGTCCCCACCATATGGCCCACTAAACCTTCAGACTGAAGAAGGGTCTCGACCCCGAAACGTCACCCATTCCTTCTATCCAGAAATGCTGCCTGTCCTACTGAATTACTCCAGCATTTTGTGTCTATCTTGAGCTATGAATATACTCATTAACATCCTCAGACGTGTACAATAGAGAAATCCCAAAATTCCCAGCCATCTAGGTGAAGCAAAACAACTTGTATCGTGCATCGCACCAATACCGTGCATTTTCAGCCACATTTGTGTCTCTCTTGAGCTATGGATATACTCATTAACATCCTCAGACGTGTACAATAGAGAAATCCAAAAATTCCCAGCCATCTAGGTGAAGCAAAACAACTTGTATCGTGCATCGCACCAATACCGTGCATTTTCAGCCACATGGTGGTGAATTAAACTGTATGATGCAATTGAATTTCTAGCCCTTCTGGCATTATTTATGATTTGCCTGTAAATATCCATATCTTACAGGAAATATATCTTCTGAAAATAGCAAAGCCTTTTATCCACCTCACGACAGAGGTTGTTAAAAGGCTCTGATCAGAACATACCTCTGGTACACTATGGTAAACCACTGTGCTTCATAACATATGCCTATTTTAAGAATCCACTTGTTCTTTAAATTACTATTCTTAATCTCAGTACGTCAATTTTAAGAGCACTGATTTATGGAATGAATGCCTCCAAGGCAAAAGAATAAATCAGGGAAGGTAGTACATCCGTGGATAACAAGGGAAATCAGGGATAGTATCAAAGTGAAGGATGATGCGTACAAATTAGCCAGAAAAAGCAGCATACCGGAGGACTGGGAGAAATTCAGAGACCAGCAGAGGAGGACAAAGGGCTTAATTAGGAAAGGAACAATAGATTATGAAAGAAAACTGGCAGGGAACATAAAAACTGACTGCAAAAGTTTTTATAGATATGTGACAAGAAAGAGATTAGTTAAAACAAATGTAGGTCCTTTGCAGTCAGAAACAGGTGAGTTGATCATGGGGAACAAGGATATGGCGGACCAATTGAATAACTACTTTGGTTCCGTCTTCACTAAGGAAGACATAAATAACCTGCCGGAAATAGCAGGGGACCGCGGGTCAAAGGAGTTGGAGGAATTGAGCGAAATCCAGGTTAGCCGGGAAGTGGTGTTAGGTAAATTGAATGGATTAAAGGCCGATAAATCCCCAGGGCCAGATAGGCTGCATCCCAGAGTACTTAAGGAAGTAGCTCCAGAAATAGTGGATGCATTAGTGATAATCTTTCAAAACTCTTTAGATTCTGGAGTAGTTCCTAAGGATTGGCGGGTAGCAAACGTAACCCCACTTTTTAAGAAGGGAGGGAGAGAGAAAATGGGGAATTACAGACCAGTTAGTCTAACATCGGTAGTGGGGAAACTGCTAGAGTCAGTTATTAAAGATGGGATAGCAGCACATTTGGAAAGTGGTGAAATCATTGGACAAAGTCAGCATGGATTTACAAAAGGTAAATCATGTCTTGACGAATCTTATAGAATTTTTCGAGGATGTAACTAGTAGCGTGGATAGGGGAGAACCAGTGGATGTGGTGTATCTGGAATTCCAGAAGGCTTTCGACAAGGTCCCACATAAGAGATTAGTATACAAACTTAAAGCACACGGCATTGGGGGTTCAGTATTGATGTGGATAGAGAACTTGCTGGCAAACAGGAAGCAAAGTGTAGGAGTAAACGCGTCCTTTTCACAATGGCAGGCAGTGACTAGTGGGGTACCCCAAGGCTCAGTACTGGGACCCCAGCTATTTACAATATATATTAATGATCTGGATGAGGGAATTGAAGGCAATATCTCCAAGTTTGTGGATGACACTAAACTGGGGGGCAGTGTTAGCTGTGAGGAGGATGCTAGGAGACTGCAAGGTGACTTGGATAGGCTGGGTGAGTGGGCAAATGTTTGGCAGATGCAGTATAATATGGATAAATGTGAGGTTATCCATTTTGGTGGCAAAAACAGGAAAGCAGACTATTATCTAAATGGTGGCCGACTAGGAAAAAGGGAGATGCAGCAAGACCTGGGTGCCATGGTACACCAGTCATTGAAAGTAGGCATGCAGGTGCAGCAGGCAGTGAAGAAAGCGAATGGTATGTTAGCTTTCATAGCAAAAGGATTTGAGTATAGGAGCAGGGAGGTTCTACTGCAGTTGTACAGGGTCTTGGTGAGACCACACCTGCAGTATTGCGTGCAGTTTTGGTCTCCAAATCTGAGGAAGGACATTATTGCCATAGAGGGAGTGCAGAGAAGGTTCACCAGACTGATTCCTGGGATGTCAGGACTGTCTTATGAAGAAAGACTGGATAGACTTGGTTTATACTCTCTAGAATTTAGGAGATTGAGAGGTGATCTTATAGAAACTTACAAAATTCTTAAGGGGTTGGACAGGCTAGATGCAGGAAGATTGCTCCCAATGTTGGGGAAGTCCAGGACAAGGGGTCACAGCTTAAAGATAAGGGGGAAATCCTTTAAAACCGAGATGAGAAGAACGTTTTTCACACAGAAAGTGGTGAATCTCTGGAACTCTCTGCCACAGAGGGTAGTCAAGGCCAGTTCATTGGCTATATTTAAGAGGGAGTTAGATGTGGCCCTTGTGGCTAAGGGGATCAGAGGGTATGGAGAGAAGGCAGGTACGGGATACTGAGTTGGATGATCAGCCATGATCATATTGAATGGCGGTGCAGGCTCGAAGGGCCGAATGGCCTACTCCTGCACCTAATTTCTATGTTTCTATGTAAACCTGTGCCCTGATATTTGTATCGTTCAATTGGTCTTTCTGAGGCATAATTTTTGTTCTATTTCATGTTCAAGGCAAAGCAAGTGTACCATGGCATGAATCATGCTACAATTTCAACAGCACAGAGCACTGCATTGACTGCAAGGCCTGTCAGTGCTGAGATCTATTCTGACTCAACAGTTTTTGAAGCTGAATTTATAATATAAAATTATAGTTTTCTGATTATAACATTTGCAAGATGTGCCACATTTACAAAACCCTGCACATTCTTCAGCAATTAAGATTGTCTTACTGGAGTGACACAATTTCTAATCAAATTATTTAATCCTTCAACTGAGTAAATATTAATGCACATGTCACAACTTTTTAATTATAAATTTGATAAAGTATGTGCATTTGAGTTCATGTGATGAGATCATTATTTCTATAGAATATCATGATGTTTTACCTGCTTTTTATTCACATGTGTCCATTGTTCACAAAGTTTAAACCTTTGACCCCAAAAGATAATTTTCAGTCAAGAGTCAACAGTCAGACTGGAGGATTTTGGAATATATCTGTTCATTTGGTTTTTGAATTCCCTTCAAATTAGGAAAATAGACAAGAATTCCAGTCATTCAGGAGTAAAATATAAGTTAAATTGAGAAACAATTTGCCATTCATGTTCAGCATCATGCTGTCCACCATTAGCCACAACGGTGTCACATTTTCCTCGACCCTGCTGACAAATGACCTTCTTTCTAATTGCACACTAAGCATGGTGTGCAATAAACACGGGGAGTGCATCAGCAGCTTTTCCAAGGGAATTGCTTATGTTAGCAGACAGTACAAACACAGTACTTCAGTCAGGGAGTTATACCAATTCTCAAGCCTCTTTCCTCCACTGCTTGTCTTGGACCTGATCCTGATCCTGGTCCGTGGATCTGTTCGGTCGGTATGCGAACTGCAATGGGTCCATATTGCGAGGGAGGATGGCGCAGATGTGGTTCTTGATCAGCCTCTCGAAGCATTTCATGACTACCGAGGTGAGGGCCACCGGTCGGTAGTCATTCAAGCAAGCTGGAGAGGCATTCTTTGGCACAGGTACAATGGTGGATCTTTTGAAACGGGCAGGGACCACGGACTTGGCCAGGGAGAGGTTGAATATTGTGGTGAACACTGGAGCTAGCTGAGTAGCACTAGACTTTAGTACTTGCCCAGATATACCAGCTGGGGCTACAGCTTTCCTCATGTTCACACATGTCAGTGCCCTCCTCACGTCATGCTCAGACATCAAGAATGTGTGCACATCCCCAGCGGTGGACCTCCCTCCAGCCTCGCTTGCCAGCGCACTGGCAGTGTTGCCGTTAGCCGGTGCGCTAGGGGTGATGTTGCCCGTCTCGAATCGTGCGTAGAAGTAGTTCAGGTCATCAGCTAGGGAGGTGCAGGCACTTCCAGTTGAGGGGAGCTGCTCCGGTAGTTAGTTATAGTCCGTAGCCCCCTGCCAAGGGCATCTGGTGCCCTGCTGCTCCATCTGCGACTCCATCCTGTTCCTGTAACTCCTTTTTGCGTCCTTCACCGCCCTTCGCAGTCGGTAGGACTCTGTCTTGTAGCTGCCTGTTCGCCAGAGGAATGCTGGGCAGAGGTGGACGGAAGGCTTGGGCTCGCAGCCTATTCCGAATCCCCCCCCTGCTTTCCTCGATGTTTTAACCGGCTTTTTCTCGGTCCCGCTCCCATTGTTGTTGCCACGGCGTGCTCTTTTAATCTCTGCCAGCCACGTTGGATCGGTGAGTACAGTGTTTAAAAAGTTTTCGGTTACGCTAAAGTTTAGTTTTACGAGAGTTTCCCGATCGTACGTTGTTAGTGCTAGTGTGTTAGTACTTAGAAATAAATTTAAAATGAACATACAACTTAAAAAAACGCACGGTTTTCGCGGAGCTCCCACGACAGCGACTGGACCCGGCCGCGCCATCTTCAGTGAAGATGGAAGATAGGTTCTATGGATGATCCCATCCAGAATCCTGCCAACAGGGAGGGCTCAACCATCACCATCACTGTAAGGTTATTTCAACCACTGAAGTTTGTAATGTCTAAGCCATAACTAAAATAGTCACAGTCATGCAATGCAAGACAATATAATGTGCCCATACTAGTCAACTGCATTTTCTAAGCCATTTACTTAACAAGAGATCACAGAATCAGAGAAGTGGTTTGATTAAGAATCACTTACCTTAAAGTCAGGCAGCACAATACTCCACAATTATGTTCAAAAAGATTTTCCTTAACCTACTTTGTTTGCCTGATATAAATGCTAATGTTAAATTGGCCCAATTACTGTCTCAATAGCCGGTAAAATTACTTTTGTTCAGTTCTCAAATCGTCTTGATTCTCTCAATGACAATTCTTTTCTATTCTGGGAATAATTTCTAGTTTCTTCTCATTACAAAACACTCTCATTATGGCAGCATTAGAACTAATCTTTTTTTTTTAACATGCTCTCCCTGGTCTTAACATTTTTCTGCAAGTGAAACAAAATGATTGGGAGCTTTGAGTTAGATTTTCCTCTGGCACTGATTTTTGAAAAAAAGACAAGGCTTAAAATGGTGGTGGTGCTGTCTTGGCCTTTAAAATGGTGGCAGAATACAATTCTGATGCAAAGTGGAATATATAGGATAATATCAAGGAAGATTCTTCCGTCACTTAATACCCTGTGCACACACAGACAAGGAATCTGAACCTTGGTACAGGTCCCCACTGCAATATCGCTCTCTCATTGCGTGGCCCCCACCACTATGTAGGTTGGTATTCTGTTATTTTTTGAAAGAGTAACATCCCTTCTGGCTTTTCTGGAATATTTACTGATTCTTACGAAACTCCAGCTAAAGGCTTCCCAATACCTAATAGAGATTTGAACGCAGCATCTCTGCCACTATCACCCCGAACCATTTCAATGGCAAATTTGGCCTGCATGCAGCATCGCCACAGGTTGTGTCCCATTTGCGAGGATGTACAGGATCCCCAGTTTGGATCTCTGCCATAATAAAGAGCTGTGCTTTTAAGCTACAGGATCTTATTGAGGAATTAAATCCACTGTCGTAAAAGCAGAAAGCTCATGTCGTTTATATATTGAACAAGATCACTTTACATTTATGCACCACTCCACCTTGTAAAATAATTATTTCTCCAATTTTATTCTATGGGTGTTATATAGTTGGCCTCTCTTTTAAATATTACTATTTAAAAATTCAAGCTTTTCTATTTCCATGGAGACTTGCGCCATTTATTATACATAATTTTCCTAAAATGAATCACCAATGTACTGCCAAAGATTTGTCCTATTGCTGTGATCATACTGATTCAGGATTGTATGGTCATTCTAAATGGAAATGCATTGAACTTCTTTCTATGCATCTACCCCTAGCTTGGTGAAGATCAGTTCTCTCATCCAATGTTCCATTGAAAATAATTTAAAATAGGTTTATTTTCTGAATATATAATTAGAAATCATATTATGATATCATGTAAGTTTAAGAAACAATGAGACATGTGTATGGATAGGACAGGGATAGGATATGGGCCAAATGAAGGTAGGTGGGACTAGTGTAGCTGGGACATATTGGCCAGTGTGGGCAAGTTGGGCCGAAGGGCCTGTTTCCACGCTGTATGACTCCATGACTTTTGGCAACAGTTGAAATTGTAAATTTGTCAATTTGATGAGCCTTGACGAGAGATTAACCTGCTCTCCAAGAGATGCACCATGGAATCAACGTGAGAAATGCCAGACTTCTGCACTACTTTTGACTCCATTCAACATTTATATTGAAACGTTTCCAGTTCTGTGTCTAAGTTTCAATGCTCTTTACATCAGTGTTGCCCATTAATGAATAGAAAAATAATATAAGAATCGAGGGGTTTCAACAGTATTTCAGCAATCTGTATTGGCAGATGTCCTGGTTGAAAGTTCATTTACACTTAAGCATTTCATATTTTAATTAAATCTGCTGTTTTGCCACTGTGAGATTTTAAGTTTATTCTGGTTACGTTTTCAGTCAAGGCCATTTGTGGTTATAACACAACAATAAAATGGTACACCGACCATGAATCAGCGTTTCTATTGCAATGACTCAGTGCCCAGTGAATTACAGTAAAGGGCCTTCCCACTTTCACAACCTAATTCACGACCTCTGCCGAGTTTGCCCTTGGCTCATACTCACAGCATGGTCGTCACAAGGTCGTAGGAGGCCGTAGGTAGGTCGTGATGCTAGTCGTAGGTACTCGTGGCATCAAGTAGGTTGGGGCGTTTTTTCAACGTGATGAAAAATGTCCACGAGTAATAAAGGTTGCGAATTTGGTCGTGAAAGTGGGACAGGCCCTTAACTATAATTTCACAATCCCAGTAACTGCATGATATACTTGCCTTCATAATTTGGACCATAAAGTTCTTGCAGACCAACACCATTGACCACATGTCCTTTGGGCAGTGATCAGCATGATCCATCCTGAGGGTATTGCAGGACTTGATCAATCATGTGGTGTGGTTCCGTGAGCAGACTGCCCAGAGTCTGCTGAAATGGCACCAGTAGGCACGAAGACCCATTCCAGAATGCAGGACTACATGCTGAAGGATTTTGAAAAGCTTGATGCAGCCATTGCTAAGGTCTGTGGAGATGACCACGGTCTATAGTGCATCCGCTGATGCTCATTGGCAGACTCCGGTGGGAGCACCCCTCACACAAAGGAAGGGATATCACTCCAGGGGGGCACATGAGTGGCAAGGATGTTTTGTTTGAACATAGGTGTGAACATTACTGAGTATGACACTATTGAATGCATAGACACTGAGATGGCCTGAGGAGTTTATGTATCATTTTTGTTTGGTATCATTTTTGTTCTGAATTAAATTAATTTTTGGAAATAAAAACATGTTTGGAACCTAAAGTGGGATGTTATGGGGCAACTTTACAAAGCATGGATAAGACCACACTTGGAGTATTGTGTGCAGTTCTGATTACCACATTCTTGAAACGACATGATTGCACGAAGGTGGGGTACAGAGGAGATTTACCAAGATGTTGCCTATATTGGAAAACATTAGTTATGAGGAGGAATGGATCGGCTGGGTTTGTTTTTCTGTTGTGAAGGAGGCTGAGGGGTGACCTGATAGAGATATTTAAAATTGCAAGTGCCATTTATGGAGCAGACAGTCTGAATATTTTTTCCATGGTAGCAATGTTAAAAACACAAGGGAGAGGTATAATTTGAGAGGTTGGAGTTTTAAAGAGGTTTGAGGGAATTTTTTTTAACACGTTGTGGTTGATACCTGGAATGCCTATTTAAGAAGCTTTTCGACTGGCATGACTCGGCAAGGCAGAGAATGTGGAGGAAGGAACTGCAGATGCTGGTTTAAACCAGAGATAGACACAAAAAGCTGGAGTAACTCAGCGGGACAGGTAGCATCTCTGGAGCGAAGGAATGGGCAAAATGTTCATTGGGAAAAGTAGTCAATTTTACCAACTCAAGTTTTATTTATTTTTTATTGTCACCTTGGAACAATTTAAAAAAAAATGCTATGTGAATGGAGCTTGATTTAGTGTGTGACATATTTAATGTGAATTAAAAAATGAATAAAATTGGAAATGTTCAATTTTTTCAAAATCTTTCACAGTGAATGATCGGCCTATAAAGCAGCGTGTTCCAGTCTAATGGATGAAAACTGGTGGTCCATTAGAGCTCACTTATAGATCATAAAGGGTGCATTGCAAGAGTTTTTCATGGATCAAGTTGAGGTCTCAAAGTTTGATATGAAATCTCCTTTTTTTAAATAAGGGGGTGTTTGGAAAGAGTCCACCTCCATTTTTCCCAAGTTGAAGACATAAGGTCACGACATTTGATGAGCTGGCTATCATGGCAATGTAACTAAAATGTTGGTAACACAAATATAATTTCTTGCAAACGGAGAGAAGGAATGAGTGCGTTTCGGGTCTGCAGCGCAAGCAGCAGCTGCCACTTTTGAACACAAGCCAACTTTTAGTACGGCATAAATGTAGGAAAATAGAGAAATTACTTTTTTTAAAGTGAGGTTGCCCCAGTTTCACTATTACTTTGATATTTGGCATTGGCAAAGCTGGGCAGAATCCCATATTTGAAGCATTAAAGTGAATATTTTGAGTCAACATACTTTCATGTGCTTGACGTGGCTGATGTGGAAAGGTTTTGTGGGCAAAATTTTAATCGAGCTGTGAAAATTGGCAGGTGAAATGAATTCAAAATTGCATGGGCATTGGCATATAAGGCAGGAGTTTCCAGTGAGAAATTGTGCTGAAAACTGGATGAATAAGTTCACTCTTTATAAATCGTGCTGGTAGAGTTTTGGAGAAGGTTAGGGGGGGGGGGCTCCTCAAATTGTGGTGTTTGGAAAGAGTCCACCATTTCCAAGTTGAAGACATGATGTGGACAATTTGATTGGTCCATCCTGTTGAAATCATTTGAACACAAATATCAAACGGGAAGGCAGGACATGACTTCAGAATTAAGGGACAGAAGTTTAGGGGCATAATAGGAAAATAGAGAAATTCTTTTTTTCGGAGAGTTGGTAGTTTCACTATTACTTTGACATTTGGAATTGCCAAAGCTGAGCAGAATCCCATATTTGAAGCATTAAAGTGAATATTTTGAGTCAACATACTTTCATGTGCTTGACGTGGCTGATGTGGAAAGGTTTTGTGCAAATTCAAAGCTGTGAAAGGCAGGAGAGGAGAAAGGCGATGGGCATTGGATAGAAGGCAGGAGATATTAAGTGAGAAACGAGCTGATGATGTTAAGCGAAAAGCGGGGATAATGGAACATGAGGATACAAAATGCATGTCCATTTAATAGGTGAATGACAACAGCAGATCCATAATAAAAACATGCTGCTCTTTCTCTTCAGGCAGTAGATTATAGTTCCTTTGTTATTTCTGCAGAGTGTTCCAGTTTTGCTCAGATGTTGCTGTGGTTGACAGTTATCCCTTAAGGTTAAGTTATATGAACTCCCTTGGAAATGTCAGAATAACGAACAAAGACTGGTAGTTAGAAAGTAGAAACAAGGAACTGCAGACACTGGTTTACACAACAGGACACAAAGTGTGTCACAAAGTGTGTCACAGGACACAAAGTAATGCAGCACATCAGGCAGCATCTCTGGGGAGGAGGCAAACCTCTTCAAACTAGGCATACCTTGAGGAATGTGTTGTGTGTCTTAAATTAAGACCAATGTATTTCTCAGCATGGACACATTATATACAAATTATTTTTTAACATCACCATATAAAATTTGATTTTTGTGTGTTGGTATTTTTATTATGTCACAAACTTAAAATCAATAGCAAGCTTAAATGGAATTGTTATTCTGTATTATAGCTGTGGTTGGTCGTCATGCAGATGCTTATAACCTTCAGCATTTCCCATTGAGGAAACTTTAAGTAGCAGCGATTGAGGGAACATATCTAGATTAGTAAAAGCTTCAATCAGGAATTTGGGAATAAACTAGAACGTTTCATTTTGTCGAAGATGGCATTGAAATGAAAAGACACGAAAGATTAACAATCAGAGCATTCTGCAGAGTTATGTGCTTTCCATCATTGGGAGCTTCTCTGGTTACACTTACAATGAATGACTGAGAGATTAATAAGGAAAGAATAATTGAATATGAGGTAATGCTACCCAGAAATATTTAAATTGATAGGAATAGTTACAAAAAATATTCAAAAGAGAAATGAGTTAACAAAGTGAGTTTATAGTCCAATAGAAAGTAAGAATAGAAAATTAATTAATAATAGAAAATAAGGAAATGGCAAATTAATAAAATGAGTATTTTTCAACAGTCCTCATGACAGAGGATACAAGAAGCTTCCCACAAAAAGCAAGAATGTAGAAACAAGGAACTACAAAAGCGGATAAATATACAAATGGGCAAAAAGTCCTTGAGTAACTCAGCAGGTCAGGCAGCATCTCTGATTAGGTGACGTTTTGGGTTGAGACCCTTCAAGAGCTTGTGGTCCTCAACAGCCAACCACATTGTGATCATTTGGTTTTAGCAATAGTGAGCATGAAGATGGGCCATTTGAGAGGCCAGCAGGAGATTTCCGCATTTCAAATAAGGGGAATATCAGGCAGCCGAAGGAAATAAGCACAGTTAAAAATGGTGCATGGTGACATAGAAATTTAAATAGCCACTGTTGCCATGGTAAAGCGTCATTTGAAATGTTTGATCACATTCTGCAGAGGAATTCCCAAAACATCTCGGAATAATTTTATTTTGTGTCTAATCGTATATAAGACTGCAGTCATTTTTCAATCCAATTTCTGGTTGAAAATTGTTTTCACTGGAAATCATTCTTCAGTTGAGAGGCAGGTGTCTCTGCGGATGGTCCAGTTCCAAAGATTTTATCGAAGATCCAAGTCAAATGAAAATGTTTTCAAGATTTTCAGGGGAGAGCATTATGGTCTTCTTGTGCTGCAAGCTCAACTCGTTCACTCGTGTGTCAGACGATGTAGCTCGCTGTTGGCTTCTGTCATCATCCAACATGTTGACAGAATTGTCGCCCGACTGTTCACAGAGTGCATCGCGTCGTCGCTTCCAGGGATCGCCACGAGGAGGCTTCCCCAAAGCTCAACTCATCTCCTGGATCAAAGGTTATCAAGTACGGACAAGAAGTACTTAGTGAGGCAGCATCTCTGGAGAATCAGGCAGCATCTCTGGAGAATCAGGCAGCATCTCTGGAGAAAAGGAATAGGTGACGTATCGTGTCGAGACCTTTCCTCATTTCTCAGTGAGATTCCTAGTGCTAAAAAAGAGCCATTCGCACTTGATTCAAAGACCAACAAATTCTACATGTGGTGAGCAACGACGGACAAGCAAGAAATTCTCACCAGAAGAGAGGTCACAGCAGTTCGACTTTGCTCACCTTTCCAGACTTGGCTTTAACTTTGCAATTACCCCAATTCTCTTCCAAGCAGGATCCCATATTATCGTTAAATAAATGGTTTGATGGCAAAGAGTGGCCGCATAAAGTTACAAAGTATCTTGCACAAGGTCCTCTTTTGTTTCCACCCACCCTCACGGCAGTTCCTCCACGCCGGGTGCTCATGAGAGATCTCCTAATATCAATTCTGTCATTGAGGAATTTTGACAATGCCAACCCCTTCTTAAAAAAAGGTTTCATGCAGTCTGAATCAGAATGAATGATTGGACGTGTGTTTTGATGTCAAGCTGGTACTTTTACCTCCTTTGCCTGCTTTGTAATAGTGGATGAAAAAATTATAATCTGGTAGTGTGTCGATATTTACTCTCCCTCCATGAAATTTACCTTATTTATCTTGAAATGCATTAGATTAACAGACCTGTGGAAAAGTGTACAAGCAGTCCATGCAAGTCAAGTTTATTGTTTAAGAAGGAACTGCAGATGTTGGAAAATCGAAGGTACACAAAAATGCTGGAGAAACTCAGCGAGTGCAGCAGCATCTATGGAGCAAAGGAAATAGGCAACGTTTCGGGCCGAAACCCTTCTTCAGACTGATGGGGGTGTGGAGAAGACAGGAAAAAGGAGGCGGAGGGGCCCAAGGGCTGAGGGAGAGCTGGGAAGGGGAGGAGACAGCAAGGGCTAACAGAATTGTGAGAATTCAATGTTCATGCCACCAGGATGCAGACTCCCCAAGCGGAATATGAGGTGCCGTTCCTCCAATTTCCGGTGGTGCTCACTCCGGCCATGGAAGAGGCACAGGACAGAGAGGTCGTATACGGAATGGGAGGGGGAGTTGAAGTGCTGAAGGTCAGGTTGGTGTTCGGCGAAACGATCGCCAAGCCTACGCTTGGTCTCACCGATGTAGATCAGTTGACATCTAGAGCAGTGGATGCAATAGATGAGGTTGGAGGAGATGCAGGTGAACCTCTGTCGCACCTGGAATGACTGCTTGGGTCCTTGAATGGAGTCGAGGGGGGAGGTAAAGAGACAAATGTAGCATCTCTACACCTCAAGTTTATTGTCATATATGCATATGTAGGGTGGGGTATAGGTACAATGTAAATCTTGAATTGCAAACTTGGGGAAATGAAAAAATGAGTTGGGGGAAGAAAAGCAAAATTGGTGAAATAAACCTATCTTTTTTTCTGTAAAATGTGTTTCATTGCTTTAAAAAAATGGGTTCCTTGCATTTATAATTATTTCATCACATAGCAGCAGGGAAGGTTGTGAATTAAATGAAACATTTAATTTGTCTGCTTTTGTTTTCAGTGCTTACATACTGATTCCACTATTTAACCAAGAACTTGCAATTAGAAGTGGGTTAATTACTGGTATTGTACTATTTAAACTGAATAACAGTTAATTTGGAATGTAATCATTGTTGGCGAGCATTGGCAGCGAGGAGATAAGACCTGCCACTGAATGTACATGTACCTTGTGCATTAGACTTCACAAGACCACCACCCCGTGACTTAATTTGAGGATAGAATAATTGAATGTTAAAATGATGAAATAGTAAGGCCACCTTTCCCTTGTTCTGCCTATATATTTTCCTTTGCCTACAGTTAGATACGTTATATCCATTTACAGTTGCTGAAGCCCACAGTGAAATCCAAAGATGTATCTTTCCAAGCTACTGTTCATTCTATGTTGCATCTAAAGGTGTGGCTGAACCAATGTGAATTAATGCCCACTCAATCCAACTTTAGGTTATCTCTCTAACATCCATATGTGTGCACTGGGTACATGTGAAGAGTGGGTTTAATGGCTGATTATTTTTATCTACTGTCACGTCAGGGATTACTAAAAGTAGCCTCTTTTCCCCAACTGCTCAGCAATTCCTCCAGATAGGGCCTGTCCCACTTGGCGATTTTTTTTCGGCGACTGCCGGCGTCATGTCAGCGTCGCCTAAAGATTTTGAACATTTCAAAATCCAGCGACTACAAAAAAAATGTTGCGACACTTGAAAAAACACCGTGCGTCATACATCATCACGTCGCATCACCGCCGCATCACACCGCAAGTTTTTCGGTGACCTGTTACGTCAGTCAATGATGCCGGCAGTCGCCGAAAAATTAGCCAAGTAGGCCAGGCCCTTTAATTCTTCTCAGAACTAGACAGAGTTAAACCTGGTCAGGTTGTTTGAACACCACAATGTAATGTAGTGACCACTGGCACTCTGGAGGCACCAGTATCTCTTTCAAGTATTTCCAAATCCAAGCTGATCAGCGGCACATATGCTGAGCAGAAAGGGGCCATTGTACTCTCAGTTATTGTGAATGGATTTAAAGAGTCACATGTGGCAGTCACAATGGATGTGGGTCCCTCAACAAACTTTGACCCTTTGTTTATTTAACTGTCAAAGCTCAAGGAGCAATCAAGTGTATCCCTGGATGATCGGGAACTGAGGAGCTTGCTACTAAAAGAAAATCAGGAGGGCAAAAGGGGAGAGAAGATAACTCAGGCAGATATTATTAAAGATATCCCCAAGAAATTTTATAAATGCATCAAGCGAAAAAAGATAACCAGAGAAGGAATGGGGCTCCTCAGCAATGAAAGAGGTCAAATCTGTCTGGACCCACAGGAGATGGGCAAGGTCCTCAATGAGTATCTCTGTTTTTACCGTGGAACAAAACCCGAGAACTGGGGAACTTGGGGCAGTCAATGGAAGTGTCTCGAAGGCAGTCAGTGTAGACTGGTTATCACAGTCAGTATTACAATCAAAGAGGTGCTGAAGGTCCTAATGCATCAGGACAATGTGGGAAGCTAGAGAGGAAATGTCAGGTGTCCTGGCTGAGATTTACATGCCAGATTTACTGTAGTTCCCAGATGTACTGGGAATGACAGGTCAGTGAGTCGACCATTTATGGTCGGAAAGTTATTGGAGAGTATTCTGAGGGATAAGATATACAGGCATTTAGGTGGACAAGACCTGATTAGGGATAGTCAGCATGGTTTTGTATGTGAGAGATTGTGTCTCAGGATTGTGATTTAAAAAAAATATGTGATCAAAGAAATTAATGAGGGCTGACAAAGTCAAACTCTTCAATACGACTTGTGGACGACTTGATTAACCATCAGCAGTGAATTTATTTTACTTGCACAAGGAGAGTTTACAAAGGCTGTGATCACAATAATTTTAAGTTGGTACATTCATAATCATAATCTATTAGCCAAGTATTTTTTGCAACATATGAGCAACATTGATTTGCCTTACAGTCATACGAATAAAAGCAAGAAAATGCACAAAATACATTTTAACATAAACATCCACCACAGTGACTCCTCCACACTCCTCACTGTGATGGAAGGCGAAAATAAAGTTCAATCTCTTCCCTTCTTCGTCCTCCCACGGTCGGGGGCCTCAAGCCTTCCGTTGACGGGACGATCTTGACTCCCGTAGCCAGCGAACGGGCCCTCCGCATCGGGGGGGATCTCTGCTCCCCGCGCCAGGCGATCAGACCCCTGGTCGGGGCTGGTCGAACCTCCTACGACTTTGGAGCTTCCCGACATCAGTCTCCACCCGAGACTGCGAGCTCCTCGATGATGGAATCCGCAAGCCACAGTTGGAGCGTTCGATCCCAGGCAAGAGATCACAGGCTCCGATGGTAAGTCCACGGCCCCGCGGTGGGGCTCAAAGTCATAAAACAAACCAGAGAACATTAACGCATACTTTTTAAAGCACTAAAAATAACAAAAAAGACGAAAAGACAGACAGATCGTTGGCGAGGCTGCAATCGCTGATGGCACCACCCCATGGAATAATTACTAAGGAAGTACAAGGGTGAGGTAGATTGATATGTAAATTACAGAATCTATACTTAACGTTTAGTTAGACAAAAGTCAAGATTTTTTGGCTCTGTCCTTAACCGGATACAAAAGGTAAGGATAATCAGTATGTTAATAATCCCGACACTAGATCGCAATCTGGCCCCAAAGGAAACATGGATAATGTGCTCAATAGTGGTTTCCGGCTGGCGGTTTCTGAGTACCACAATGAGCTAAGGTAAGATAAGTTTGTAAACGGACCGGTATTAGCTAGCATCTTTGGAATTTTGCGCATAACGGGACGCAAAGGTGAGGGAACGATGTGTAAATGATATGTGCATCAGGGCCGGGGTGTAGTGGAGATAGCGATGGATATTGGAACTCGTCGTAGCACCCAAGAGACACAGCAGTCGTTGCAATATTCAAAATGGTTTTGTGGAATGGAAGGTGCTCACAGGGCAGAGCTGTAGACATCGTATATATGAATTTCAGCAAGGCACTTGTCAAGGTTTTGCATGGTAATAAGGTCATAAGGAATGGGAGCAGAATTAGGCCGTTCGGCCCATCAAGTCTATGCCATTAATTCATGGCTGATCTATCTCTCCCTCCTAATCCCATTCTCCTGCCTTCTCCCTATAACCTCTAATACCTGTGCTAATCAAGAATCTACAGTTTCTATCTCTGCCTTAAAAATATCCACTGACTTGGCCTCCACAGCCTTCTGTGGCAAAGAATTCCACAGATTCACCACTCTCTGGCTCCAATCTGCTGCTTTTTAACATTCCACACTGAGGAATAAATTAGACATGAAGAACTGCAGATGCTGAAATCTTGGAGCAAAACACAAAATTATGGAGTCGCCTACAATTAGTTTGAAGCACAATCCTGACCCAAAACGTTGCCCAGTCATTCCCCTCTAGATACAATGCCTGACCCGCTGAGTTACTCCAGATTTTGTATTTTATTGAGAAATAAATTGTTTATTCAGTGCCCACTCGATCGGTCTGAATCCTGATTTGGGATAAAGGGGACAAAAGGAATAAGGATGAAGCATGATGGAATTCACAGCGTACTCTAATATTCAGGATTGTTATGTCTATTTTGAAAAAAAGACATTTAATTATAACTGACACAATTCAACCCATTTTAAAAAGTTATTCAGAACGAGAAGCCACTGAGGAAAAGAAAAATAATTATTGATGCCTCTTCAGTTCCTTTGGGATTGAGTGGAAAAAAATACTGTTGAATAAATGAGAAACCTTTCAATAAATGATGAAGTTGCAGAAGGTCATCTATGTTTGGAAAACTCTAATGTGAAAGGGATCGTTGGGATGTAGTTAATTTCAGTGTTGTTCTTATATTTGCTATTGCAATGCATTGCTCTTAGACTGATTGGATTGTGCATTTATTGTGCTGTTGGAATCATCTATTTTTATTCATATGTCCGAGACAAGATCAGCGTAGCAATGTTTCCAAGGCTTTATCATCAGCTTATTGATTATGTAATTGGAGCATTCAGCATTGGGCCATGCAAGGCCAAGGGGGTCAAACCTACTGAGTATTCTGCAGCAGGTGAGTGAAGGGAAATGCTGCTTAGATTTTTTTTAAACATGTTGCGACATCGGGAGCAGTGCCTTGAATCAAACTAGAAGTATTAGACAATGGAAATAGACAATAGGTGCAGGAGTAGGCCATTCGGCCCTTCGACCAGCCCTGCCATTCAATGAGATCATGGCTGATCATCCCCAATCAGTACCCCGTTCCTGCCTTCTTCCCATATCCCACTCCGCTATTTTTAAGAGCCTATCTAGCTCTCTCTTGAAAGCATCCAGAGAACCTGCCTCCACCACCCTCTGAGGCAGAGAATGCCACAGACCACAGACTACAAGATTTGTACATTTATTGCAAATTAATGTTAGGTCTAAAATATTTGTGCCATTTATATGGCTCTTACAAAATTTAAAGCTTCAAAAAATATTTTCTATTATATAGAAGTTTTTAATTTTAGAATAATACTGAGGATAATAATGGTTACACACACACACGCAAACATAAAGGCAAACAATATTAATATCTGCATAATAAATCAGATTCCTGTGGCACACTTATGTGCTTTCAATCCTATTTATGGTCTCCATGCCTGGAAATGTAATGCTGTAAATCCCGAGAGTTCCCTCCAGCATTATAAATTATTAAATTCTGCAGATATTTCATGTCAAGTTGCATTTGATGAGAATAAAGAAAAACAACATGGTGGCATTAGAAATCTGAATATATGCTCAAATTGTAACAGGTGGAACTTGTGACACAAATATAATTTCTGGAGGTAAATTCTGTCCAAATGTTTTCATCGTGAGATGGTAATGCCTTGATTACTTTTTGTAATTTTGAAAAAAACAAGCTACAGCTGGAGCATTTTTTTGGATGGTGCTAAAAATAATATACAATACAGGTACATCAGCTGTTGTTGCTGTTTCCATTATCTATAGATTCTCTACCATGGTAGTTCACATTATTGCTCTGTTGCAAATATGTATCATTGTCCTTAATGATGTTGAATGATACATTCAGTACATTTAAAAAAAATTACAAAATATTGGCAAACTAAAATATATTTTTCTCTGTTTGAAATTGGAATCCCAGCCCGAATTGGACCTTCTAACAAGTACCTCTTGAACTGTAAAATGTAACCTCTCTTGCACTTATGAGTCTGGCTGCATTTTAAATCTTCTAATGATTACATTGATGATCCAAATAGAGACCATGCACTTAATAGTGACACTATTTCTCGTTTCAGAGAGATAAACAAATACGTCTAAATGTTCACTTAAACATCTTAACAGTGACAGGCAGTGGTGTGGACACTAATAAAAACCTTTGAGGATCTTGTTTATTAATGTGAACTTCATTTACCTTAAAGGCATAGCAAAATATATACATTTTACTGTTAACTTTCATACCATCAGGGATTTTCTGCAAGAATAGTTTGTGGTGGAGATCCATGACGTTGGAAGAATTCCTATTTCACCAACAATTGGGGTCTGGGAGGAGAGAATTAGAGAAAGGGTTTACCATATGGGAAAAGCCAGAGAGCAGAATAAAATTATGATGGGACTTCAAATGGCATTTGCAGGCTCTGATAGTTTGTGTACAATTTCTCTTCTCATTGAAACAATAAAGAGAGCCCCCCTGTAGTCAGCATCCTAAGAAGGCACAATCAAATTCTTGCTTATTAAAAACATCTAAAACTTCTTTCTTCTGGAGTTGAGGCTTCATTTTCAGTTTTAAACCTTAAACAGTGAGCCTTATTTTCCTCTTTGATACCAAGGGATTTGACAGAGGTGCCTCGGTGGATCTTTTGCTGGGTCACGATTAAGGGCACAGTGCAGGAACCCGATCTGTAGAGTCTCTGAACCATGCCCTCCAATGTTGATAATATTTGGGAAAATAGTTGCTTAGAGTCAAACAGACCAAAAATAAATTTCCATAGCTTTGGCAGAACTGTATATATTAGAAGGGTTCTGACCTGGAACAGCACCTGTTCCTTTTCTCCAGAGATGCTGCCTGACCTGCTGAGTTACTCCAGTTTTTTTTGTCTATCTTCGATATAAACATGCATCTGCAGTTCCTTCCTACACATGAATATATTAGAGTCCTTGTTTGTTTCACTTGTTGTGCCACAGACACACAGAAGTCATTACAGGTATGTTCTTCATCCTTTAAATAGGATGTTGCCTGGGATGGAGCATTTTAGTTATCAGGAGAGGCTGGAGAGATTGGGTCTGGTTTCCCTGGGATAGAGGAAGCTAAGAGGGGGTTGAGGTATACAAAATTATAAGGGGTATAAATAGTGTAGACTACAAGAAACTATTTCCGATGTCAAAGGTAGATGAGACGAGAGAATATAGATGTAGGCAACAGGGTGAGATTTAGAGGGACCTGCGGAGAAGCTTTTTGAGTGACGAGTATTTAGAATACACAGATGTATGAATAGAATGATGGAAGCAGAGTCACTGGCAGCATCTGGAAAGTGTTGAGATGAGCACTTAAATCACATGGGCAAGTGCTGGAAGATGGAATTAATATTGAAAAGGGCCCAGTGATTGGCAAAGACATGATGGGCCAAATGGCTCAATGCTGTTTGACACACTGGCTCTGTCTATTAGCTTAGTTCATGTCAATTTGATTCCGAGTTACATGGGAAACATATTTTGTCAGAATTCACCAAAAGTGAGAGCCACAGTAACTGTCAATACAGGAAATTTAAAAGACTTGCCCTCTGGTGGCTGACGACCAGAATTCCTGCCGGTGGCTGATTGCCTTGCTCTCCTTTGAACCCACTGCTAAAAAACAGTACTTCACTTGGGCAGATTCCCAAGAAGCACAACTGAAAAATGTTGACATGATCCAGAATGGCAAGGTCTGCATGGTAGGACATTACCACTTTTGAGTGATCTACCCACCAAATTGGCTAAATCACATCTTTGACCCTAAAACAGTCAGAAACAAATATCACTTCATAAAATAATTAATTATGTAATTATCTCAGTTCATGATCTAATGTATTCAGTGCCACAAAAATATGAATACACTTTCAGTTATGATTAAAACCAAGGCAAAAAATAGAAAAGCCTTCTCGCTGTTTGTACTATATCAAATTCAGGAAACACATTGGCGTGTGATTTATTTTCCACAGGAACCAGTCAGTGTTGTCAACAAAAAAATAATTGCATGCCTATGTGTGTTGTAAGGTCTGAGGGGAGAGCTCTCTTATCTGCATTGGCAAAACCTAAATACTTTTGAATAACAAAGAATTATAAGCAAACACAAAGTCTAAGAAACAAACGTTACATTGCATAGAAACACTTATATGTCTTGAATAGTTGGCAGTAATTTGAGGACTACAGTGCATGAATAGCTCAACATTGCTCAGTTATGTGGGGACATTGACACATATGTGGATCTGACATTTTCCTGCAAAATTAAATGCAATTTTACTGTCAGTTACTTCTTGGAGGTCATGAATTAGTTCAGTCAAAGATTCACACAGCATGTAAACAAGCCCTTCAGCCCAACACATTCCGCTGGCAAAGATGCCCCATCTAAGCTAGACCTATTTGCCCGTGTTTGGCCCTTATTCCCTCAAACATTCTATCCATGTACCTGTCCCAAAGTCTTTTAAATGGTGTTATTGTACCTGCTTCAACTAATTCCTTTGGCAGCTCGTTCCATATACTCACCATTCTATGTGTGAAAAAGGTGCCTCTCAGGTTCCTATTAAATCTTTCCATTCTCAACTTAAACCTAGCATATCCCTCCAAACCTGTCCCATCCATGTACCTGTCTAACTGTTTCTTTAACGATGGGATAGTCCCAGCCTCAACTACCTCCTCTGGCAGCTTGTTCCATACACCCACCACCCTTTATGTGAAAAAGTACCCCTCGGATTCCAATTCAATCTTTTCCCCTTCACCTTGAACCTATGTGCTCTGGTCCTCGATTCCCCTGCTCTGGGCAAAAGGCTCTGTGCATCTCCTCGATCTATTCCTCTCATGATCTTATAAACCTCTATAAGGTCACTCCTTATCCTCCTGCACTCCATGGAATAGAGACCCATCCTACTCAACATAGAAACATAGAAAATAGGTGCAGGAGGAGGCCATTCGGCCCTTCGAGCCAGCACCACCATTCATTGTGATCATGGCTGATCGTCCCCTACCAATAACTCGTGCCTGCCTTCTCCCCATATCCCTTGACTCCACATGCCCCGAGAGCTCTATCTAACTCTCTCTTAAATCCATCCATTGACTTGGCCTCCACTGCCCTCTGTGGCAGGGAATTCCATAAATTCACAACTCTCTGGGTGAAAAAGCTTTTTCTCACCTCAGACTTAAATGACCTCCCCTTTATTCTAAGACTGTGGCCCCTGGTTTTGGACTCGCCCAACATTGGGAACATTTTTCCTGCATCTAGCTTGTCCAGTCCTTTTATAATTTTATATGTCTCTATAAGATCCCCCCTCATCCTTTTAAACTCCAGTGAATACAAGCCTAGTCTTTTCAATCTTTCTGCATATGACAGTCCCGCCATCCCAGGGATCAATATTACTTAAGCTGAAATCTTAAGCAAGAAGCACAAAGTGCTGGAGTCACTCAGCGTGTCAGCCAGCAACTTAGGAGAGCATGGACAGGCAAAGTTTCTGAAGAAGGGTCCCAACCCAAATCATCATCTATCTGTGTTCTCCAGACGTGCTGCCTGACCTGCTGAATAACTTTAGCACTTTCTACTTTATAGATCCTGGGTGTTTTTCGATGGTTGTTAGTTTCTACTTTCAATGCCTGACCATTCTCATAACACGTGAGTCAGCAGTCAAAATGATGCTGTTAGTCAAGTTTGCTGCTCACACTCTGAACCCACAGCTGCACTGGCATTGCAAAATTCCTGGGAGCCAAACTCCAGGCATCAGGTGACACTCTGGCCCACAATGGAACAATTGGTCAGATTCAGATTCAGATTCAACTTTAATCGTCATTGTCAGTGTACAGTACAGAGACAACGAAATGCAGTTAGAATCTCCCTGGAAGAGCGACATAGAATATGATTTCAATAAATAAATCTTTTTACATGTATACAGACATAGTGTTTTTCCTGTGGGAGGAGTGTCGGGTGGGGGGGGGGGTGATTGACAGTCACCGAGGTACATTGTTCAGTAGTGTGACAGCCGCAGGGAAGAAACTGTTCCTGGACCTGCTGGTTCGGCAACGGAGAGACCTGTAGCGCCTCCCGGATGGTAGGAGGGTAAACAGTCCATGGTTGGGGTGAGAGCAGTCCTTGGCGATGCTGAGCGCCCTCCGCACACAACGCTTGCTTTGGACAGACTCAATGGAGCGGAGCAAGGAACCGGTGATGCGTTGGGCAATTTTCATCACCCTCTGCAGCGCTTTCTGGTCGGAGACAGAGCAGTTGCCATACCATACTGTGGTACAGTTGGTAAGGATGCTCTCGATGGTGCAGCGGTAGAAGTTCACCAGGATCTGAGGAGACAGATGGACCTTCTTCAGTCTCCTCAGGAAGAAGAGACGCTGGTGAGCCTTCTTGATCAGAGTTGAGGTATTGTGGGTCCAAGAGAGGTCATCGGAGATGTTGACCCCTAGGAACCTGAAGCTGGAAACACGTTCCACCTCCGTGCCGTTGATGTGGATGGGGGTGTGCGTGCCGCCCCTGGACTTCCTGAAGTCTACAATGAGCTCCTTGGTCTTCTTGGAGTTAAGGGCCAGGTTGTTGTCAGCGCACCATGCTGCTAGGAGCTGGACCTCCCTATAGGCCGACATCGTTGCTGATGAGGCCAATCACCGTTGTATCATCTGCATACTTGATGATGGTGTTAGTACCATGTACAGGTGTGCAGTCATAGGTGAAGAGGGAGTAGAGGAGGGGGCTCAGCACACAGCCCTGTGGAACACCGAGGTTCAGGGTGAGGGTTGAAGAGGTGTGCTTGTCTAACCTCACAGACTGGGGTCTGTTGGTTAGAAAGTCCAGTATCCAGTTGCAGAGGGAGGGGTCGATGCCCAGGTCACCGAGTTTGGTGATCAGTTTAGATGGTATAATGGTGTTGAATGCTGAGCTGTAATCGATGAACAGCATTCTTACGTAAGTGTCTCTGTTGTCGAGGTGGGAGAGGGCGGAGTGAAGTGCCGTTGAGATGGCATCCTCCGTACTCCTATTCTTGCGGTAGGCAAACTGATAGGGATCCAGAGTGGGGGGGTAGGCAGCCTTTGAGATGTGCCAGGACCAGCCTCTCGAAGCACTTGGTGATGATGGGGGTAAGTGCAACTGGGCGGAAGTCGTTGAGGCTTGCCGCAGTGGAGTGTTTTGGCACTGGCACAATGGAGGTGGTTTTAAAGCACGTGGGGCCAACTGCTTGGGCAAGTGACAGGTTGAAGATGTCAGTCCAGACGTCTGTCAGCTGCGCAGCACAGGCCATGAGCACGCACCCGGGGATGCCGTCAGGGGCCGCAGCCTTACGTGCATTAGTCCTACTCAGTGCCATGTACACGTCGTAGGGGGTGAGTGTGAGGGGTTGGTGATCAGCAGGGAGCACAGCCTTGATGGCTGTCTCTAGATTGTCCCTGTCGAAGCGGCCATAGAAGTGGTTAAGCTCCTCAAGGAAGGAGGTGTCGCTGGATGTGGGGGTGATGTTGGAGGGTCTATAGTCCGTGATGGCCTGGATGCCTTGCCACAGGAGTCGTGGGTCGGAGTTGTTGCTCCTCAATCCTGAGCTTATGGCAGTGCTTGGCCTTCTTGATGCCCCTCTTCAGGTTAGCCCTGGATGAACTGTAGGCTCGAGCATCGCCTGACCTGAAAGCGGTGTCCCGTGCTTTCAGCAGTAGCCTGACCTCGCTGTTCATCCATGGCTTCTGATTCGGGAATATGGTCACCCGTTTGAGGGAGGTGACACTATTGATGGTGGAGTTTATAAAGTCCAAAACAGAGGATGTGTAGGAATCAATGTCCGTGTGGGAGTCAAGGGTGGCCTGGGCCAAAGATCTTAGAGCAGAGCAAGATGGGTTACTCTCACGCAAACGCGTAGTACGCTCATGGGTAGATTCATGGGTGATTATAGGACCCATTTTAACAACCAGTCCCCGCCATCTTGCTCCGCCATCTTGTTCCGCCATCTTGCTTCCGGCCAAAGATCGGATCTTTGTTTCCGCAGCGGGGAGAAGGAGTGTGCGGCCCGGGGCAGAGGGGAGAGGGAGTGTGCGGCCTGGGGCAGCAGGGAGAGGGAGTGTGCGGCCCGGGGCAGCGGGAGAGGGAGTGTGCGGCCCGGGGCAGCGGGAGAGGGAGTGTGGGGCAGCGCGGAGAGGAAGTGTGCGGCCCGGGGCAGCGGGGAGAGGGGCATAGGAGGGGGGAGGGGAGACAGTGTAGTGTGGGGGGCAGGCGAGGGAGTGCCGGGGGGGGGGGGGGGGGGGGGGGGGGGGGGGGGGAGAGTTTGAGGGGTGAGATAAGGCCTAGTGTGTGTGAAGTTGCGGGGAGGTTTACAATGTTTCTTATTCAATGTCCCTTGTCTAGTCTGAAATAAAGTTCTTCATTGGATCAGAAGAAATATAATTGTGTGTGTTATATGATTATATACATTTATATCGCATTCATGTATGTGTGTTTATAAACATTTTATTCTTTAACAAGAATTAACAGAATTATGAAGTAACAGAATTATGAATCTAACCCTATATCACACACAAAAACTTCCCCCGCAACATTGATTACACTGCGAGTCGGGTCGGGTCAGCTAGGCTTCGGTTACTAAAATGGGCGGGGGAAAATGCCCAGGATCCCCTCCGTAGCGTACTACATGTCAGCCCATTGTATTTTGCAGGAGTGGCCTATCTTACTCTGCTCTAAGATCTTTGGCCTGGGCTGCAAACGCCTTCCAGTCAGTGTTTCCAAAACACTGCTGAAGTGTGGAGTCCGCTTCCTCTGACCAGACTTGAACTGTCCTCACAGTTGGTTTAACCCGTCTGATGAGTGGGGAGTACTTAGGGAGCAGGAACAATGAGAGGTGATCAGACTGACCAAGATGGGGGAGGGGGACGGCTTTGTAAGCTTCAGCCATGTTAGTGTAGACTTTGTCCAGTGTCTTGTCTACTCTAGTGGGGAAGGAGACATGTTGGTGGAATTTGGGGTGTACTGTCTTCAGGTTGGAGTGATTGAAGTCACCCGCAACAATGAAGGCTGCCTCAGGGTTGTGCGTCTGTTGTTTGCTAATGGCAGTATGCAGCTCTTTCATTGCAAGCTTGGCATTAGCATCAGAAGGGATATAGGCTGCAGTCACAACAGTGGAGGTGAACTCTCTGGGCAGATAGAACGGTCTGCATCTAACCAAGAGGAACTCAAGGTTAGCTGAGCAGTGACTCTCGATGATGGTGGAGTCCGTGCACCATGCTTTATTTACATAAATGCACAGACCCCCACCTCTGGTCTTACCAGAGTCTGTTGTCCTGTCCGCTCGGAGTAAATGACGCCCCGTTAGCTGGATGGCGCTGTCAGGAACATCGATGTTGAGCCAAGTTTCTGTGAAGATCAGGATGTTGCAGTCTTTGATCCAGTTGTGGGAGGTGATCCTTAGCCGGAGTGCAGCACAGGAACACAGTGGCGGCAGGTTTGCGATAATGAAAGATCTGTCCTGGAGTACTGAACTAAGAATGTATGTGATACAGAGAAAAATTGCAGGGTGTCAGAAATATAACCTGTTATAAGTGTCAAGAGTATTTTATTGTGATATGTCCCGAAACGAACAGTAAAATTCTTACTTGCAGCAACACAACAGACATGTAAACATATTACGCTGTAAAACCCATAATAAACAAAAAAAAAGGTCAGTAAATATAATAAAAACAAAGACAAATAAAAAGACAATAGTAGTCCAAAGCAAAAAATAATGTCCACAAGTCTATATAGTTCGGAGCCTATTTGGAGGTTGTATTGTTCAATAGCCTGATGGTTGTCAGGAAGAAGCTGCTCCTGAACTTGAACGTCAGGGTTTTCAGGCTCCGAAACCTTCTTCCCGATGGCAGGAGTTAAATGAGAGCGTAGCCAAGGTGGTGTGGGTCTCTGATAATGCTGGGTGCCTTTTTGAGGCAGCGACTCATTTAGATTCCTTCGATGCTAGGGAGGCCAGTACCCCTTATGGACTGGGCAATATTCACCACGTTTTGCACGACTGCCTCTTATATTTGTAGTAATAAAAATGGTTCTTCTTATCATTGGAGCACTTAGCTCACAATATTTCCCCTCCTTACTCCTGTGGTTTTCCTTCTCTCCTAAAACTCTGTGTCATTCGGCAGATTTGAAATAGTTTCCTTCTGTTGAATACAAGGGTTACCACGAATTGGATGTGGTTTTGCATTTGTTTGAATGAATTTATGTTGAAACACTCAAAATATCCTTGTTCTGTCCATGTGCATTGTGTTTTTTAATATTAAATGCAAAGTGTCAACTCAGCTGAGAAAATCCCAGCAAACACGAACACCTGATCTGCTGTCTTGGAATTACAAGCTCCAGACCATTCATCATATGCCGATGGCGAATGTAATTCAAAGTAAGAAGCATTACTTCACATCATCATTCCAGCACTCTCCTGGCTAGCCTCCCATTTTGTTTTTCCCATAAACCTGAGTTCACCCAGATCCTTGCTGCCAGGAATATAATGGTAATAAATCCTCTTCCGCCGTCACCACGGTACTCATGGCCTTCTTATGTCAGGGCCTCCATTTTTAGAATTCCCACTCTGTTTTCCATATTCATCCATGTGGGGATTTGGAAAACTCTTCTGCAAATGGCAATTAATGCTGGGTCACAAGGGTGGGTCAGCCAGACATGCATTAGTCATAAGAGGCATACAACACAGAGCAGTACTGCACAAGAATGGCCCTTCGGCCCACAATGTCTATGCTAAAGATGATGCCAAGATTATCACTTATCATCAGTACCTTCATATAACCAAAATCCCTCCATTCCCTGCATGTCCAGATTCCTACCTAAAAGTATTTTAACTGCCAATTGAGTATAAAGATAGATTGGATTGGCTGTTTTTTTTTTTCCTTAGAGCATAGGAGGCTGATTGATGACATCACAGAAGTTTATAAAATCATGAGGGTCATGGGTAAAGTGAAGGAAAGAACTGCAGATGTGGATTTAAATCGAAGGTTGACACAAAATGCTGGAATAACAGCATCTCTGGAGAGAAGGAATAGATGACGTTTTAGGTCGAGACCCTTCTTCAGACTGATGTCAGGGGTGTGGGCGGGACAGAGATAAAATGTAGTCGGAGACATTAAGACTGGTGAGAGAACTGGAAAAGGGGAGGGGATGGAGAGAGAGGGAAAGCAAGGGCTATTTGAAGTTAGAAAAGTCAATGTTCATACCGCTGGGGTGTAAGTTACCCAAGCAAAATATGAGGTGCTGTTCCTCCAATTTGCACTGGGCCTTACTCTGACAATGGAGGAGGCCCAGGACAGAAAGGTCAGATTGGGAATGGGATGGGAAGTTAAAGTGCTGAGCAACCGGGAGATCAGGTCAGTTAAGGCAGACTGAGCAGAGGTGTTCAGCGAAACGATCACCGAGCCTGCGCTTGGTCATGCTGATGTACAGGAGTTGTACAGGACACCTGGAACAGCGGATACAGTAGATGAGTTTGGAGGTGATGCAAGTGAACCTCTGCCTCACCTGAAAAGACTGTCAGGGTCCATGGATGGAGTCAAGGGGGGAGGTAAAGGGACAGGTGTTGCATCTCCTGTGGTTGCAGGAAAAAGTTCCTGGGAAGGGTATGGTTTGGGTGGGAAGGGACGAGTTGACCAGGGAGTTACGGAGGGAACGGTTTCTGGGGAAAGTAGAAAGTGGTGGAGATTGAAAGATGTGGCCAGTAGTGGGATCCTGTTGGAGGTGGCGAAAATATTGGAGGATTATATGCTGAATGCAACGGCTGATGGGGTGGAAGGTGAGGCCAAGGGGGATTCTCTCCTTGTTACGAATGGGGGGAAGGGGGAGCAAAAGCAGAGCTGCAGGATATCAAGGACGCCCTAGTGCGAGCCTCATCTGTAATGGAAGAGGGGAACCCCTGTTTCTTAAAGATTGAGGACATCTCCGATGACTTGGTATGGATAACCCTGGTATGGATAATCCTGGGTGCAGGTGCAGCGTAGACGGAGGGATTGGGAGTAGAGGATGGAGTCTTTACAGGAAGCAGCGTGGGAAGAAATGTAGTCTAGATAGCTATAGGAGTCAGTGGGTTAGTAATAGTTGCCAGTCAATAGTCAGTCTCCTGTGATGAAGATGGTGAGATCTAGAAACGGTAGGGAGATGTCGTAGATGGGCCAAGCGAATTTGAGTGCAGGATGGAAATTAGTCGTGAAGTTGATGAAGACAGTGAGTTCTGCATGGGTGCAGGACGTAGCACCGATGCAGTCATCAATGTAGCGGAGGTAGAGTTCAGGGACAGGGCCAGTGTACACCTGGAACAGTGATTGTTCGACGTACCCTACAAAGAGGCATGTGTATGGAATGAGTGGTGGGGGTGGTGCACTTGCAACATTTTTAAAAAATCACTTGCACAGGAACGTGGATAAGAAAGGGTTGGAGTGATACGGGCCAGGCACAGCCTGGTGCAACACACTCAGCTAGGCAACTTGGTCAGCATGGATGAGTTGGCTGAAAGACCTGTTTCTGGGCTGTATGGCTCGATGACTCTCGGTACTGGCATGTACAATCTGGCATCCCCATCAATACCTGTGAACAACATGGATAGTACTTCCTTCTGCCACAACTATTTAAGAGACAGATAGCAAAAATTTAGCATGCCACCTACAACACAATGAATATGAGCGAGGTAAATGCACATGTAGTCCCTGGACTTGCTTTTGGGATCTTATCAAATTTCTTCTCTTTAGTACCCCTGTATTAATTTCCCATTATTATTGTCTCAGTTTGCTTGTTTGGAAATTCTTATCTTGCCCTAATCTTGACAGAATTAAATTATTTGACAGGCTTAAAAATTCTTTGGCATGGTTTTTATTTCACTTTGTTGCAGATAATTTTTAATAGGAAGTAAAAGCTATTTGTTTGTGTGAAGGGTTATGCGGGAATTATTCATTGCTTATACTGCGATATCAGGATGATGCACAACCAAAATGCAGATCATTTTTGGAAAAGTCTGTGTGGAACCTGGCCACACTGATAAGCTTATCCCACAAGTAATTTATGGTAATGCATAAAATTATGTTCATGGGTTGCTGGAAGGAATACATAAAAAATTGGCTTTCAATAAAAATGATCATATTTCAGTTTATTTCATAATATTAAAGTATTCATTTATTGAATTTCCATGCAGTCTTTAGGGTGAGCTCTCGAATGAAGGGCACTTTAATCTTTTGAAAGATAAAGCATGGAAGCAGGCCCTTCAGCCCACCGAGTCCACACCAACCATTGATCACCTTTTCATACTAATTCTATGCTCCCCCCTTTCTCATCTTTTCTCTGCACACTGTGAAGGCCATGAACCTGCAAACATGCACATCTTTGGGATGTGGGTGGAAACTTTAGCATCCAGAGGAACCCCTGTGGGCACCAGGAGAAATATCGAACCCCAGTCTCTGATGTTCTGAGACAGCAGCTCTACCAACTGCACCACCATGCTGCTCTTTATGGTATCTTTAAAGTCATAAATTAACAAAATACAAAATTAAATTCATGATGGTTAGACTTATCAAAATAAATGAAACAAAATGACTTTGAGATGCTAAATTTTGGGGTTTAGCAATACGGTACTATAATAATTCTGTCTGCCAACAACTGAAAATCTGCCAGTTTTCAACATGTGATGCAAGGCTTTGCTCGTGAAAATTGTGGCAGATATTTGGATTATGCTTTATTTCTACTGAGGCATTTCTATGTTTGTACTAATATCTGTTTGATCAAGCAAAACAATCTCTTAAGTGGGTGAAAGGAATCAGAACAACTGAAAGGGAAAACAAAATATGGGAAGTATCACTAAAATGGTCGACACATGAATGACAATTCAGAGAATTTGTACCTCTGGAAAGATTAAGAAAATTACCAAAGACAAAGCATTGAGAGCCAGTCAGTCATGAACTCAAAATGCATGGTTACAGCCATTGAGCCCACTACTAGGCCCTATTTTATTGTGTCGTTCTTATCAACCACCACACCTCTCCCCCACCTAGATTCTACCACTGAGCCACAAACAAGGGACAATTTACAGTGGCCAATTCCCCTTTCAACGCACGTGTCACAGGGATGTGGATCAAGCCAGTCGCAGGGACAATGTGCAAACTCCACATGAACAGTGCAGGAGGCCTGGATTTAACCTGGGTCTGTGGAGTTGTGAGGCACAGGACCATTCGCGGCACAACTTTTCCAATTGATTGGGTGCCAGACCCAGACACAAAGGACTTCTTCTTCTTGTGTATGGCGTGCACAGCCTAAAGTTGTAGGACAACTTATTTTATTTGATCTTATTTTATTGTGCACAGCCAATGCTCTCGTACTGGCCTACTTGGAATAATGGGAATCAATAAATATTAATCTTGGAAAAAAACGCTGCTTCATCCCTGTTGCAGCGGCATTCTGGATACTTGAATATTTCTGATGCCTTCAGGGCATGTTTTTGCTATTTAAACTGAGTCGCTAAATTGGATCCAGTCAAAAGGTGGTTTGGAACAGACAGAAATTATAATTTATAGATTCAATCTATCGAATCTGATTGAATACCTGCTTGTTTTCTCCATGTTCAATTGTTTAGTATTTTGAGGAGAGAAGAAATATTCCAATTTTAACATTAAATCTAGTTGTTTTTTCAGACCACATTTCATTGTAAGGCCTTGCACTCAATTCTTGTAAACAGTCAAAAGATGTGATCACATCCTTGAGGATGTATTACTGATCATCCAAACTGGCCTTTGGTAATCTACCAAAAAGAAACCACATGGTATAAACAGCACAGGTCAGGGTGGGCAAGGTAGGCACTGCCTACCCTGACTAAAATAATAAAATGGTAATTATTAAATATAAATAGTAAAGGCATGGGAGAATAATGCCTATCTAAGAGATCGATCTCTTAGGTAGGCATAATTCTCTGTGCCTTTCATCCGCACTCCATGTAACACGCGAAGGTCTGTGCAGCTGACGTGCCGTCGACGCTGCTTCAAGCCGTTAATTTCCAGGGGACTGAAGGCAGCTGAAATTCTGCCTTTTCAGTACTGCACATGCGCAGCGCAAGTTTCTTGGTGGGTTTGTCAAACATGGATTGCCATTATCTTAAGAGACAAAGAGAGAAGAATGGAGTTTGTGTACAAATGATGTGGTAAGTAAATTTATTGGTGCTATATGTTTTTAAATACCGTATTTCCCGGCAATGAAGACACTATTTTTCACCCAAAAATAAGGCACGAATATTTACATGTGTCTTGGAAGCCGAAGTTGGAAGGTTGTTATCGAAGAAAGATAGACTTGGCTATCCCTCAGTACAGCAACATCAAGACCGATATTGTTGTACTGAGAGATAGCCAAGTCTATCCCTCATTGCTGGCAGCTGATGGGAAGCAACTGTAAAAGGACAGCGCCGCTGAGGAGGGGAGAGTTCCTTTCACAGCGTGTGGGGTGTCTGGCCCAGGGTAAAGATGCGGGGAGGGCAGGAGGGTTGAGAAGGAGGGGATCGGCGATCATGCCAACCACTCACTTACCGTGACGCTCCGGGTGCGAAGCCACCGCATTGTGGCCAGGGAGGAGAAGTAGCTCGGGTGGCTGCCAGCGGCCGCTGGGACTGGACAACCGAACCGGTCGCCACCTCAGCTCCTTCTGCCGGACCCCCCTCACCTCTGGCAGTGCTCTCCGTCTGAAAACCTCTCTCCTGCCGCTCGCCGGCCTCACTCATGTCAGCCACTTCCCGCAAATCTTTAAATTCTGACAGCGCGATTAAGGGACCAATTGAGGTTACTCGGCTGTCGGAATTTAAGGATTTGCGGGAAGAGGCTGACAAGAGCGAAGCCGGCGAGAGACAGGTGAGAGATGTTCAGACAGAGAGCACTGCCAGAGGTGAGCGGGCCGGCAGAAGGCGCTGAGGTGGCGTCCAGTTCCGCTGTCCGGTCCCGAGGCCGCTCGCAGTGACCCGAGCTGCTTCCCTCCCCGGCCACAATGCGGTGGCTTCGCGCCCGGAGCGTCGCGGCAGCGGTGAATGAGTGAGTTACTGGCATGATCCCCGACCCCCTCCTTCTCAATGCTCCTGCCCTCCCCACAACTTTACCCCTGGCCAGACTCCCCACACGCTGTGAAAGGAACTCTCCCCCAATTGGTCCCTTGAACAAGTATTGCCATTCAATAAGATCACAACTGATTCAACTTGTCCCGGTGTGCTCCTGTTTTTTCCACCATCTCTCCACCTGCCGTCACCCTCCACCCCGCACCCATTCAGTAATTCAGAATGAAGGAGATTTGGAAGCCTTGGGCTAATTGCTTTCTTTATATTTATTTTTTTGAGCGTGAGAAATTCTTTGTCCCACCAGCCTTCTTTCAAAATTTAGCAACTCAAAATGGGGGTTTGTTTTCATTGCCGGGAAATACGGTACTTTATTAAGAGATTTGGCTTTTGAAGACTTTATAAAAGTCGACTGACAGCTTACGGAGGGACAATCTGCGCATGCGCGGTTTAAGATTTTTTAAAAGCCAACTGACTGCGTATCCTGAGTAATTACTCACGGCATGTGCCTGAAACAGCATCTCCATAATGACTGGTGACATGTTCTGCTGAGGGCCTCATTAGATTTATCCTCCCTTCTCCATTCAGAGCTTTGAGGCTTCTATGCACCTCTGTCATTTCACATCATGAAATAAATGTCTCGTATGTTTTCCATAAAGATTACAATATTATAAATTGTGTACAGCACTTCATACATAAACTATGTTTTAGCAAAGATAGACACAAAATGCTGAGGTTACTCAGTGGGTCTGGCACCATCTCTGGAGAAAATGGGTAGGTGACGTTTTGGATTGGGACCCGTCTTCAGATAGAAGTCTGATGGCTGATAAAGGGTCCCGATCTGAAACGTCACATTGATTTTCTCCAGAAATGGTGCCTGACCTGCTAAGTTACCCCAGCATTTTGTGTGTATCTTTGGTGTAAACCAACATCTGCAGTTCCTTATTATCACAATATGTTTTAACAACTGTTCCTTCCCATAAGACACCAGATTCATAGGGACATCAGATTGGTCAAACGCGGTGTGCATATCTAATTAGAGTCAGGGTACTAAACATCAGCTCGAGAGAGGTCGTGATAAAATGATACTGCTTGTCATGTTTTTACTGCAGGAAGTGTTTGGATTTATATTCCTGCTGATAGTTAACAAGTGGTGCTCTTGCAAGATAGTGAGCCGAAATTGCACTCTGCAAAATAATTATATGAAAGAAAAAAGCCCATTCTTGTCAAAGTAGTCTCTCTAGATCTTAACTTTTAGTGGCTAATCAACTGAAATTGGTTTGAAATGTGCAAGCTAACGGCAATGGTGAACAGCAAGCAATTACATTTGGTGCAAATAGAGTGAAATAAGTAGAGCATTGTGATGAAATATTCGCCTTCACTTCAACTTGCTGAATTTCTCAACTGCAAAGCAATTCACTGATAAACCATTGTACATATATATATACACACCTGTTTCAGCAACCCCATTCTTTTTGTTTTGCCATTTTTTTCAAATAGGTTGATCTCGCTGCCACATTTGCCAAGAATCATTAGCTAAGAGCAGAATCTTAGCATTCAATTCTCAATTGAATTAGATTCAATTGAGAATTGGGTCGAATCATTTTAATTCATAGAATTGAGCATTAAACTGCCAAAAATCAGTGGGATTCAATGTTGTCAGCTTAATGCAGTGATATTCAATTTCTTGCACTGTTGAGTTTCATTGACAGTGCAAAGATATTACAAAAAAATGAATGAGCGTTCCTTCGCTCCATAGATGCTGCTGCACCCGCTGAGTTTCTCCAGCACTTTTGTCTACCTTCGATTTTCCAGCATATCTGCAGTTCCTTCTTAAACACAAAAAAATGAAGCATTTATTACGCAATGTGCACAACTTGCTCCTTGTGACACATTAAGCCCCAGTCCCACTTAGGAAACCTGAACGGAAACCTCTGGTGACCTTGCGCCCCACCCACGGTTTCCATGAGTTGCCAGAGGTTTTGGTCACTCACCTGGAAAGCCTCGACCGAAGCGTGAGCTGCATCTACTGACGAAAGATCCGACAGGATATTTGCTACCGACCACATACACACACATACACACGCACACACACACACACACACACACACACACACACACGCACACACACACACACACACACACACACACACACACACACACACACACACACACCGCAAAGGTGGGGGCAAGGGACAGAGGAGGAGCGCTGTCTGCGCGATGAAGAGGAAGGTAAACGGCTGCCACGGTAAGTCCTTTAGAGAGCGCGGGAGGGAGGGGGAGAAGGGGAAAGAAGGGGAGAGACGGGGAGAGAGAAGGGAATAGAAGGGGGGAGAAAGGGAGAGAAGGGGGGGAAGAAGGAGTGGAGACAGTTTTAAGAAGTTTAATAAAGTTAGCGGGCATTTTACCTTCTGGTGGATCTTCTAAGTCCTGAAAACCAACTTTGCTGAAAACTCCAATGAGCCAATCAAAATGGACACTTTGACTGCCTGTAAATAAATAGCAACCCCACTCCACTGGCTTCGACCAAACGGCAACCTATTTTTAATCGATGGTCGGTTTTGATTTTGTTGAAATAATTGCAGGAACATAGAAGAAGCCTCGACTATGCGGAAACCACTTTTGACCATTAGGGAGAGTGACCAAAACCTCTGGGAACTTCCGGGAACCTCACGGAAACCTTGGGTGGAGTGCAAGGCCACCAGAGGTTTCCGTTCAGGTTTCCTAAGTGTGACAGGGGCATTACTTACCTACTTAATTATTGCCTATTATGCCTCCTGGCATGTAGGGCAGCAACTAAGGCCCTCCACTCCTGTCTGTTCTGGGCTAGCTTCTGGACATTATCCCAGGTCAGGTCCATTGTTTTCATTTCCTCCTCTACAGTTCGACACCAGGTGGTTTTGGGTCTCCCTCTTTTCCTTTTCCCTTGTCCAGTGCAGGGCTATTCTTGGGATGCTGTCTGGTTCTCTTCTCACTATATGGCCAATCCAGTTCCAGACAATTTCCATCTTCCTGCCGGTGGCTTCCTTTCGGCTTTCACCATTGACTTTCGTCCTAGCATCTGTCGATAGCCCTGGAAGTCCATCACGCCCAGTCGCGTTGATTCCTTCAGTTGATGTTTCCGTAACATATTTGTTTTATGAGACAGGGTTGTTTGCTCTGAGCTCAACCTCCAACCTGGAGGACCAGTGGATCACTCTTCGTCTCGCCTCTACCCTTCGACCTGTCCAACATGGGAAACCCTAACAGGAGACGAATCTCCCACTGGCATAACTCTAGGGGTCACTGAGACACACAAGCTCCCCGACCACGACAAGGTTGCAATCCAACGGGGAGGGTGACACATTAACTCAAGCCAATTAATTTATATGAAGACTGCAACTTGCTTTATTCCTCAGCCCTAAATCCAATCCCATTCCTCAAAAATTAGCTTGATATATGGAATATTGATGATCGATTGTAATGCCACATTTGTTGTGTCAAGCCTGCACTCCCATTTGAGTCAGATTACTGACAACTGGTGAAAGGAAAGGTAAACTTAGCTTTATTCAAACTCCTAATTGCAAAGTCGTCATACCAGCACTCAGACCTTGCAATGTATATGATGCATCAGGACATGAGATAATCAGTTTTGTGGCTGGCTGTCCTTTGCTTTCTGACAACCACAGTTTTTTTGCCCAGCGCTGTTTTTATGTATACATTTGAACAGGATCAATTGCCTTATTTGGGATTCTTAGAGATATGTAAAAATAATCCCCTCGTATCAGTTCTCGATTCGGGTTTATTAAGGCTCAAACTGCATTTTAGTTTCCTAAATTATGTCCAGGTTAATCAATCAGCACCAATAGAGCAGGAATCTTAAATCCAGTCAGGGGAAAGTTAATAGATTAGATTTTTTTTTGTCTCTGAAACCCAGTTTTGAAAATCATGTTGATTAATGATCGGCGGCTCACTCTTGCCTGGACCGGGCTTTTAATGGGGCCTGAAAGTGCTATTAGCATTCACAATGTCTACAGGGACCAGCAGAGTTCTGTGGCTAACACAGGCATGTATCAGACACCCCCACAGAATCCCCTAATGGGATAAGCAGTGCAGGCAGAACAAAGGCAGCAACACTCCTTGATTAGTGTAAAAGAAAGTGAGTGTCTTGGTTCGTGTTAAAACAAAACAATGCAAAAATTCAGCAAATCAATACTCCACCTCGAATTGTTCAATTTCAAGGTGACCCATCAGTTTATTTGCAATCTGATCAAGTAATATTGTGTTTAGAAAATATAATGGTACTGCAAGTATACTCTTGTAATTTACTTGTAGTGTTGAAGGGAAGTGGGCTGGACGGGTGTCTGGAACAGCAATATGTTAGCTTTATCTTGTACCAGCTCTCTGCCAAATCAGCTTCCAGACCAGTTATTTTCCCATTAATCTTAAGAGGATCATGTAGTTAATGTAGAATCAAATTCCATCTGAATATCCCAGTAAATATTGGTGAAGCCAATCCGCTCCTGCATTCCTAGCTATTACTGCCAATGGAAAACAAAGGTGTGGAGACCTGTGGCCCTTGATTTCTGATCTCTTAACATTGGCCTTATTCTTCAATTACTTAACTCAATGATTGAGTGAGGGGGAAATACCACACCTCCAACAGCCAGCCATAAGGTGAAAGGGAACAGTCCTGATCCCTGGCATTGTCCTTCTTATGTTTTGTTGTCAGGTTGCTTGAACACAGACATGCATAGAAATATGGCTGCCTGCCGTTGTAGTGACACCAAACAATATTTAGAGATACAACGAGGGAACGGGCCCTTCGGCCTATCGAGTTCGCACCAAAAAGCAATCACCCTGTACATTAGCACTATCCTGCACACTAGGGGCAATTTTGAGAAGCCAATTAACCTACAAAACTGTACGTCTTTGGAGTGTGGGAGGAAACCGGAGAATCGGAGAAACCCCCGCAGTCACAGGGAAAACGTACAAACCCCATACAGACATTTTGTTTGAAAATACTAACAATCCACAATATTATTGCATCTGTTTGCATTTAATGCACAAATCTGGAATGGTTTCTGCATGGAGCTCCCTCCCTGTTCCAGGATTTCTTGCATTCCTACTTGGTGCAGTTGATCCATTGGTGTTCCTACTGGTCATGTAATTGCAGTGAAATAAAATTTCTTTGCAATTGCACCATATTTATTTACACCGGAAATGTAAAAATGGAAGAAAATATGACTTCATTTTTAGGTTCTGGGTTATGTTTTTGTGTTCTGTCCTTTTAACTGCGGGCCTGTAATCACATTTCAACTGAAGACAACATTGAAGACGCAGGACAATGCAGATGCTGGATTGCAAACAAGGACAAAATGCTGGAATAACTCAATGGGTCAGGCAGCATCACTGGAAACGGATAGGAGATAGTTTGGATCAGAACCCTTCTTCAGACTGATTGTAGTCAGGGAAAAACAAGCTGGAAAAGAGGTGGGACATGGCAAAGCCTGGCAAATAATAGGTTGGTACAAGTGTGGGGGCTCAATTGACAGATGATTGGGTAAAGGTCAGAGATGATAAACCAAAAGGCTGAATGATAAGGAGTATTTACTGCAGCACAGTGAAAGATCAATTAGTATCCTTTGAAAAAAACAATCTGAAGAAGGGTTTCGGCCCGAAACGTTGCCTATTTCCTTCGCTCCATAGATGCTGCTGCACCCGCTGAGTTTCTCCAGCTTTTTTGTGTACCTTTGAAAAAAACAATGTTTGACTCCAATGTTTCAATTATTTCTTATTTGCTTCAAGAGATCCTGTTGAAAATGAACACTATACCTCATGCCCCAACCAGAGAGATTACTATATTAAAAAACATATATCACAGCACCATTGCATTATGAATTGCTGTGATTTACATCTGTAACATTTTTGCACCAGTAGTGGCATGAAAATTATTTAGTTTTGCATCCCTTGGCTCATGAGCTGGCATTGCAGGAGACACTTCCAGCTGAATGAAAAGTACACACACTGTTCAATTTCAAATCTATTATCTAACCCCATTGCACTTGAAGACTGCATGCAACACCACATGCAATCAGATGAATAATAAAACAGTGAAAAATTATTTAACATATTTTGGTTAATATTCTGGGTTCATTTTCAGATCTGCCATGAAAAAACTGGGCTTAGCTGGAGTTGGCTGGTTGCTATTCAGGTTACAACAGGCTGCATCAGATCCAGTCCCAATGGCAGTGCTACAGGCCGAAATGTAATGCTGATCATCTTTAATTATGGGGCAGTGTCTGAGTTTCACACAGACATCTTCTGTAAAGGCTTTTATTAACATTTTCAGCATTGTTTTATAAACTGCTCATTTATCAGCAGTAAGACTAGATTTATTTGGTCAACTGATCGATTATTTACCAAAAACAGCATGCTGAACAAAAACTAATGGCATTTATGTCAGAATGTAATTCCTATAAAATGTTTTATTATATCAGGGGAAAATATATTTCATTCTTCCTGTTACAAAACAGAAAGGTCTGACAAGGGGGAATAAAATCACATCCCATGTTTGTAACTCTGGGGATGTCATTAGTAAGGACATCCTATATACGGTGTTCTATGGAACGTTTGAATTGGCCTGGCTCTTTGTTTCGAACATTACATCATACGTATCTTTTACCTAGTAAGTGCAAGGTCGACAGTTGTTTAAGAGGAATTAACATGTAATAAAATTAAGTCTGTGTAGATGTCTTCCATACACCAATTTCCTCAATTAGTCCTTGGAACTTATACAAGTTTTTTTTCCTCTTGCTTTTGGGTGGACTTAGGAAGCAAAAACACAAAATAGCGGAAAAGTCCTCAGGCCAGGCGGCAGCTGTGGAAAGAAAAGCTGAGAGTGTTCGGCTGAGTGGCTCAGAGTTTGTTCCTTTCTCCATAGATATTGCCACCAGCATTTTTAGTTCTTATTTCAGATTTTGAGCATGTGCAATTTATTTTGCTTAAAAATGGAAATCTTTGTTTTGTAATGGGAAAAAAAAAACCATTTAAACTGCAATCGGTGAATTAGATGAAAGCAAATTTGCTTCTGCTACAATTATGAATTAAAGGACTGGACTCAGAACCATGGTTGAAATTTGGATTCCAGGCCAACAGGACCAATTAGATGGCAGGAATATGATTAGACACATATCACAATGACGTTTTTGACCAGCGGTAGAGTTGCTGCCTTACAGCATCAGAGACTCGGGTTCGATCCTGACTATGGGTGCTGTCTGTACAGAGTTTGTACATTCTCCCCATGACCACGTGGGTTTTCCCCAGGTGCTTAGGTTTACACCCACATTCCAAAGACGCACAGATTTGTAGGTTAGACACAAAATGCTGGAGTAACTCAGCAGGAACGGGTAACATCTCTAGATAGAGGGAATGGGCGTCGTTTCAGTTTGAGACCCTTCTTCAGACTGAGAATCAGTGGAGAGGGAGACACAGAGATATGGAAAGGTAAGATGTGAAAAAGAGACATCAAAGGGGACGCCCGAGTGGTGGCGCCATTGAGTGTGGCAGCCTCGCCATCAGCTGTCTGTCCTTTCATCCTTTTTGTTATTTTTAATCTGTCTAAAAGTTTGTTTATGGAGGTCTTTTAGTCTTTTATATGTGTGGAGTGGGGGTGGGGGTGGGGGGGGAAGGGGAAAACTATTTTTCTCAGTCACTTCCTGGTCGAGGATGAGTCTTTTTTCTGAGCCGCATCTTCGCCCTCTCCTCGCGGCCTATGATCTGGATTGGTGCGGCCTTTACTGCCAGAGACTGGCGAGAGCTTCAGCGGCGGCGCTGCACTGAATTCCATCGCAGAGTGGGCGATGCCTTACCGGGATCGCCATGTGGAGCTCCGGAGGGCCTGCCGACTTTAACACTGTGGAGCTGTGGTCTGCGGCGCTGACTCTAACATCGCCGAGCCTGGGATCTTTCGCCGAGGATCGCTACTGTTGGAGCTCTGCCCGTCTCGGCCTGTAGACTTTGGAAGCCGAGGTCTCTGGTAGGAAGCGGCCGATTCGGAAACTCCAAGACGTTGAGAGTGTTCTTCCGTTCCGACATCGGAGTTTCACCATACCAGTGAGAGGGCCTGAAACATCGGGCCGCCGTTGCGGCGACTGCGGAGGCTTCAATGGGTCCTGACCACGGGTGAACATGAGGAAGTGGACCGAACTTTATTGCCTTCCCTCACAGTGGGAAACGTTGATTCTGCTGTGGGGGTCGTTTTATGTTTTATCTTAAATTCTATAGTGTTGTGTAGATCTTATTTGTGTGCTGCATGGCAACTCAAATTTCACTGCACCAATTGGAGTCTGTGACAATAAATGTCCTTTGTCCTTTGACAAGATCAAGGACAATATCGAATAGATCATTGTTCCCTAAAGGAAGATGACAGCAAAGCATACAAAGATAAAATTCACCTCCTCCAACCTCATCTACTGTATCCACAGTTCCAGTTGTGGTCTATATATTGGTGGGACCAAGCACAGGCTCGGCGATTGTTTCGCTGAACACTTCCGCCTAAATCTACGTGATTTTCCCCCTGCAATTCCCAAATTGACCTTCTGCATTGGGCCTCCTCCACTGTCAGAGTGAGGCCCAATGTAAATTGGAGGATCAGCACCTCATATTTCACTTGGGCAGCTTACAATCCAGCGGTATGAATATTGACCTCTAACTTCAAGTAACCCGTGTTTTCCCTCTCTCTCTCTCTCCATCCCTCCCCATCTTAGTTCTCCGCCCAGTCTGACTGTCCCCCTGATTAAATGTTATCTCTGTATGCTTCATTGTCAGCTTCCCCTAGCAAACAATGATCTATTCTATATTTTCTTTGAGCTTTCTCCCCTTTGATGCCTCGTTTTCACAACTTACCCTTCCATATCTCTGTGCCTCTCCCCTGACTCTCAGTCCGAAGAAGGGTCTCGACCTGAAACCTCACACATTCCTTCTATCCAGAGATGCTGCCCGTTCCCGCTGAGTTAATCCAGCATTTTGTGTCTAACCTACAAATCTGTATGTCTTTGGTATGTGGGTGTGAACCACATTCCTTTCTACAGATTTGTAGGTTAATTGCCTTCGGTAAAAAATAGTAAATTGTCCCGAGTGTTTTGGATAGTGTTAGTGTACGAGGATTGCTGGCCGTCATGGTCTCGGTGGGCCAAAGGGCCAATTCCATGCCGTATCTCTAAACTAAACTAAACATCTTTTTCCATGAAAGTTTTATTTCATGTGTCAGATTCATGTCAGATTCATGTGCCAGATACATGTACAGGTGTCAGAAGTTATGGGGAGAAGGCAGGAGAATGGGGTTAGGAGGGAGAGATAGATCAGCCATGATTGAATGGCGGGGTAGACTTGATGGACCGAATGGCCTAATTCTACTCCTGTTCCTTATGACCTCATGTCCTTTGCCAATGTTTCATTGTTGCAATCAGCGATGGGCAAAGCTGGAGACAGATAACTGATCTCAGCAGTGATGGAGACCGGAACAGCGTGATGGGGATTCTGGAAGAAGATAGTTGGCAAAGTAGGAATTCAAGAAATATATCAAGGAAAAGGGGCTTGTCAGAGAAAAATATTCCTCCCGCAGAGAACATACCATTAAAAAAATTGCATCAAATTTTTAGGTAACGACGATGAACAATGCAAAAATATCTAAAAGTAGAAGTGAGACCCTCATTGCAAATGGAAGTGGCAGTTTCTATAACAGTTACTGAGATAGATCATGTGCAACTCTAGGTTTCCTTGTTCTGCAGCAAGAAAGTTTTGCTGTAACAGGAATCAATTCATAGATGGTAATATTGAAACCTGGAAGTGAAAGCACTATAAGTTATTAATATCGAACCAATCTGGATGTTTCAAATCATAGGTCTTTACACAAGTAGACAAAAATGCTGGAGAAACTCAGCGGGTGAGGCAGCATCTATGGAGCAAAGGAATAGGTGATGGTTCGGGTCGAGACCCTTCTTCAGACTGATGTGTGAGTGGGAGGCGGGGGGGCAGGAAGGAGAAGAAGAGGCGGAGACAGTAGGCTGTGGGAGAGCTGGGAAGGGGAGGGGAAGGCGAGAGAAAGCAAGGACTACCTGAAATTGGAGGTCAATGTTCACACCGCTGGGGTGTAAACAACCCAAGCGAAATATGAGGTGCTGCTCCTCCAATTTGCGGTGGGACTCACTCTGGCCATGGAGGTGGCCCAGGACCAAAAGGTCGGATTTGGAATGGGAGGGGGAGTTGAAGTGCTGAGCCACCGGGAGATCCGGTTGGTTATTGCGAACTGAGCAGAGGTGTTGCGAAAAGCGATCACCAAGCCTACGCTTGGTCTCACCGGTGTAGAGCAGCTGACACCTAGAACAGTGGATGTGGTTGGAGGAGGTGCAGGTGAACCTCACCTGGAAAGACTGCTTAGGTCTCTGGATGGAGTCGGTGGGGAAGATAAAGCGACAAGTGTAGCATTTCCTGTGGTTACAAGGGAAAGTACCAGCCGAGGGGGTGGTGTGGGTGGGAAGGGACGAATTGACCAGGGAGTTAAGGAAGGAGCGGTCTCTGCGGAAAGCAGACAGGGGAGGAGATGGGAAGATGTGGCCAGTGGTGGGATCCCTTGGAGCTGGCAGAAATGTCGGAGGATCATCTGTTGCATGTGAAGGCTGGTAGGGTGGAAGGTGAGGACAAGGGGGACTCTGTCCTTGTTACGAGTGGGGGGGATGGGGTATGAGAGTAGAGCTATGGGATATAGAGGAGACCCTGGTGAGAGCCTCATCTATAGTCGAAGCGGGGAACCCCCGTTCCCAAAAGTTTGAGGACATCTCCGATGCCCTGGTTTGGAACACCTTATCCTGGGTGCAGTTACGGCATAAATGGAGGAATTGGGAGTAGGGGATAGAGTCCTTACAGGAAGCAGGGTGGGAAGAAGTGTAGTCCAGATAGCCATGGGAGTCAGTGGGTTTGTAGTAGATGTCGGTCAGTAGTCTGTTACCTGCGATGGAGATAGTGAGGTCTAGAAACAGTAGGGAGATGTCAAGTCAAGTTTATTTGTCACAGACACATACAAGATGTGCAGTGAAATGAAAGTGGCAATGCCTGCAGATTGTGCAAAAACAACAGAACAACAGAACAGAATAGAACGGAACCAGTATTTACATTTTAGAAAAAATGTTTTTAAAAAGACACAACAGTAAATTAGTCCCTGGTGAGATAAGAATTTACAGTCCTGATGGCCTGTGGGAAGAAACAATGGGTCTGCCAGGACAGTCAGGTTTGTGGATTTTGGGGAGAAGGTAAAATCGGGCTGTGCGGGGCTGGGGAACGATGAGGTTGAAACTTTTTCATGTTTGAATGCCGTATTAAGTTAGCTGTAATCTAATAAGGCCGCATCCAAGAAACTTCAATTAGATATACTTCAAAATGTACATTATTTTGCAAAAAACTGAACTACTATGTGCTGACTTCAAGTAAATGATTTTATTTTGTTAATTTTAAAGTGACTGCTTTTTTGGGAAAGCATTTGAATATTTGGTTGCAACATGGAGGTACGCAGTTTCAGCTGATCTTCTATATGGGTGTCTGTCATTTGTGATCTTAAGGGCGTTTTGATTTGGGTTAGGTAGGAGAATGTAGATTTGCAGCAATAAGTGGTTGAAAATCAAGAAAGCATTTTACGTGCATGTTGCCGAAAACGTGGGTATTCTACTGCATTTTTCCATATTTCAATTGGATCTTTCTTAGCGTCAAATAAGGACTTTAAAATGTCATCTGAGAGCTCAATCAATTCCATCTGTAGTTCTTTAGGAGCCTTGGAGACATCAACTAGGTGAGGTTGAAATGCTAATTTGAGTGTGATGTCATGATTCTCAAAGTCAGTGAACCTTTCATTGTATTCTTTAATTAATAAGTCTGTAACAGCTGCGTATTCTTCAAATGATTCACATGAACCCTCCTGGTCATCAATGACCTTCGCTAACTAGGGAAAATATTCATCCGAAATTTCATTTTGAAGAAGAAGTTTTGAAAAAAGATAGCTTTTTCCGAAATGCTTAGATTTTTTTGCCATATATCATATATAGACTTAGTTTTACCTTGTAAAGAGATATTCAAGTCATTTTGCTTTGACATGATATCACACAGAAATGCAGTATTTCTATAGAAATCTTCTTTCAATAATTCACATTGCTGATTCTTTTCTTCATGAAATTTAACTATCTGTTCTTGCAAAGATAAAAAATTTTGCTAACACCTGTCCCTGCGATAGCCAACGGACTTTACAATGATACGGCAAATCCACACTGAATGCATCATCGTTCAACTTTAGCATATCATGAAACTGATGATGCCGTGTTGCATTTGCACGAATATAGTTAACAATACTTATAACTTGTTACAAAGTGTCACTTAAAATAGTAGATTTAGCACAGAGAGTTTGCTGATGTAAGATACAATGAAAAGAAATGAGCATCTGGATCTGATAATACCTTTTTTATCTGTGCAATAAACCCTTCATGCTTTCCTGTCATGGAAGGTGCACCATCTGTACATACACTCACTAAATTAACCAAATCCAGTCCAACTTCACGACATTTATCTTGAAAATTGTTGAAGAAATCGATTCCTCGTGTTCCACCCGTAAGAGCGCCCAAAGCAAGTAACTCTTCGCAGCAAAGAAAATCTTCTGTCATCGCCCGAAAGAAGTATAAAACCTGCGCTGTCAATAATATCAGTTGATTCATCCAAAGCGATTGAATAATATATATTTTCCTTTTGTAGTATTGCGTTGAGGGGGCTAATTCATGCTGCCGATCTCCTTGAAAGAGGCAGTTGTTTGTACTTTGAAACCTTATCGGGGTCTAAGCATTCTACAACATCGACAATGCATTCTAAGACTTTTACATCGCTAAATGGTTTCCCTTTTTTCCTCGAGCATATAAGCTAATTTATAAGTCGCTTCAGTAGCATTATTTCCTAGTCTTACCGCTTGCTTGAAATAACTGCCTTTGCCTTTGCTTTTCATCTTTTAATTTCTGCAATGCAACCTTTCGCGCCTCACTCTCTATTTTGAATTATTTGTGGTCCTGATGAGCATTGAATTTCTTCAATGTTGATATTGCAGTATCACAAAGCACTGTTATCAAAAGTTGATAATACTGAAGACTGGACGGCCAGTGGACTCTCCTCGACATTTTCCCTCTCGTCAACCAGCCTCAGGCGGTGGTTGCGCCAGTCAGGCAGGGAGGTTAACGTACATTTTAGAGTTGCATTAGAACTAAATCATGAGCATAACAGGTGTTAAAATAGCCCTCATGACTTACTAATGTTTTAATTGTGGCCGTCAGTCAGGGAGGATTATCTCGTTGAATCTTCTTTTACTCTTTGGTATTTTCAATCTATCCATTTTAAGTTTAAAATAAAAATAATAAAAGACGAGCAAAAACATATTAATAAATATAAAAGAATTTGTTCTACAAAATTTGGATTCATTCAAAAGGCCGCACTTAATGGCCTAGAAGGCCGCAGGTTCCCCACTACTGGGTTGGAGGCTTGGGAGGACAAGGAGTCGGATCCGATGAAGCCAGTGATGGTGCTTGAGATAGTGGCCTGGTGCTCGTCTGTGGGGTCATGGTTCAAGGATAAGTAGCAGGAGGTGTCTGAGAGTTGGCGCGTGGCCTCAGACTGGTAGAGGTCAACGCGCCAGACTACCACGGCGCTCCCCTTGTCGGCTGGTTTGATCACGAGGTCGGGGTTGTTGCAGAATGAGTGGAGGAGGGCTGTACATTCTGGGGGGGAGAGGTTGGACAATTTACACAAGTGAGTGGTGTGAAGTTTTGAAAGAACCAGTGAATCAACGTATGATTCCTGAAATCTAGAACAATCTACTGCTTTATGTAATTCATTGCAATGACAGCCCAATTTTAAGTTCAGGCCAACATTAGATGGCAGCGTATCTGAGAATCTTTTCATGAAACTGTCCCTGAAACCTTCCCCCAGCTGGGCCATGTAATTCTCTTAAATTTGGGTGGGCGTGCACAGACATATGTTTACCCATGTCTAATGGAGTTTGCTGCATGACCTGACATCTGAAGCCCAAGCGCAGGCCCAAGGTCAGGTGACCCACAGTTTTCTCCACTGTTCTTGGCACTTAGAAATATTAATAGATTTCCATAAAATGCTGATCAATTCTGGAGAACCTCCACATAGGCAAAGGGCAGTTAAAAAGGTCAGCAAACTGCTGTTGGGGCTGGGAGATCAAAATACAGGCACTTGCATTGTATGCAGGCGTTACATTGCTGAAAAGCAGTGCATAATTCAAAAAACCCTCAATTATTTCAAAAATTCAATGCGCAAATTAACTTTCGGTACAAATGCGTTATTTCAAAAACACATAAATCAAACATACATAAAACATGAGGTGCTTGTAATCTTTACAGTCGGGTCCTGATGGAATTTGATTGATTAGTTGATGGGCACAAGTGCAAAGCGAGCTCTGACTGCAAGGTCAGCAGTGGAAGGCCTCCACTGGGCAAGGTCAGGTCCAGGACTCTGGCTGAGATGGGTGAGGATGACACTGGGAGGGCCAGATGCACGACCAGTTGACCACTCCCAGCAACGCCAGTCATTATCCTCTGGAGAAGAGAATTCCTAAAATTTACAATTGCCTTTTCATCTGAGCCCTGAATTGCTGGCTTTTATTCAAAGTTTGTGGCCCTCAAGTTCTCAATGTTCTAGACCTGGGAATTTAAACAATGATTTCACAGTAAATCAAATGCTCACCGCAGGAAGTAGTGTTAGGGCAGCACGGTGGCACAGAGGTAGAATTGTGTAGGATAGTGCTAGTGTACGGGGTGATCGCTGGTCAGCACGGACTCAGTGGGCTGAAGGGCCTGTTTCTGCACTGTATCTTTAAAGTCTAAAGTAGTCTTTAGGGTAAGCTATCGAAAGAAGGCTTTGCTTGGATGTTCAGGTGACTGTAAGAAGCCACAAGGGCTGACTCAAAACTCAGAATGTCGTGGGAACATACTGCCCTTAATTAAAATCACAGAAAATCAGTTCATTCTATTTCTGTGAAACACTTTGCTCTGTCCATATTATCTGTTGTGTTTGTCTATGTACTAACAGCACTCAGATGACAGACCTCATCATGAAAGGATTTAATTGAGGTGAAGTGCTTTGTGATCCTCTTTCTTGTTACATGAAAAAGCAAGTCCCAAGACAGAGTAACAATGCACTTTGGGTAAAAGCTTCAGTGATAACCCATTGAACTTGGGACTATTCCAAGTGAATGTCCTTGAATCAACATTTGCACGGTGAGGTTAGTGATAAAGTGGCCACAGTCGATGATGTTGAATCTAATGGATTTACCGGTGAAGCTAATGACATGCCCCTTCCTACAAGACAGCCCAGACCGGGATCATACCCAGTGCCACATGCAGTGACATTCTCTCTCAAAGGAAGTTCAACAAAGTAGATGTGTGTGGAAACATTTCAAATTACCTCTGTTAATTTGAAGTTGTCAGTATACTTGTTTTACAAGCATTGCAAGGGCTCTTCCTTCCACCACAACACGACAATGTTGCAGCTGGCTTAGCCTTAGAGTCTTAGAGTTAGATATAGCTCAGGGCTAACGGAATCAAGGGATATGGGGAGAAAGCAGGAACGGGGTATTGATTTAGGATGATCAGCCATGATCATATTGAATGGCGGTGCTGGCTCAAAGGGCCAATTGGCCTACTGCTGCACCTATTTTCTATATTTCTTTGTCTCATACATCAATTTCCACCCAACCCTACACCACCTCCCTCAACCCACCAACTCCAAACAAGATTAAAATGTAACTACACTGGAAGATCTATTTAGCATCCATAGCTCACCTGTTCATTGGCTTCAATCTCAGAATATCCTTCAGTTCACAAGTAGCCGACCAGCACATTTCACCCAATGGATGATAAAACAATTTCAGTGTGATCGTGCAGTTCAAGGAACTGCAGATGCTGGTTAATGCACAAAAGGACACAAAGTGCTGGAGTAGGTCAGGCAGCATCTCTGCAGAACACGGATAGGAAACCTTTCAGGTCGAGACCCTTCTACAGTCTGTCACCTGAAGTGTCACCTATCCACGTTCTCCAGAGAGGTTGCCTGATCTGCTGAGTAACTCCAGCACTTTGTGTTTTTTCAGTGTGATCATTAGTGTCGCATGCTGACAAAGGGATCCTTGGGCACCATTTTTATTGACGGGTTTTTAGATTGATGCAACATCAGTATTTGGCTTTACCAAATTAAATCAGTTTGCCAATTAGTGAGTGTATGTAGACAAAAATGCTGGAGAAACTCAGCGGGTGAGGCAGCATCTATGGAGCGAAGGAAATAAGCAACGTTTCGGGTCAAAACCCTTCTTCAGTGATGTGAGGGTCGGGGGTCGGGGGGGGGGGGGGGGGGGGGAGGAAAGGAAGAGGTGGAGCCAGAGGGCTGAGAAGGGGAGGAGAAAGTAAGGGCTATCTGAAATTAGAGGTCAATGTTCATACCGCTGGGGTGTAAACTGCCCAAGCGAAATATGAGGTGCTGCTCCTCCAATTTACAGTGGTCCTTACTCTGGCCATGGAGGAGGCCCAGGACAGAAAGGTCGGATTTGGAATGGGAGGGGGAGTTGAAGTGCTGAGCCACCAGGAGATCAGGTTGATTATTGCGAATTGAGTGTAGGTGTTGGGCGAAGCGATCGCCAAGCCTACGCTTGGTCTCATCGATGTAGAGCAGCTGACATCTAGAGCAGCGGATGGAGGAGGTTGGAGGAGGTGCAGGTGAACCTCTGCCGCACCTGGAAAGACTGCTTGGGTCCTTGAATGGAGTCAAGGGGGGAGGTAAAGCGACAAGTGTAGCATCTCTTGCGGTTGCAAGGGAAAGTGCCCGGAGAGGGGGTGGTTCGGGTGGGAAGGAACAAATTGACTAGGGAGTTACGGAGGGAGTGGTCTCTGCGGAAAGCAGACAGGGGAGGAGATGGGAAGATGTGGCAAGCGATGGGATCCCGTTGGAGGTGGCGAAAATGTCGGAGAATTATTTGTTGTATGTGACGGCTGGTAGGGTGGAAGGTGAGGACAAGGGGGACTCTGCCTTGTTACGAGTAACATGTGTGAATGTGTTGTGAATGGATTATTTTGTCTGTTGCAGGCAATGGAAAGCAAGCTGCTTGTTGGAGGCAAGAATATCATGGACCATACCAATGAACAACAAAAAATGCTGGAGCAGAAGAGGCAAGAGATTGCAGAGCAGGTGAATGCTATTTATGATAGTTTCTTGGATGTTTTGACACATGTAGACCTTGCACTTAATCTAGAGATTTTACCAGCTGCTTTACTGCCTTGCTGCCTGGATTGTTGGGCCAAGCAGCATCTGTCCTAGCCAGGGGCGGAAATCCCGGGGGGGCCAAGGGGGACACGTCCCCCCTCTGTTTTGAAAGGTGGGGGACGATCCCCCCCAAGTTTTTGTAATCCGGATTTTAAAACCCAGTGAAAATTTCCGCTTTCCGCGAGACAGTGGGGGTGGGACTGCTGATCGAGGGCACCGATTGGACGAGGGAGACATCAGTCAGCAGGCAATGAGGGCGGGACATGATGATTCAGCGCGATCATTGGAGGGAGGAGTGGGGGGGTGGGGTGGGGAGGAGGGACAGAGGATAGAGTGCGGTGATTGGAGGAGGGAGACGTGCCAAAACACTCTCGGCACAGACCTGTGCCTGATCCGCAGCCAGGATCAATCCCGGGTCTCCGGCGCTGTCCCGTCCCTACCCGAGTGCCCCCCCCCCCACTGGTGGCCAGAGACGTCGGGAGTCAGACGGGAGCTGTACCCCCAGGCCCACAGCCAGCGCAGAGAAGCAGCGCTAAACCCAGCTCAACTCTGCCTGTGCCGCCAGGTTAAGCTGCAGCCCTGCCTGGGCTTGCGGGAAATATGGCCCAGGTTTGCAGCCAGCGCGGAGAAGCAACGCAGGTGTCTCGTCAGTCCACGCAGGACTGTAGGTTAACCCGGCGAGACAGGCAGAGTTGAGCTGCATTTAGCGCTGGATTGAGCCTCCGATGCGTCGTGCGGGCCCGTGTGTGTGAGTGCGGCCAAGAAATTGTGTCCCCCGGTCCCCTCCATATTTTGATAGCGTTTTCCATGCCTGGTCCTAGCATGGATATCAGACAGAAATAATAAATGAGTTAACACTAACTGCCTGACTATATTAATGACAAAATCTGTACAGTGGAAGTCCTGTAACACCTTTTTTGGCCTCAGGCTGAAGACAGGATTAAGTTTAACTAACATTGTACAACTCACTCTTACGATTCACATGAACAATGGTGAATTGGATGAGAGGCAGCAGGATGAACAAGTCCACAGTTCTGTATGCCTTAGTTAATACTGATTAATATGCGCCTTTTCAAATGTAACAACTTACCTGAGCATTGTTGGGGACAAAAGATTTATGAAGCAACCTTTCCCACTGATAGTTCAAAGCAAACCTGAGAAAGACTGAAGAAAAAAACTTTTTTTTTTGGAAAACGCCATGACTGCGAAAATCTCAATGAAGTACTAATGTTTAGGCAGAAATTACCATATGTAACGGTTATTTTTCCCTTTTTTAAACAGAAACGGAGAGAACGAGAAATGCAACAGCAGGTGCTGCTACAGGATGAGGAGACAGTGGAACTAAGGGAAACCTACACCTCACTTCAGCAAGAAGTTGAGATGAAAACAAAAAAGCTGAAAAAGGTGAGAAAAAAAGTAAGAACCAACTTAATACTCTACCTTTTACGCTTTCCTTTAAAAAAATGAAACACTATTGTTTCTTTTGGTAGCATAGAAGTCATTGCAGTTTTGCTGAAAATTACCATAAAACCCCTAATCATTAAAAACTACCTCCATCTAACAGATGGGGAATGTATGTAAAATCAATTGGTAATATTCATTAGTATTGGGCACAAATCAAGCTGAATTGCAAAGGCAGACTCTTATGGGGAAGGCACATCAAGATATTGTCTATGGAAGTTGACTTGGAGCATGTATTCTTTGTAATATGTTCTGCTTCAAGTTCAGCATTTTAATTAGCATTGAGAGTATGTGTGCATAGATGTGCATAACAAATTGTTGGGAAAGCTCGACTGGGCAGGGGTTACCCCAGGATAGAGTGAAATCTGAAGGTTGGGATAAATAACTGAAAAGATAACTTTATAAATAATTTCAAACTATTGTACTGCTTTTTCCTTAGGAAATAATCATGAAAGGCATTTGGAAAATGTATACTGTGCTTGGTTCTCTTGTTTTCTTTTATCAGCTTTTATTGGGTAACTTAATGTGTTTGTCATTAGTAGATATCTTAAATGCTTCCTCAGTTTGTCCACTACTGTTTCAGGCAATCAGTACTTTGCCGTTGACTGCAATTTGTTTTTGATGAGACACAAGCTCTGATTTTACTCGATTTTGCAGTGGATGCTGGCCTACTCAAATGATGAGCACAGGTCACATGCTAGGTGCCTATGGAAATCCTCTCGACTGTTGAAATCTGCTCTGGTGGTTAGCACTAGCCACATCAACTACTTTTTTTTTAACAACCATGCAGGCTAGATGGAGAAACATTTTCATGACCCCCCCTCTCCAAGGTATACTAAATGGACACAGCAGTAGCAAAGCTGTCTGATTGCAAACTTACAATTATTTTGCCTGATATATGAACAGTAAGAAGGTTCTTTTGAAATGGTAATGATGTTTCTGGATTAAAAAGGGTATCCCAGGAGTCTTGAGGACATCAACAACGCAGGTGTAACCAAGCTCAAAGATTAGTTATCCAGAACCCAATTTGCTGGTTTGAGCATATAGACAAAACTCTTCTTCAGTGAGTATGGCAACAGCTCAAGGTAGACATTGGATCTCTTAAAAGACATTTTGATGGTGCTCAGTCTGTACAAATGAACAAATATTCAGGTTTTGCTTTCAATTTGTGTGCTGCAGTACTTCAATGAAAGAAAAGCTAGGCATTTCTTCACTGGATAATCTCCAAAGCTTCCTTGAATTACTTCCGATTAGTTGGTGAGAATTGGAAACTAATAGGATGTTCGGATATACTATTGCTTCAAAGTCAACTCCACAGCCACTACTCCCTCCACAATTCCGTGGTTCACTCATCCCATCCCACCCAACCCTCAGGTACCTTCCCCTGCAACCACAGGAGATGTAATACCTCCTTCCTCACCTCTGCCCAGCAATGCTTCCTGATGAGATAGAGGTAAATATGCACCTCTTCAAACTTTATTTACTGCACTGAGACCCAGTCACCCTGCTGTTTTTCACTTCTTCATGCACTCAACTCACACCCCCAAGTCTCTTTTTCCACAACCCCCATCCCCTTCCATCTTCATTCCACCCTCTGTCTTTACATCGTACAACCATCAGGCTATTAAACACTACAACCTCAAATAAACTCTGAACTACAATAGATTATTATTATTATTATTGCACCACTATTGCTTGTTTTTTGAGTGTGTGTGTATGTGTGTGTGTATATATATATATGTGTGTGAGTGCACTTGTGAGTATGTGTATATATATATTTTTTTCCTCTCGTTTATCATATTGTTTACGGTGTACTATGTTTACATATTCTGTTGTGCTGCAGCAAGTAAGAATTTCATTGCTCTTTTTGGGACATATGACAATTAAACACCTTTAACTCTTGACATTTCACTTTTCCTCTCTCCTTAACACCTTTTTAACTCCTTTTCATTTCTAGTCATTGCCGATTACTCATCTTATTGCCACCCCTCTGTAATCAAACTCCCCTCACCTATATCAACCTTTCACTTGCCAGGCTTTGTCCTGCTCCCACTTCTCTTTTCCAGCTTTCTACAATCAACCTGAAGAGAACTGACCTAAAACGTCGCCTCTCTATTCCCTCCACAGATGCTGCTTGACCTGCTGATTGCAGCATCTTTAGTTCCTTTTGAATCCATTTTGTTAGAACCGCTTTTGGCAGCTATGAGATTAATGCGATGTGTTTGTCATCCACCATCTACCTGATTGTCATTCATCATCTGTCCAGCAGACAGATGCTTTGTGATATAGGTAATGATGTAGAACAATCCTCATCATATTTTAACATTGTTTAGAAGCGACCTTGTTTCATCAGACAGTGCATCATCAGATATTTCTTCAGAGAACAGATGTACTGAGAAATATCCCAACATCTTGTAATCATCTCATCAAATTTCTATTGGTCTAGGAAGGAACTGCAGATGCTGTTTTAAATCGAAGATAGACCCAAATGCTGGAGTAACTCAGCGGGACAGGCAGCATCTGAAAAAGGGTCTCGATCCAAAAAGTCACCCATTCCTTCTCTCCAGAGATGCTGCCTGTCCCGCTGAGTTACTCCAGTTTTTTTTGTCTAAATTTCTATTTACAGTACTTTTGCCAGCAACTGTTGAAAGGAAAAAGAAACCGTATAAAAATACATCAACATCTTGTCAAACGAGACATTCCTCCTCATTTGCTGATGATGGTGTTTCTTGCTGCGGTGGCTGACTGGCTTATAAAGGAACAGATGCTCCTCACCTCAGTAATTCATCTGATTGATCACACTGCAAGTGTTAGTCTGTTGCAAACATGTGAGCAGTTTACAGGTGGGATAATCTCTCCGTCTGGGTCTGTGTACATGGCGATTTTCCATTTTATAAATGAAAACATTGGATCCTTTATATATTGGACAATAGGTACAGGAGTAGGCCATTCGGCCCCACGAGCCAGCACTGCCATTCACTGTGATCATGGCTGATCATCAACAATCAGTAACCCATTCCTGCCTTCTCCCCTTATCCCTTGCCTCTGCTATCTTTAAGAGCTCTATCTAACTCTTGAAAACATCTAGAGAACTGTCCACTGCCTTCAGAGAATTCCACAGATTCACAACCCTCTGGGTGAAAAATTGTTTCCTCATCTCCGCTCTAAATGGCTAATCCCTTATTCTTAAACTGTGGCCCCTGGTTCTGGACTCCCCCAACATCGGGAACACGTTTCCTGCCTCTAGCGTGTCCAATCCCTTAATAATCTCATATAAGATCCCCTCTCATCTTTCTGAATTTTAGTGTATACAAGCCCAGTCGCTCCATTCTTTCAACATATGACAGTCCCGCCATCCTGGGAATTAACCTCGTGAACCTATGCTGCACTCCCTCAGTAGCAAGAATGTCCTTCCTCAAATTTGGGGACCAAAACTGCACATTCAGAGTAGATCTATGAAGGACAGGGTGGCACGGTGGTGCAGCAGTTAAGTTGCTACTTTACAGTGCCAGAGACCTAGTATGAACTGGTGATTGTTGGTTTGCGCGGATCCGGTGGCTTTTGTAAATTCTCCCTCGTGTGTAGGTTACGAAAGGCCTGTTTTATATCCGGTGCCTGTTTTATATGCTGTATCTCTAAATTAAAGAAACTAAACAAAGACAGCGTTGTTCCTCGAAAAAGTCAGGGTAAACCCATGGTTACAGTGTAAGAATATTTAATTAATACTATAAATTTGGTGACAGTTAAATGGTACGTAACACAAAATATTTTGAACTTTATTATTAAAAACAATGCATTTTACAAAGTAAAACCTTTAAACTAAATATTTTAAATTGCAATATACTTTCTACAGTTGCAGTCACAATCCTTTGGTTTTGAAGATGTGGACCAAAGGTCGTTCGAGTTTTTTATTCTGATGAAAATGATTCCCATCTCTCCCGTCTTCTGTTCCTCTTTATCCCACTGCAGCTCTTTGCGAAACTCGAGGCTGTGAAGGCTGAGATTCAGGACCTACAGGATGAACATGTGAAGGAGCGACAGAACCTGGAGCATGTGCAGAATGAACTGACGCGGGAGCTCAAACTCAAGTAAGTTCAGGACATTTGGAAACAATGACCGAACAATCGCTCCACATTTATTTTCAACATTAAAACGGCATTGTGGGTCATGTAAAGAGCTCTGAATTCATGCACAGGCTACGCTGATTTTTTTTGTCCAGTTTGTCCGTGCAATGGGGGAAACCTAACATTGCTGAAAGCTGAATCTAATATTGTCGGTTTTCGTTTGACTTTCTTGTGTGCCTGTGAAGCTGCTGCGAGTAAGGTTTTCATTGCACCTGAACCTCACCGTACCTGTGCATATGACAACAAACGCAATGTGACTTCATGTTGCATGTTCTCAGCAGGGTAGTACAGCAGGTGTTATCACAGCAGACAGCTCTAAAAGGGACTCACAGCATTGCAAACAATACTCCAGCAACGACAGCAGAGTGTTGTAACTGAATGAATAGATGACCAATTATGGGAGGAAGGGGTGGAGGTGTGCTCTGTCAGGCGTGGAGAGGCTCGTGAAGAGATTGCCAACATGAGACATTATCTTTGTGCATGGGGACGGTCCAGTTGACACCCTGTCCCTCCTGAAGTAAAGTTAGCAGAAAGCTCTCTACAAAAACGAGCGCAGTCTGATGAATGTTTGCTGTTAGCAATAGCCAGCCGTGCAGGCACATGGATGTGCCCAGCCTGCCCCACTCCTGTAACTGAAGGAAAACTAAATGAGGTCCTCGTGGAGTTTGGCTGATGTCCCCGATGCAACATCAAGGGTCAATTTAACATATCTGAATGAATCTCTGCTTCCCCTCCCCACAACAATTCTCCCATGATCTTACCCTCTTTTCCCCCTCCCCCCTCCCCCATCCCCTTTCATCTATATCCCTCCTTCTGGCTTTACATTTCGTCAGTTTGAAAAAGAGTACTCACCTGGAATATCGCCACTCCACATTCTCTAGAGATGCTGCCTGATCCGCTGAGTTACTCCAACAATTTGTATCTTAATTGCAAGGATAGATCATTTTCATGGCCCTTTTATTGAAAGGCAAATTTTGCAAGACAGGAAGCTGTCTGAGAGAAAATATTCTTTTAACATATGTCCTCAATAAAATAATGGGGACACAATAATGCCTAGAACTGTATTGTCAAGAGTTGGATGATCCTGTGGGGACATTGGGTCTGTCCAAATGGATGAATGAGCAAAATGGTAAGTATTTAGTTTGTGATCTGGAAACTGCATGTTTGTTTCCCACTTCTGGATTGATGACTTCTTCCTTTTCCCCATACGAACAAAACCAGCATTTTGTCCCCAATTCCTGAATGTTGCACCCCACAATGTGTCATGTGTCTTTCTTTTCTTCTAGCTCAAGGATCTTCTCATTCTCCTTGTCCCAACTAATTTTCAATCTGTGTCTGTAGCATCATAATTCAAATGCCTCAAGTCTTCTTCTTCTTCTTCTTCTTCAGGATTCAAGGTCCAGTTATCACCTCGCTACCTTGCGCTTGAGCACCTAAAACACTTGTGCATTCCACTTCTTGTCACTGGCTTCATTTTATAATTGCACAAAAACACTCTCATGCTAATGAATGTCTTGTATACAGTTTCTGGTCCCTATTCAATTTATTTGTTGCTTCAGCCAATTGATGTTCTTAAACTGTTCAAATGAACAATTGTATTGACTTGCTCTATTTCCATACTGTTCACTCGAAGGTCTGGTTTTGGGGGTACTCTTTCATTGTGGTTTAGCTTTGTCTTCTAATTAATTTTTGACCCACATTGCAAGTTTTGCTGACATATTTGCTGCAGTATTTTATCATTTATCCTTTGCCGCAGTAATCTGTTCTTTATCATATGTGTCAACTTCACCTTATGGTTAGTACAATGAGCTGTTCCGACATTTGAAACTGTCAATCGCAAGAGGCAAAAATTATGATCATGTTTCACTCATTTCTACCCATGTCTTATACAGGTATCTGATTATTGAAAATTTTATTCCACCTGAAGAGAAAAATAAAATCATGAACCGGCTGTGTTTTGACTGTGAGGAGGATCAATGGAAATTTCTGCCTCTGGTGCCTGCTGACAAGTAAGTCTCTTTTTAGTCTTAGATTATAGTTAGACTCTTTCTTATCGAACAGTGGCCGCACAGTGGTGCAGCTAGTAGAGCTGCTCTCTCACAGCGCCAGACACCCAGCTTTGATCCTGACCTTGGATTTTGCACATTCTCCCTGTGACTGCGTGGGTTTCCTCCAGGTTCTGCAGTTTCCTCCCATATCCCAATAACCTGTAGGTTTGTGGGTTAATTGGCCTCTGTAAATTGTCACTGGTGTGTAGGGAATGGATGAGAAAGGGGGGTAACGTAGATCTAATGTGAATGGGTGATTGATGGTTGGTGTGGATTTGATGGGTCCAAGGGCCTGATACTATGCTGTAACTTGAAACTAAACAGTACCACACAAGAAAAGACCCTTAGGTCTGCAATCGCCATGCTGAACACGATGCCAGGTTAAACTAATCTCCTCTGCCTGCACATGACCCATGACCCTCCATTTCATGCATTTGTCTATCTAAAAGCCTCTTAAAGGCCCCACTTGCATCAGTCTCTACTGTCGCCACCTCAGACATCTCCTTTATACTTTGCCACTCACGATGTTAAGCCCTCTGATCTTTAACAGTTCACCACTGGAAAAAAGGTTCTGACTGTCTACTCTATCTGTGTTTGTCATCATTCTGTCAGGTCTCCCCTCAGCCTCACATGCAAGGTTAACAAACATCTTGAGTAGGGGAAAGAAGGAATGACAAATCCAAATATCCAACAGAGAAAAGTTATTCTTAAACTTATTCCTTAAACTTTGGCCCTTTGATGATATTTTTCCAACCTCACTGACCTGTGGTGAGGGGGAAGGGAAACCTTTATATGTCAATACCACAATGGATTCAGAAACAACAACACCTCAACTTCCAATATATGCCAATGGCAAGCAAGCTCAAAGCGCAAAGGAAGTTAGTTATTGTGGTGATGGCACAAGAAAATTATATTAGAGAGGCAGATGTTTCGATTAACCAATAGTTGCTTAAAATTAAAAGATTGGAGCTGTTGCATATCTAGAACATAGAACAGTACATGCCATAATCACAGTGAATGGCGGTGCAGGCTCGAAGGGCCGAATGGCCTACTCCCGCACCTATTTTCTATGTCTATGTTTCTAAGTACAGAGGAGGGACAAGCCCTTTTGCACACAACAACCATGCTGAACATGATGCCAAGTTAAACTAATCTCCTCTGCCTGCACATGATCCATATCCCTCCATCCCCTACTTATCCAAGGGCCTTTCAATAGCTATCATGTCTGCCTTCACCACCACTCCTTGTAGCACCTTCCAGACACCCACCTCTCTCGAATGAAAAAACTTGCACCACACATCTCCTTTAAACTTTGTTCCTCTTACCTTCAAGCTGTGTGCTCTAGAGGCATAGTCATGCAGCGTGGAAACAGGCTCTTCGGCCCAACTTGCCCACGCCAACCAACATGCCCCAACATGCCCCATCTATACTAGTCCCACTACCTGTGTTTGGCCCATAACCTTCTAAATCTATCCTATCCGTCCCTGACCAAATGTTTTTTAAAAGTTGTGATATTACTTGCCTTAATATCATGTCTTTGACATTTCCACCCCAGGAAAAGGGTCCTGACCAGCTACCATATCTATGCCTCTTATAATTGTATATACTTTTATCAGTTCTCCCCTCAATCTCTAGCGTTCCAGAGGAAACAAGCCAAGTTTGTCTATCTGGATTTTTATCTTCATTGAATTTAACGGTGCATTCCTTTCTAACTCTGATCTCTCCCTGCCTCCAGGATCACTTTGCCATCTTACATGAGTGCTGCTGCTGGCTTCATAGAGTTGCATTTCCAACCTTCTGCCTAGAAAAAAACAATTATGTGTTAATGGTTTGCAAATTCCAATAACAGGGGGCCTGAAAATAAGGTGCGACACAAGCTGATCAATTCAGATGCATCAATGTTCACGTGTATCAATGCTCCCTAATTCAGTTATAGTTTGATAGGAATTAAAAATTAAGCACGGTCAGAGAGACATGAATGCAGGATGAGGGGGTGGGGGTGGCAGGCTGTGGATTGAAGGTGATTAGATTGTGCAATCCCTAAATGTGCACACTTGTCAAATCTCCTTGTACTCACAGCCTGCCACCCGACTCCCTCATCCTACATTCTTGCTTCTCTAACCATGCTTAATTTTTCATTCCAATCAGACTATGTGTTGTTGGGAACATTTATACAAAAGCAGGACAAGTTGGAGATGCTTTCTGTGTCAACCTCCATCATTGGGAAAGTGTGGAAAGTCAATGTTTAAGGTCTTTATTTTGTCATAAGCTTTGCTGCTGTTCATTTTAGCGTAAGCAGCAACATTTCATGAATTCATTGATACTTCTACCTTTTGTAAAAAAATGGTTGAACAACATTAACTTTGTGACGCAAAGATCACATGAGTTCAAATGTGATCACTGGTGTTATATTACAAATCTTACTATTGAAAGATCTTCATTTGGTACATAAAGCATGTGAAAACTGTTACTACATTTTATGTTTGTACAATCTGTTTTCTTTTATCCAGACACCAAATGAAGAAACGGTCTACGTCTGCAGTTGGCTACAAGCGACCAATCAGCCAGTATGCCAGAGTTGCTATGGCAATGGGCATTCATCCCAGATATCGCGTAAGAGATAAATTATCTGATAAGATTTTAATGGACTGCCGAGACCTTTCTATGTTGCATCGAAATAGCTTTTGTCCTCAAGTCGGGAAATGCTTGCAAAAAGTTATTTTTTCAGATCCATTTTATAATCACAATAAGGAGTCATTGAGTTGCACAGCACAGGCATGGACCCTTTGATCCACCACATTCATGCCAACCCTTATTGCTCATCAACACTAATCCCATTTGTTTTGTTTTAATTTAGTTTATTGTCATGTATACTGAGGTGCTGTGAAAACATTTTTGTTGCAGTCAGCGGAAAGACTGTTTAAGATTACATTCAAGTCGCCCACAGTGTACTGATACAGGAGAAGGGGAATAATGTTGCGTGGAAGATAAAGTCCATAAAAGTCTGATTAAAAATAGTGCAAAGGTCTCCAATGAGGTAGATTGTATCTCAGGACCACTCTCTAGTTAGTAATAGGATGGTTCAGTTGCCTAATAACAGCTGGAAAAAACTGTCTGAATTTGGAGGTATTTGTTTTTTACACTTCTGTCCCTCATGTGTGATGGGAGAGGGGAGAAGAGGGAGTGTCCGGGGTGAGGCTCATTCTCGATTATGCCGGCGGCCTTGCTGAGGCAGCGTGAAGTGTAGATGGAGAAATGGAAGGTTTGCGTGATGGTCTGGGCTGCGTCCATAATTTTCTGCAATTTCTTGTGGTCTTGGATGGAGCTGTTCCCAAACCATGCTGTTTTGCATCCTGTAAAATGCTTTGTAAGGCACATCTGCAGATTGGTGAGAGTTGTTGGGGACATGCCACATTTCATAAGCCTTCTAAGGAAGTGGAGGCGTTGGGGTGCTTTCTTGGTTGTTGCTTCAATATGGCTAGTCCTGGACAAGTTGCTGGTGATATTTCCTCATAGGAATTTGAAGCTATCAACCATCTCTATTTCAGCGCCGTCAATATCACCAGGGTATGTGTACCGCTTTGCTTCCTGAAGTCGATCATTATCTCCTTTGTCTTGCTGACATTAAGAGAAAGGTTGTTGTCTTGCACCAGGTTATGGCATGCTGAATCTCCTTCCTGTACTCCATCTCATTATTTTGTGATATCTGGCCCACTATGGTGGCGTCATCTGCGAATTTGTAAATTGAGTTGGAAATTTGTAAAGGAGCTAGACTATGAATTCAGTTGCCCCCATTAGGTTTGTATCTTTCTAAGCCCTACCTATTCAAGGTCCACTCTATGTAACTCTTAAACCTAATGATTGTATCTGATTTCATCACCTCCTCTGGCAGAGAGATTTACAGATATCAACCACCCTCTGCTTTAAAAAAACATTCTCCTCAAATCCCCTTAAAACTCCTTCCTTGAACCTTGAACCTATGCTCTATTGTTTTTGATATCATAGAACATAGAACAGTGCAGCACAGGAATGGACCGTTCGGTCCACTGTGATTGTGCCGAACATGAAGCCAAGTTAAACTGATCTCATCTGCCTGTACATGATCCATATCCTTCTGTTTCCTGAACATCCATGTGCCTATCTGAAAGCCTCTCAAACATCACTATCACATCTTTCTCCACCACCATCCTTGGCAATGTATTCCAGACCCCCACTGCACTCTGAATAAAAAGACTTGCCCTGCATAATCTCCATTAAACGTTCCCCCTCTCACCATGTAACTATGCCATCTGTTGTTGGACATTTCAACCCTGGAGATAGGCTTCTGACTGCCTACCCTATCTATGCCTCTATCTATTTTATAGACTTCTAACAAATTTCCCCTCAACCTCCAATGTTCCAGAGAAAACAATCCAAGTCTATCCAACCTTTCACTGTAGGTGAAACCTTCTAATTTAGGCAGCATTCTGGTAACCTCCTCTGTAGATAAAGCCCTATAGAGGTGCATCATCACTTCCTTACATTCAAGGTCGCTAGCAATGAAGGCAAAGATACCATATGCCTTATTTACCACCCTATCTACTTTTGTTGCCACCTTTATTGTGTTTTGGACTCCAAGATCCCTTTGCATGTCAATGATGTTATGGGTCTTGCCATTAACTGTATGCACTCTCTTTCAGACATTCAAACTCCCAAAGTGCAACACCTCACATTTGCTCTGGTTGATAATTTCCGCATCCCGGGTGCTTCATTGTAAATCCATCTGCAGCTCCACCTGCTCCACATTTGTTGTAACAGGACCTGCACTTGGACACAATTCCCCCAGGTATAGTCACCATAAATAATGGAAATGTCCCCGGTCTCCCACATTTTGCTACAAAGAGCAAACCACTGCCCTAACCTCCACATCCGCTATCTCCCGAAAGAGGAAAGAAAAACGCATCTGTCCCAAACAGAGTTCACCCTCCTCACTGGAAGCCAGATGCTCACCAAAATGCACACCTCATCCTCAACTGAGGCTTTTCATGACCTCTCCCACTATACCACCTCTCCTTTTAGTTCCGAAGGTGCCCAAGGTTCCACTGCTGCCTCTACACCAACAGTATATATTAAAATGTTACAAGCCTATAATAGATGTTAAAAGCTTTCAGTTACCATAAAGTTTTCGTAAAAATATAAATTTTGTGCCATTATTAATTTTGTACCAACTTTCAAAAGATAAGCAATTGTACACGATTGAAATATTTATCAATTAAACCATGATCAAATAGAAATTGGTCATCCAGAAACCACAGGCGTGAAAAGTGGGTCACCTGCACATGTACTACCCATCCACAACAGTTGTAATGCAAATATTATGGTCATATTTTAATGCTTTTGACACAAGCAAAGGAGATGGGTGGAGGTAGTTTGTGTTAAGGATGCAGCCCAAGCTGTGAGTGGATACATTTTGCAGTATATCTTAGAATTGAACAGAACATTCAGATCATGGTTACTGGCCATGAAGAGGAGTGACATCTTGAAATGATGGTTTTAATTTTCTAACTAATTAGCTAGAGGCAGCAATGTCTGACATAATACTGGATGTAAGTCAAACATTTGAGGAGTGGGGGTGGGGAGAACTTAGGTTTGATGGTAATGACTAGAAAAGAAGCATCAGAGACATATGCAATAGGTTTCAATTATGTGATTACATCTGAGGAACAGTGTTGTTTCCATCCAAGATAACCCCAGAGTTATGACCATTTGGCAGAGAAGTCTAAAGCATTGTGGAGGCTGATATGGTTAAGTTTGATCTAGTGCTGCTCGATTCAGTCAGTTGTTCAATGCGTATGTTTTAATTTGCTCCCTTGGACTCACAAGAGTAAAGAGCTAAGAAATATTTAAATATTAAACTGTGATGGTTTTACCAGGAACGACAATGACACAGGAGGAAGTGAAGATATGCTTTGAAAACGAACAGCTGCAGCAGTGTTGTGAAAGTATGGACAAGTGTCAGGCAGAGTTAAAGTCGTGGAGTGGGGCAGAGTGGGAGTGTGAATGGGATTTCTGATTGATTTGGAAGAGTTTTTTTTTCTCTGGCATGAAATCAGAACTATAGTAAGGTAGTGAAGACTACAGGGTAGTGGTCAGAATTAGTGGCAGCTGTGTCTGAGACCATAGAAGACCTTCCCTATCCTTGTCTTGCCCCCTCCCCTGGCATCAGTCTGAAGGAGGGTTTCGACCCAAAATGTCGCCCATTCCTTCTCTCCAGAGATGCTGCCTCACCTGCTGAGTTACTCCAGCATTTTTGTTTCTACCTTTTCTGCAGTTCTTTCTTACACACCATGGAAGAGGAGATACTTTCAGAGGTGAGGAAGTGGCTGTGCTGTTTGGACATGTCAAGGAATGCGTAGGAAGGAACTGCAGATGCTGGTTTACACAGATTATAGACCACAAAATGCTGGAATAACTTAGGGGGACAGGCAGCATCTCCGGAGAGAAGGAATGGGTGACGTTTCGGGACTCTCTGTCTGAAGAAGGGTCTCGACCCGAAACGTCACCCATCCCTTCTCTCCAGAGATGCTGCCTGTCCCGTTGAGTTACTCCAGCATTTTGTGTCTATTTACACAAGTTAAGTTTGTTTTTAGGGAGTGATCTTTCTGAATAAAATTGTTCTCTTCAAGCAATCAGAATAGTATACCAAATAAATCTATTATCTCTGAAGTCAAAAGTCTAAAATAAGTACACTAGTATTTAGGGTATTCAGTGGCACAGTGACACAGTCATTAGAGCTGTTACCTCACAAATCTGGGGACCTGGGTTTACTCATGGATGCTGCCAGTGTGGAGTTTGCACAATCTGCCCATGGCAGCACGTATTTCCTTCGGCTGCTCCAGTTTCCTTCCATGTCCCAAAGTCGTGTAGATGAGAAAGTTCATTGGATATTTAAAATTGCCCCTTACACGTGGGTGATTAAGCTTGAATTCATCCTATTTTATTCTCCCCACAGATTTCTCAAATTCCCTCTAAATTCTACAATGCGCTGTAGAATTTAGAGGGAATTTGAGAAATCTGTGGGGAGAATAAAATAGGATGAATTCAAGCTTAACATAAATTGAATATTTTATACTAATCCTGAACTAATCCCATTATATGATATGTGCTGACTATCCCTTGATAGCATATATATATTTGATGAGCCAAAGGGCCTATTTCCACACTGTTTGACTTGATGACTAGTTTGCAGGAGCATAAGGATCTGCATTAATTCTCCCTGCAACAGAGTGTAGTTGCGATTTCACACAGCCTAGAAGAGCACAAGGATTCTGTTGCTGCTTGTTTGAGGGAAGCTTTAACACCGGTACCGTGGAAACTTCATGAAATTAGTGGATTCCTCTTAATTAACGCCGTTAAATTACACAAGACCCAGTTGAGTGTCGAAAGTCAAGAGGATATTCACATATCCGCATGAAACATTTGTTACCAACGCATTGCTGAACACTGTTCCTGGCACTTGCTGTTGCAAAAAAGACCACACAGCTGCTGGCAACCACAGCAGACTGACAGAAAATGGGCTTTAATCGTTAATCAGTCCCGTTTGACCATGTTTGCTGCAGGATTAATTCAGTTTCTTCATGAGACCAGGTCGACAACCAACTACCCACGTTGTACCATATCCAGCTCGTAGCCCTTTGGACTGCTTTTATTTGCTCAAGCTACAGGGCTCTTCTCAGAACCCAGGCACGAGACAGAAAAAATCCCCCCAGCCACCTCCCTTGAAATAAACTGATGTCTCAGATGAATATATAATTCTTTTTGGAGATTGTCACAGTCTTTTTTGGAGATGGTTTGTCTTTCTCTTGGGATAGAGGAGACTAAGAAACAAATACATTGGTTTAGTGTGAGAGAGGAAATTAAATATTTAAAGATCTGAGGGGCAGGTTTGTCACATGGGTTCTGATTGGACCTGAACCAACCTGCCAAAGGAAATGGTGGAGGCAATTGAGATCTCACCGTTTAAAAACCATTTGGATAGGAAAGGAATAGAGGGTGCAAGAAATGCAGGAAAGTGAGATTAACATTGATAGGCATCTTGGGAAACAGAATTGGTTCAAAGGCCCTGTTTCCATGCTGTACCACTGTGATTCTATGATGGAAATTCTGTCTGTAATGAGATTCCTATGTTTAGATGAGCCTGAGACATTTTCCCAGGGTTGGATTTCAACCAGCCCATGAGCTGAATGCCATTTTTTTGAATGAGCCTACCCATAATTATCCATTAAACTAGAGGTGCAAAGAGAAGATAGTTCATTGCACCTTTTGAGCATCATATTCAGATGTTAGCTCCCCTCTCACATCACATGTTTTTTATTTGATCAACCACCAAACAGTTCAATCTAATCTGGGTACTGCTTACAAATGATACAACAAACATACATTGCTGTTATTAGAGGAGCATCAAAATGTATTGTAAAATGTATTTTATGGCTAGTTGGTACAATGGCTGAGTTTTTTAAATTTCATTCTCAGAAATACTGTTTGAATTTTAGTAAGACCTTGGCCAGCTCTTTAAATTTAAAGTGACACAAATGAGGGAGAATTGTAAGCAGGCATTTTTTAATAAAGTAGCCCAACACATTGCTGCCCAGAGTTCTCAGAAAAGAAAAACATAAAAATGACAAACTCATTCTGCAGTACCTTGGTCTCATTAGGAAGGATGATTCACGAACACTGACATTTTCCTCTAAAAGATCACTGTGGAGGTTGCATGGAGATAGTCTCTTGTGCAATGTTTATCCCTTGTCTCAAAGAGTAATCATCTATCTTGATCTACACAATTCTTGATTAGTACTGGTGTCAGAGGTTATGAGCCGAAAGCAGAAGAGCAAGGTAGAGAGGAAAAGATAGATCAGTCGTGATTGAATGGCGGAGAAGACTTTATGGGCTGAATGGCTTAATTCTGCTCCTAGACCTTTGTGAATGTTTGAGCCTGTGCATATACTGTGGCTTGAGCATTCTGAGCAGCTAGAACAGAGTTTCCAAAATGTTAGTGAAAGTAAACGTACTGGATGTGAAAGCAAAAAATCCCCCTGCTTTGAATTTTTTTTCTTGTTAATGCTCATCATATTCGATGATTAATTATTGACTGCTGCTGTAGAAAGTTGCTGAGATCAGTGAGAACAGTTTTGTCAACTTTTTTTTTGTCTTAACCTCCTTCAGCTCAGTTATTGTTAATAGAATGGTGTAGGTCTTTTTATTTGATTCAAACTCTTGCAAAAAGCATTCAAATTTGGAATGGAGTGAGATAAATGGTGAGAACACTCCCAGCCAAATATTCTCCAGTGTATAATTAGATAATTAAGGTAGTTATGGAATGTGATATGGAATTTGTTGAACTTCCATGTCTCTGAATGGTGAAATCGTGCATTCATAACCATTTCACACTATTCCTTTCACTAACAGCTATCTATCTATATACTTTTAAAACTATGTGTGTGTGGGTGTGTGTCATTTTGCTTTTGAAACGTATTTCCTCGAAAACCAGACGCAAAAACGCGGAGATTTTTACATATTTCGGTAGGGATGATTTCATTATTTCAGAAATCAACTCCTCTCCAAATTCAGTCAATTATTTCCCCAGATTTTGAATAAAGTTGTTCACAAAACTCATTTAAAAAAAATAATCAGCACTTGCCAGCTGCTGACGTCACAATGCCCACTTGCCCGCCAATCGAGGCCCCACCACTGTGGATTAATGCAGCTGCTGTCAACGCGCATGCGCAGTTTTCCACGAGGTACTTTCGCCACCCCCCTCTCCTCCCCCCCCCCCCGCCAGATCTTCAAAAGGCACAGAAAGAATGAGAATGTTCTGCAGAACAAAGATTCTACAGCTCAGCTCAGCTATAGGATCTTTGTTCTGCAGATCTCGGGGCAGCGGCACCTCATGCGCTGAACCTTCTCCTCACTGCCGGCACAGCTCGTGAAGCCCTGCCCCTCCTATCCCCCGCCCTCATTCCGCTCTCATTCTGCGCTCATTCCAGCTGTGATTTTCCAGAGAGTCAGAATCCGCTTCTGTCTCCGATCATCTGTCATTTAAAAAAAAAATTAGGGTTGCCCAGCTGCTGACATCACAATGCATTTGCACCTTCCCCCCCCCCCCCCCCCATGTTTTGTAAATAAGGTGCCAAATTGAATTATTTTTGAAAATGGCTCCCATCCTGATGTTGTGTGAAAGACCATCAACATTTATTTTGTTTTTCCAATGATGTTAAATAATGTCACCTGCTTTCTGGGAACTTAAAATAAAGAATGAAAACGCTGACAATAAAATTGATCCGCCAACATTCAAAAAGAGAAGGCTTCAAATTTTTCAAAATTGGGGTCAGCTTGGGCATGTAATAAAAATTTGTCCGACCTTTAAACTAGGCAGATTGCCCCCTCCAAATTTATAATGCATATATCCACTGTGTTAAACTTTGCAGTTCAAGTGCTCAATCAAAAAATATCTGTAATATAAATTTCAAATGTGTTTTTAATAACGCAGCACCTCCCTCTGCTGTGTAATGTGAGTATAACAGTTGAAGAAGAACTCTGAGTGGGATGACAATAAAACTCCTATAATCATCTGTGCAATTGTTCGTAAATCCTTATAGCTCAGCACCTGGCTCACTGGGAGGCTGGTTCCTGCATTCCTTTTAACAACCCAGGACCCCAGTTCTTGTTCTTCCTTCAACACTCCACAGTTCTGGTTCCCACTCTCCCTTTAACACACTCGGGTTGAGTTCCCCTTCTCTCTTTAACAATACAATACAATACAATACAACTAGGATAACACACTAGGGTTCTAGTTCCCACTCCTTTAAACATAACGGGACCCCAGTTTCTGCTCTCCCTTGATCACCCGAGGGCCTGGCTTCCATGTTCCCTTTAAACTGACATGCACCCTGTTTTTCCGCACTCCCTTGAAATTTTTCACACATTCTGTTCTCGCAGTCCCTTGAAACTAACTGGGTTCCTTGAAAAAAATATTATACCACTATGCAACATCTAAATCAATTGATTGAAAGTATTTTAGATCAGTAGTTGGAACAACATCTAATAGTCTGAAACACCTTTGCTCCATCAGTCTTGCTCCATCAAAGTCCCCTGCATGTCAGATTAACAGAGTTTTACAGCATTAAGGGAAAAATGAAATTGAAGTGTGATCTGATTCTGATCAAATGTTTGGTCTTAAGCCTATGGATAAGACATTCATTTCAGCAAGTTAACATAATGTAAAATCAATCTGGAACATATGTTTGCATGTGAGCTACACTTGAATATCTGAGAAAAGGCATGCAGTGTCTGCAATGTAAAGTACGAAGGTATCTTATTTTAGATACAGTTATGGAATGTGAATATTACCAGAAATGCCCACACTTATTATCAATCCTTCATTGCTCCTGAATTGAGCAGGCCATTGTTAGTCAGCCACATTGATGTGTCCAGATCCATGTAGATCAAAACCAGATGAGATCTAACAACTTGTGCTGTCCAAGTGTGTTCAAAATGGGGTAATGAAGGAGCGTAATTTTGCACACATTTTGGTATGCTTCAACTCGTTGGGAAATTCAACTCAATTTTTCAGTAAGATTTTCACTCATCCTACCACTTATTTACCTGTGTAAAGCTCCCCCAAATAATGTCATCAGCAAAACAACTCATCCAATTTGTCTACATTTCTATTTTCAATGTAATTGGATGTTAGGAACTGGATTTGATAAGGGAACTCGAGGTAAAGGAGCCATGAGGAGGTAGTGACCATAATATGATAAGTTTTAACTACAATTTGAGAGGGAGAAGGGTAAATCGGAGGTGTCGGTATTAGCAGTTGGAGCAAGGGCTGACTATGGAGCCCTGCAGGGAGGTGCTGGCCTAAGTTGACTGGAAAGGATACCCTAGCAGAGAGAGTGACAGTGGAACAGCTTCCATGGCAGGGTATTTCTGGGAATAAAAAATACAGAAGGTGCAGGATCAGTTCATTCAGGTGGACTAAGAAGAGGAAGAAAAAATGAGTTGCAGGCGGTGGGGACTAAGGGGAAAAAAAAATGTAGGGCCGAGATGGCCTCCAAGGGGGTAGTAAGGGGCGACCGTGGATGACAAGGTAAGTCAGGGAGAGTATAAAAGAGAAGAAATATAACATAGCAAAGATGAGCGGGAAGCCAGAGGATTGGGAAACTTTTAAAGGGCAACAGAAGATAACTAAAAAGGCAATATGGGGAGAAAAGATGAGGTACGAAGGTAAGCTAGCCAGGAATATAAAGGAGGATAGTAAAAGCTTCTTTAAGTATGTGAAGAGGAAAAAACTAGTTAAGGCCAAAGATGGACCCTTGAAGGCTGAAAAGGGTGAATTTATTATGGGGAACAAGGAAATGGCAGATGAGTTGAACAGGTACTTAGGATCCGTCTTTATTAAGGAGGACACAAACAATCTTCCTAATGTACTAGTGGCCAGAGGATCTGGCGTGGCACTGAAGGAGATTCACATTAGGCAGGAAATGGTGTTGGGTAGACTGATGGGGCTGAAAGCTGATAAATCTCCAGGGCCTGATGGTCTGCATCCCAGGGTACTTAAGGAAGTGGCTCTAGAAATCATGGACACATTGGTGATAGTTTTCCAATGCTCTATAGATTCAGGCTCAGTTCCTGTAGTTGGAGGGTAGCTAATGTTGTCCCACTCTTTTAGAAGGGCGGCATAGAGAAAAGAGGAAATTATAGACCAGTTAGCCTGACATCGGTGGTGGGGAAGATGCTGGAGTCAATAATAAAAGATGAAATAGTGGCACATTTGGAAAGCAGTAGCAGGATCGGTCTGAGTCAGCATGGATTTACGAAGGGGAAATCATGCTTGACTAATCTTCTGGAATTTTTTGAGGATGTAACCAGGATAATGGACAAGGGAGAGCCAGTGGATGTAGTGTACCTGGATTTTCAGAAAGCATTTGACAAGATCCCACAGGAGATTAGTGGGCAAAATTAGAGGTATTGGGGGTAGAGTGCGGACATGGATACAAAATTGGTTGGCAGGCAGGAAACAAAGGGTAGGAATTAGCGGGTCCCTTTCAGAATGGCAGGCAGTGACTGACTAGTGGAGTACCGCAAGGCTCGATGCTGGGACCGCAGCTATTTACAATATATATATTAATGATTTGGATGAAGGGAATCCAAAATAACATTAGCAAATTTGCAGATGGCACAGAGCTGTGTGGCAGTGTGAATTGTGAGATGCAGGATGCTATGAGGAAATGCAGGGGTGACTTGGTGACAGGGTAAAGGGTGTAGTGGGGGTTCATCAGTCATTGCAAGTTGCAGACATAGAAATTAGGTGCAGGAGTAGGCCATTCGGCCCTTCGAGCCTGCACCGCCATTCAATATGATCATGGCTGATCATGTGGATAAACCCCCTGATGACAAGGTCTAACTCCAAATATAGCCAATGAACTGGCGGTGGTTCAAAAACAGGAAGGCCCCCTTAGTGATTATTATATAAATGGTGCCTGTCAAGTTGGTAAGTTTCTAAAGGGAAGTCTACAACAGGATCTGGGGTCTGGTCCTTGTTCTATCAATAATGTCCTTCCTCATTTTGGAAATACTGTAAGCATGCAGGTACAGCAGTAGCAGTGAAGAAAGCGAATAGCACGTTGGCCTTCATAACAAGAGGATTTGAGTATAGGAGCAAAGAGGATTTGAGTATAGGAGCAAAGAGGTCCTCCTGCAGTTGTACAGGCCCCTAGTGAGACCACATCTGGAGTATTGTGTGCAGTTTTGGTCTCTAAACTTGAGGAAGGACATTCTTGCTATTGAGGGAGTGTAGCGTAGGTTCACGAGGTTAATTCCCGGGATGGCGCGACTGTCATATGTTCATAGATTGGAGCGGCTGGGCTTGTATACGCTGGAATTTAGAAGAATGAGAGGGGATTTATTGAAACATATAAGATTATTAAGAGTTTGGACACGCTAGAGGCAGGAAACATGTTCCCAATGTTGGGGGAATCCAGAACCAGGGGCCATAGTTTAAGAATAAGTGGTAAGCCATTTAGAACGGAGATGAGGAAAAACATTTTCACACAGAGAGTTGTGAGTGTGTGGAATTCTCTGGTGGAGGCTGGTTCGCTGGATGCTTTCAAGAGAGAGTTAGATAGATCTCTTAGGGATAGCGGAGTTAAGGGATATGGAGAGAAGGCAGGAGCGGGGTACTGATTGTGGATGATCAACCATGATCACATTGAATGGTGGTGCTGGCTCGAAGGGCAAAATGGCCTACTCCTGCACCTATTGTCTATTGAAATTCACCCAAAATCTAACTACAAGGAACAAAGATTTCCTGTACTTTTTATTTTACCCATAAGATCAGCCAGATCTGGTATGAATATTTACTGCATTACAGGTTTCTTAAAATGTATGCTCTTGGAGAGGGTATTCATGTCCTTCTGGAGACCTGTCCAGCAACTTCCTGCCTGGAGCATTTATCTGGCTGCAGCCCTGGAGGATATCCCTTGCTCCCTCTCAATGACACTGATCTCCATTGATCTCTCGAGGTTTTCTCCGATCTCCAATGAGCACTCTCCTATCATTTCCACATTTATCATTAGTATTCATCCCATGAAGCAGGAAGAATGTTGCTTGCATTATGCTGAGTCCAGTTAAATGTATATTGCAAAGATGGCAGCTGCTGTGAAGAACTGTGGCAACTAATACACTTACAACTGAAAATGACATTTCCAAATTTCAATGTGTGATCACTCAGAAACATCAGTTTCTTGCTGCCCTGTGAAACTTACAGCTAAAAGCCATGGCCTCATGGGATTTTCACATTGTTAGAATAACGTGCAGTAGGGAAGATTTAATAGGAGGGGCACGATATAATAGGAAGCTGAGTGGCAACTTTTTCACTTAGACGGTAGTGGGTATATGGAACGAGTTGCCAGAGGAGGTAGTTGAGCCAGGTACAATAACAGTATTAGAACAACACTCGGACAGGTACACGGATAGGAAAGGTGTGAAGGGATTGGGCCAAATCTAGGCAAATGGGACTAGCTTAGATGGGACATCTTGGTCAGCATGATTTTACAATTTGTGCTGCTGCTAGAAGTCAGAATTTCATTGCTCAGTTTTGGGACATCTGACAATAAAACACTGTCTAGACTCTTGAATTGGACTGAAGGGCCTGTTTCCATTCTGTGTGACTATGACCATGTATGTGGGGGGCGTTGAATTGTTCATATTGTATGACTGGACTGTGCTACTTCAGAGCCATTGCATTCCATATCAGCATTGACGCACCAGTACAATAACTTGTGATTCTCCTTCCTCTCTGGTGCAGGCTGAAAACATTCTGTTCTTAGAATTAGACATGGAAACACCCACAGTGTTTGAGCTGGAGATCCCACGATCGCAGTCGTTACATGAAGCCACTGGAGGAGAGCTACACCACAGCAGTTCTAATTTCCTAGATCGATCAACCACAGCCAGAGTGAGGAAGTCAAGATCATGGTGAGAATTTCTCAACTCTTAATGGCTGCTTTTGGTGGTATTGGTTCACTATTACCACGTGCACCGAGATATTTGGTTGATGCTGTGTTGTCACGTGTACTTCGTACAGTGAGGTTCTTTGTTTGCATGCAGAACAAGTATGCAAGACTCTATATACGTAATATACATATTACCTTTATTCATAAAGGGTGTCGGCAATGTATACAGTGACAAAATACAGTGAAAAGCATTTGATCATGTGAGATCCAATCAAATCAGATAATACTCTCATAGAAACATAGAAAATAGGTGCAGGATGAGGCCATTCGGCCCTTCGAGCCAGCACCGCCATTCATTGTGATCATGGCTGATCGTCCCCTATCAATAAACCGGGCTGGCCTTCTCCCCATAACCCTTGACTTCACTAGCCCCTAGAGCTCTATCTAACTCTCTCTTAAATCCATCCAGTGACTCGGCCTCCACTGCCCTCTGTGGCAGGGAATTCCACAAATTCACAACTCTCTGGGTGAAAATGTTTTTTTCCTCACCTCAGTCTTAAATGACCTCCCCTTTATTCTAAGACTGTGGCCCCTTGTTCTGGACTCGCCCAACATTGGGAACATTTTTCTTGCATCTAGCTTGTCCTGACCTTTTATAATTTTATAGGTGTCTATAAGATACCCCCTCATCCTTCTAAACTCCAGTGAATACAAGCCTAGTCTTTTCAATCTCAATGGGGAATGGCCTACTCGAGAGTAAAAAAGTCATTAAACTCCTTAAAATGATTATCAGTGCAAAAAAGCAATAAAGTTTATTAATATGGCAGCAATTCATGTTCATCAGTTCTAGGAGCAGAATTAGGTCATTCGGCCTATCAGGTCTACCACCATTCAATCATGCTGATCTATCTTTTCCTCTCAACCCCATTATCCTGCATTCTCCCCATAACCCCTGACAACCATACCAATCAAGAATGTATCTATCTCTGCCTTAAAAATATCCATTGATGGCCTCCACAGCCTTCTTTGGCAATGAATTCCACAGATTCACCACCCTCTGACTAAAGAAATTCCTCCTCATCTCCTTTCTAAACGTATGTCATTTTATTCTGAGGCTATGGCCTCTGGTTCTGGACTCTCCCACTAGTGGAAACATCCTCTTCACATCCACTCAATCCAGGCATTTCACTATTCGGTAAGTTCAGAGATCCCCCTCATTCTTGTAAACTGCAGTGAGCGTACAGGCCAGTGCCGTTAAACGTATTGTTTTGTAAGATGTTTCAAAACACCACAAACAAGCCTTGTCACTGAGCCAGACTTTAATCGGCAATGTTAGAGAAGATGTCTAAAAGCTTGATAAAAGTTGCATGTTTTATAGTGTCTGGAGAAAGGGTGGAAAGCAGAGATGCGGCAGAGTTTAGCGAGGTGATATCTGAGCCTGGAGCCTTGCCAGATGAAACCACAGCTGTGGACAGAGGGATGATTAACACTGGGAATACTCAATGAGCCAGCACTGGGAGAGCATAATGGCTGAAGGAGGTTCCAGAGACAGAGAAGATGGGACCAACAAATGGAAAAACATATTTGAATTGTGCAATGCTTAACTGGGAGTCAGAGCAGACTGGCAACCATGGGTGAACTGGAGTTAAGATAGGAGTTGGAAAGTTGTGGATTACCATATTTAATGTGTGTTGAGATAGGATGGCTAATCAGGGCCCATTTGGTCAAGAAATGTAAATAAAACACAAAAGGAACATAAAATAGAGATTTAATTGTAGTTCTTTGTAAAGAATCTGTGGGAATATGAATTGAAATGACCTGAAACATCGCCTATTCATGTTCTCCAGAGATGCTGCCTGACCCACTGAGTTACTCCAGCACTTTGTGCCTTCCTGCAGTCCTATACTGGACAATCAGTCTACATGACGTGCAAGTGGGATTCTAGTAATAATTTTGGAATAACTTAGACTTAAAATAGATAATTACGCATGTAAAAGATGAAATCTATGTTAATCTTTCTTTTTAATATTCCAGGTCCAGACCGGAGAGACGAGTAGCTTCCTCCTCTTCTTTCTCTTCACTGGCTTCAGGCTCTCAGCTGTTCTCTCATTCACCGGGGAAGGTGTTGCAGTGAGGAGCACAGTGATACTTGTGCCTGTTCTCACTGTTTGGTTAGAAATTCGTCCTCAGCCTGCAGCACGTAACCAGCAGGACAGCAATGGTTCAATTTCCAAAATATGCTTCCGTTAACTTTAATTGAGGCAAATGTTGGAAGCGAAGTACAATACCCAGCTGCCTCAAAACTGCTGATTTAGGACTAAAGACTGAGAACAGATTTCAGGGCATTTGTTTTTCGTGTCCCACAATTCATCTCATTGCATCTCACATAAAAATAGTCCATGTTTTTCAGTTTCAACAGATAATCCTGCTGTTTCAAACAGATAATTTGACAGTGGCCCTCAATCTTCATTCACTTTGCTGCATTACCTTGCAGTCTAAAATACCGGATTATAGGGGCACATAATGGGGCTTGTGGAAGAAACTCTTCTTCCTAAACAAGTTTAATAAACAAACCTATAAAAAAAAAAACAAATTATGGGAATCAACTGGGCTTTGAATAGAGCTTAAAAAAAGTTGAACAAAAATTGATCACTTTTTTATTTCATTTGCTGGATCTTCAAATTGTTCATTCTGAATTTTCCAGTATACTCGTATCTTCCATCCAACTTGATTCACTTGGAGATCCGTTCTGAAAGAAGATGTGTGTCCTGTTGTGCTGAATGCAGCAGATTGCCTGCCATGTTTATTTCTAAGAGCAGTAATGTCGCTTTGTAAATTTGTTGGACTTTTGATCCTAATTAAATTGATGTTGCTGTTGCTCAAAAAAAAGTTGAAATATTTAATCGCAGGTCCTGCTGTAACTGGGATTGAGGGTACTTTATTGTGGAATAAAATAAATAATTATATGCTCAAGAACAATAATGTGTATGAGTTAACTTTTTTCGCAAAGACTTGAAGTTCACCTTTTTTCAAAAAGTCAGAGGTTATAATATGAATGGGAGTGTCTAAATTATGGTCAATTATGAATATCCTATATAATATAAAAACAGATAATGCTGAAAATACTCGCGGCTCAGTGGGAAAAGAAATAGCAACATATTTTAAAGTTGAAGATTCTTTGTCAGAATTGTGAAGGAGACAAAATAAGCAGGATAAGCTGCAGGGAAAGTGAGGCGGGTTGTTGGGGGAGGGTGTGGGAGTGGAGGGGGCGTGAAGGGTGATGTCTTTCACAGGCAAAAACCAGGGTGACCAAGTTGTAGGAGTTATCCAGGAGTTCTGTAAACAACTGCACACAAATGCTCAAGGTGTTGCACCTTGTGAGCTTGTCTTCAGTAACCTACTGCCAGTATCCATAACAATTTTCTGTGGGGAAAAGCCTGGAAGATCAGATTTATAAAAGGTTTAAATCATGCATTGACACAGGTGAATGGGAATATTGAGAACCCCCCCCCCCCCGAAAATTCTGGAAAATACAATGGATTGTAAGGAATATGAGTGGTTGATGGGGAATGGGGTCGTGTGTGTTGATTGTTGTATAAAAAAATAAACAGGTGGAGGTATCAACAGAATTTCATTCAGTTATGATAGTAATGGGCCTGTCCCACTTAGACGATTTTTTGGGCGACTACAGGTGATTGCCGCAAACATTTTTTGCTGCCGTAGGTTGGCGTAGGTGTTGTCGTAGATTGTCACCAGGTGGTGTAGGTGAATTCCATTAAAACTAGTCCCTGGCAGTCGCCTAAAGAGTCATCTAAGTGGGACAGGCCCATAACTCTCAACTGACAAATGCAGGGTCTGGTAGAGCAGTGCATCAAGGTTATATAATGTGGTGCATTCAGTTCTGGAGGGTGCATCCCTGCCAGAGTAATTGGACAAGTAAAGTAACAAAATATTGTTAAAATTGATTAAAACGGCTTGCTTGTCTGGAAGATAAGGCGGCGAGGATTAAAAAGAAGGGTGATGAGCTTAGGAAACAGAGGGCATAGGACAGGGAAGCTTGCAAGCAGATGAAGAAACACACAACTAGCAACACCTTAGCTGACTAAAACAGTAATTCCACATCTGCCTGTTCACCTTTGCCCCACTGACACATGTCGGAGTTCTGACTGCGTCACGAACAAGGCAGAATTGTATTTTACTTGGCATCGGTCAGCCTCCACAAAAAAGTGGTAACATATGCAAAAATGAGCTGAGATATTCAACTACATCAATTATGTTTACTCATCAAGGACAAGAAACTGCCAACACAAAGATACACAGCCAGCCATTGGTGGTTAACCAGAACAAGTATTTAAAACTATTAAAGGATGAGATCATCTGCATTATTTTACCCTGTTTTCATCAACTTGAGGAATTGCAAATTCAGCTCACAGACACAGGTTTAAAAATAACATTATTGGAAAATGTCTTTCCAGAGAGACTTTGGGATATGAACTTCACTTTTATAATTAACTAGACTAGGGGATAGGGGGGTTGTAGGGGAGGGGGGGGGGTAGGGGAGGGGGGGTGTAGGGGGGGTGTAGGGGGGGGGGTGTAGGGGAGGGGGGGTGTAGGGGAGGGGGGGTGTAGGGGGGGGGGGTGTGGGGGAGGGGGGGGGGTGTAGGGGAGGGGGTGTGTAGGGAGGGGGGGTGTAGGGGAGGGGGGGGTGTAGGGGGGGGGTGTAGGGGAGGGGGGGTGTAGGGGAGGGGGGGGTGTAGGGGAGGGGGGGTGGGGGTGTAGGGGAGGGGGGGTGTAGGGGAGGGAGGGGGTGTATGTGAGAGGGGGGTGTGGGGGGGGGGGGGGAGGTGGTGTGTAGGGGAGGGGGGTGCGGGAGTGGGGAGGGGTGTATGTGAGAGTGGGTGGTGTGAGCCCTCGCTCACAGAACACAGAACACAGCCCCTGCTCACAGAACACAGAACACAGCCCCCGCTCTGACTGCTCACTACGCTCATTCAGCTTTATTCTCACGGCCGGCGATTGACAGCGGGTGCCAGAAGGGGCTTCGCCGTCCTGGCGAATAACAGACCAATAACTTTTCTAATATTTCACCGATCGCCTTTTAAAAAGCCTATAACAAGGTCACACTCAAGAGATTAGTGTGCAAAATGAGAGCACATGGTGCTGGGGGTAGGGTATTGACATGGATAGAGAACTGGTTGGCAGACAACAAGCACAGAGTAGGAATAAATGGGGCCTTTTCAGATTGGCAGGAAGTGATAGTGCGGTGCCGCAAGACTCAGTGCTGGAACCCCAATTACTAACAGTATATATTAACGATTTAGTCGAGGGAATGTAACATCTCAAAGTTTGCAGATGACACAAAGTTGGGTGGCAGAGTGAGCAGCGAGGAGGATGTTATGAGGCTGCAGGGTGACTTGGATAGGTTGGGTGAATGGGCAGATCCATGGCAGATGCATTATAATGTGAATAAATGGGAGGTTATGCTCTTTGGTAGCAAGAACAGGAAGGCATATTATTATCTGAATGGTGTCAGATTAGTAAAAGGGGAGGCGCAACGAGACTTGGGTGTCCTTTTACATCAGTCACTGAAAGAAAGCATGCAGTTAGAGCAGGCAGGGAAGAAAGCTAATGGCATGTTGGTTGGCCTTCATTGCAAGAGGATTTGAGCTTAGGAGCAAGGAGGCTCTACCGCAGTTGTACAGGGCCACACCTGGAGTATTGTGCGCAGTTTTGGTCTCTTAATTTGAGGAAGGAGATTCTTGCTAATGAGGGAGTGCAGAGTATGTTCACCAAGTTAATTCCGGGGAATGGCAGGACTGACATGATGAAAAATGGGTCGATTGGGCTTGTATTCACTGGAATTGAGAAGGAAGAAAAGGGATCTTATAGAAACATGTAAAACTCTTAAGGGATTGGCCAGGCTAGATGCAGGAAAAATGTTCCCCATGTTGGAGGAATCCAGAACCAGGGGTCACAGTCTAAGAATAAGGGTTAGGCCATTTAGAACTGAGATGAGGAAAAACTTCAGAATCTTCAGAATCCTCTGCAGAAGGCAATGGAGGCCAATTCACTGGATGTTTTCAAGAAAAAGTTAGATTTAGCTCTTAGGGCTAATGGAATCAAGGGATATAGAGAAAAAGCAGGAGCGGGGTATTAATTTTGGATGATCAGCCATGATCATATAGCATGGTGGTGCTGGCTCGAAGGGCCGAATGGCCTCCTCCTGCACCTATTTTCTATGTTTCTAAAACCAAAGCACCCGGAAAAAGCCCTCGCGGTCGCAGGGAAAACATATCAACCTTGCACAGACAGCACCCATAGTCAGGATCGAAACGCGGTCCCTGGCGCAGCGTGGCAAAAGCTCTACCACTGTGCCACTATGATTTTTGACATTTGATAAACACACGATCATGACTGGTGTTTATAGGGTGAACTGAGGGACCCGTTCTTATGCGGATTAATCAGGTACTTGGTGTGTGTATAGGTGGTAGAATGGGGGAGGTTTTTTTAAATATTGGGCAAAAGACACAAAAGTAATGTGAAAATATTTTTGAATTGAGAGTGATCGAAATGAAACCAATGAGTGCCTGAAAATGGGAGTTAGATCAGCATTTGGGAGAGTATAATTTCCAGGGCAGTGGGGAAAGAACAAGGGAAATGGGTCTCATTAGATTGCTCTGCTCATTGCCAGCATAGATTTGATGGGCCGAATGATTTCATGTGGTCTAACTGTTACTATGATTCTTCCAAGATGATTTTGAAATTTCAGACTAAGAGATTTATAGTATTAGTGTTCGTTTCTGCTGCTCCCTGTTTCACATCCTCTTCTGCTCATTTTGCAGGAGGTAGCACCAATGCAGTCATCGATGTAGCAGAGATAAGAGTTTTGGGATCGACGACTGCATTGGTGCTACCTCCTGCACCCACACACAACTCACGGACTTCATCCATTTCACCACTACCTCCCATCCGGCACTCAAATACACCTGGACCATTTCCGACATTTCCCTACCATTTTTAGATCTAACTATCTCCATCGCAGGTGATAGACTACTGACCGACATCCACTATAAACCCACTGACTCCCATGGCTATCTGCATTACACTTCTTCCCACCCTGCTTCCTGTAAGAACTCCATCTCCTACTCCCAATTCCTCAGACTACGCCGCATCTGCACCCAGGATGAGGAGTTCCACACCAGGGCATCGGAGATGTCCTCATTCTTCAGGGTCCCCTCTTCTACTATAGATGAGACTCAAAACAAGTGCAGAGTCCTCCTTGTCCTCACCTTCCACCCTACCAGCCGTCACATACAACAAATAATCCTCCGACATTTTCGCCACCTCCAATGGGATCCCACCACTTGCCACATCTTCCCATCTCCACACCTGTCTGCTTTCCGCAGAGGCCGCACCCTCCATAACTCCCTGGTCGTTCCTTCCCACCCAAACCACCTCCTCTGCTAGCACTTTCCCTTGCAACCGCAGGAAATGCTACACTTGTCGCTTTATCTCCCTCCTTGACTCCACTCAAGGACCCAAGCAGTCTTTCCAGGTGCGGCAGAGGCTCCTCCAACCTCATCTATTGTATCCACTGCTCTAGATGTCAGCTGCTCTACATCGGTGAGACCAAGCGTAGGCTTGGCAATCGCTTCGCCCAACACCTCCGCTCGGTTCGCATTAACCTACCTGATCTCCCGGTGGCTCAGCACTTCAACTCCCCCTCCCATTCCGAATCTGACCTTTCCGTCCTGGGCCTCCTCCATGACCAGAGTGAGGACCACCGTAAATTGGAGGAGCAGCACCTCATATTTCGCTTGGGCAGTTTACACCCCAGCAGTATGAACATTGACTTCTCTAATTTCAGGTAGCCCCTGCTTTCTCCTCCCCTTCTCAGCACTCCCTCAGCCCACTGTCTCCACCTCTTCCTTACTTCTTCCCGCCCCCCCCCTCCCCCCCCGTCACATCAGTCTGAAGAAGGGTCTTGACCCGAAACATTGCCTAATTCCTTCGCTACATAGATGCTGCCTCACCTGCTGAGTTTCTCCAGCATTTTGGCTACCTTCGATGTTCCATCATTTGCAGTTCCTTCTTAAAGAGTAACTAGCTTTCATGGTGACCCATTTTGATATGGACAGATGATAGCACTTTTCACTGTGTGGTTGAATCTGTAATACCATCACATAATATACGTTGGTTTTTTGACTCACTAGATAAATGTTTGCAAATTGCTGCAGTCTGTCAGGCCCCCCCCCCCCCATACATTGCATCCCTGAATGTCAGAACCATAGTCACATCTCGCAGCACAGAAGCAGCCCTTCGGCCCACCTCATCCATGCCAACTAAGTCGCTTAATCAAGCGACTGCCACTTGTCTATATCTGGTATTGGTTTAGGTATTGGTATCGATTTATTATTGCCATGTATACCAAGATACAGTCAAAAGATTTTGTTGGCGTGCTATCCAGTCACAATGTTATTTTGCCAATTCTCTTGCTGGCGGCATTCCTTAGGTCTGTAAGATTACGGCATGGGCAGGAAAAACTGAAGGGTCCACAGTAGTTTGTAATGGAGCTGTGGAAGTAGGGGATACATTCTTCATCCACAACATGGAGTATATCTGAAAAAAATAGTGTTTTTGAGCATGATCTGTATCAATTATTTTTTAAAGGAGTGACGTTTAGTTAGCAGATAGATTGGGCAAAGTAGGCCTGATGTGTGCGACCAAATTTCCCTTGTCCCCAGGGTCATTGATTTCCATTTGCAAGTAACTTTACTTTTGTCTTAGGTAGACCTGGAATCAATGTATCACTCTCTGCAGCTCAGATAGAGATTGGGGTCAGAACGTTGCATGCTGAAATATGTTTTCATTTTCAACATATTTCAAGGATATTTCAAAGATCAAGGATCTTGATCGTTTGGGCATGTGGGCTGAGGAATAGCTGATGGAATTTAATACAGAGAAATGAAAGGTCTTGCATTTTGAGAAGTCTAACAAGGGCAGGACCCACACAGTGAATGGTAAAGCTCTGGGGAGTGTTGTACGGCAGAGGGATCTAGGAGCGCAGATATATGGTTCCTTGAAAGTCGCGTCACAGGTAGAAAGGGTGCTCTAAAAAGCTTTCGACACATTGGCCTTCATCAGTTAGAATATTGAGCACAGAAGTTGGGAGATCATGTTGCAGTTACATTAGACGTTAGTGAGGTCACATTTGAAGGCCTCATCGAAGATCATGGATCTTTGATGTTCCATGAAAGTGGCAGTTTTACTGCTATCTGCACCATTTTGGAATTTTGGCAGGCTTCCTCCATAGTTGTTCTTCATCTTGTAAGTGTAATGTTTTCATAAGGCTTAAAGATGCAGCATGTCTTGGAAGAAATTTAATCCTCAGTAAAAGCTGAGGTAACCTGTGCACATTTCAGTCTCACTGGTCAGAAGCTGTCGGTGGATCACACAAAGAAAACAGCTGATCCTAACACACTACATGGATGCTTGCGATAACACAATCATGGATTTCTTCCGATATTTCATTGGATTTAACATTATTAGAAAGAAATGGGGACTGCAGTGACAAATGAGCGACAAAAACTATTTTTACTTTTGAATGTCAAAAAAACTACAGATGATGAAATCTGAAAATAAAACAAAATGTTGGAAAATCTCAGCTGGTCAGGTAGCATCTGCTGAAAGAGATCGTGTTTCAAGTCTGGGATTCATGAAATTCTATTTTTGCTGTTGTTAGGAATTTGGAGATGACTAGAACTTTGCCCTGTTTGTTCCATGACCACTCTTGCCTAGGTTTCGCAAGCATTCCTGCGACTCTCTGGATAAATCAATGACAGGTGAAGGAATTTGCAGCATTCCCGCAGTCCAATTGCATTTGAAATGTAATGTTATATTTATGGTGTCAACACTCTGTTCTGAAACTGCCCACATACATAGCAACATCTTCTATCTTTCATAGAAATATCTATGAAGTTCAAAGTCGATGTACATTCTTGATTTATGCTCCATTATTTGACACATGATCCTTAAAAAATAATTAACCGTGAAGTAAATGAACAAATGCAAATATGCAGGAACTTATAGCAGCAGATCATCTACAGAGCACCAATGCTACTGATGTTAATGGTTCAATGCAGATACAAGCAAGGAGTTGCATCTTGGGAAGTCATGCTTGGGCAGGACCTTCACAGTGAATGGTAGGGCACAAGGAAGTCTTATAGAGCAGAGGGATCTAGGAATATAAGTACATTGTCCCTACCTGGTCGGAGATGCGGCTTTCCTCCGAGCCGCATCTTCATCCCTTCCTCGCGGCCTACCAACCGGACAGGAGCGGTGTTTCCTGCCGGGACCGGCCAGAACCTCAGCTTCGGCGGCGGCACAGCGCTGAAGAAGCATCCTGGAGTGAGTGATGCCTTACCAGTGTCGCCATGTGGTAACTTCCGGAGTGCTGAGACCGCCGACTCCAACATCGCGAAGCTGTGGTTGCAGAGCGTCAAGCTGCAGCAGCGCTGACTTTCAAACACCACTGAGACTGGGATCTCTCGCCGAGATCACCAGTGTCGGAGCTCCGACCAGTGCGGGCTGTGGACTTCGGGAGCCGCGGTCTCCGGGGAGGAAGCGGCCATTCCGGACATGCCAAGCCGTTGAAGAGTGTTGTCCCGACACCAGAGCTCCATCATCCGCCGAGTGGACCTCGCTCAGAGCCCCCCTCTGCCTTCCGGGACCAGAGGATTTTTCCCATCAATAAAAAAATTAGAAAGATATTAATGTTTTTAAATAATTTGCCATTCTCTCTGCTGCCCCTGCTGGAGGGAGGGGGAGGGACTATAAACCAGGAAGTGGTGTGCCTCACTCAGTCTCTGCAAGATGGAGGAAGCCAGAGGGTCAAGTCTCTCTGAGCTCTGAGTAACACTGAAAACATGTCTACTCAACTGTGAGTGCCCTTAATGTGGTTTGAAAATGAAAATATTGTTGGTTTGAAGTAAAAATGCACTGCACTGCAAATGCACTGCAAATGGTTGTTTGGGTTGAAGTAAAAATGCACTGCAAATGGTTGTTTGGGTTGAAGTAATTGATGGAGAGGTGGAATATTGCGTCGGGGGACCAGCCCTCCCATGTGAACATGGGACACAATGGGTCCCACTTAGTCTAGTATTTAATATAATCTCAGAATCCAACCAGCAAAACCGGATAATTGGAGGAGATTTCAACTGTGTTTTGGATCAATATTTGGATAAATCCTCACAACAAAAGAGATATAACACAAAATCAAAATCCTGCGAACTCGTAAATACGTATATAAAAAATACAAATATAACAGACGTATGGAGGATTGCAAATCCATCTGGAAGAGAATATTCCTTTTATTCATCCGTACATAAAAATATTGACTATTTTCTGGTGGACACAAAATGAATCCCTTTTACAACAAATCCCAAATATCATAATAGTATTACTTCCGATCATTCCCCTCTAACCTTCTCCCTAAAACTAGAAGGAATGTACAATAAAAAAACGTTCTGGAGGTTTAATCCCCAAATACTAACTAACCCAGTTTGCTGTGAATATTTAAAACAACAGATGGAATTCTTTTTTGAGACAAATGATACTCCAGGTATTTCGGCTTTGTTATTATGGGAATCTTTTAAGGCCTTTATCAGTGGCTCTATCATTTCACATCAAGCATATCAAAACAAAAAGAACAGGATGGAACAACTGGAATTAGAATAACAGATTAGACAGCTGGATTCAGAAAATGCTATAGATCCTTCTATAGATAAACATAATAAGATAGTAGTATTAAAATTCAAGTTAACCAGAACGGTTCGGTGCGTACTCTGGTTATAAACTTAACTACCAAAAAAGTGAACTATTACCGATTAACTCATCGGCTAAGCAGCTCCCTCGCTCTTTAACCTCATTTAAATGGATGGATTTCGCTACCTTGGTGTTTTTATCACAATACCTATATCTGATATGTTCCACACAAACGTTCTGCCTCTGGATGAGAAAGCTGAAAGAGGCTGAAAGAGGCTTTGACCGCTGGTCAGTTTTACCGTTATCCCTCGTGGCCCGGATAAATCTGGTCAAGATGGTCGTCCTACCCAAATTCCTGTATCTTTTCCAGCATGTTCCTATATTTATCACTAAATCTTTTTTTGATAAATTAGAAAGGAGAATATCTAAATTTTTATGGGGTAGCAAACCGGCCAGAATTCAAAAGGCGGTACTACAGTCTCCTAAGAGTGACGGCGGTTTGGCACTTCCTGACTTTAGGCGATACTACTGGGCTGCTAACTTGCAAAAAATCCTGTACTGGATCAATGATGATTGCGACCACCTACCGACCTGGGTACACATGGAAAAGGCGAGTTCACATCTCCCATTGCGGTCTGTCCTATGCTCTCAACTCCCCCTTTCTATAACATCTGCAGGGGCAGGCCCAATTGCGTCCCTCTCGCTCAAGATATGGAGTCAACTTAGGAAAAACTTTGGTTTACAAGGCCCTTCCATCTTGACCCCACTGCTTAAAAATCACATCTTTAAACCTTCAAGTACAGACTCCGCATTCAAAACCTGGCATAGTAATGGCATCAGTAGTATCAAAAACCTATACAAGGATGGCATTTTTTCGTCTTTTGCGGAGCTTTCGTCCAACTATAGCCTCCCAAACTCCCACCTTTTTTTCGTTTTTTTTTAGATAAACTCAGACCTCAGATTAGGGATTTTGTGAAGAAGATATTCCCCCCATTTCCCAAATCGTCCCCCCTGAAACCCTGACCAATTCCATCCTAGCTCTAGATCCCAACCGGAAGAAATAGATGCATCTCTTTTTTGTACAACTTGTTAGGGTCGGTTATATTGAAACCTCATACCTCATTAAAAGCTGTATGGGAGGGCGAGCTGAATACGAAACTAACAGACCAGTAATGGGACTCTGCCTTGGATTTGATCCATTCTTCCTCCATATGTGCCCATCATGGCCTAATCCAATGCGAAGTCCTTCACAAAGTCCACTACACAAACGCAAGATTATCTAGAATACACCCCGCTGTTAAAGACACCTGCAACAGATGCAATCAATCCCCTGCCAACCATAGTCATATGTTTTGGTCTTGCCGTAAGCTAGCAACCTTTTGGAGGAGTGCTTTCGACGTGCTAAGCAGCGCCTATGGCCAGGCTATTCCTCCAAACCCACTGTCAGCTATTTTTGGTATCCCTCCCAACACCAACCTCTCTGTTGCTTTGAAGCGAGTCCTGGCTTTTACAACCTTGTTAGCCCGGAGACTGATCTTGCTTAACTGGAGGCTTACCTGTCCCCCGACACACGCCCGCTGGATCAAGGAGGTGCTCTACAACTTAAAGCTTGAAAAACTTAGGTTCTCTCTCAAAGGCTCTACCAAGACATTCCTAGATACATGGAACCCTTTCTGGAACTTGTTAACTCTCTTAACTTGTTTCCGGACTCGGAAGAGGACTGAGTGCCCTCTTTCACTGCTCTGTCTTATTGCAGCTGCTATCCCCTCAACCCCCCCTCCCCCCCCCCCCCCCCCCCCCTTATTTATTTACCCCTTTATTTTTTATTCATTTTTTCATTTTGTTATCTTATCGTATCTGTGTGGATGTGTACGCATGTGAGTGTTGTTTGTCCCCGGGTGGCGAGGGTGGGTAAGGGTAAGGGTAAGGGTAAGGGTTTTGAGGGTCGTTTACATACTGTTGTACAATTATGTTCTGACTATCACTGTCTGTTATCATTGTATGTATGCAAATTGCTATCAAATTCAAAATTCAAATAAAAAGATTTAAATAAATCGAATTCTCTCCGCGAGAGATATCAGGCTATTTCAAATTACTAAACAAGAAATTTTTGAATTCGGCGACAAACCGCATAAACTTCTCGCACGTCAGTTGAGAAAAGTGGAAAAGGATCATACTATTCAAAAAATTAGATCAGAAAAAGGTGGATTGTTCACACTTCCAAAAGATATTAACGAAAGATTTGTCCAATTCTATCAAAATTTATATACATCCAAAACATCAGCAGAAACGATAAAAATTAAAAACTTCCTTGATAACTGTAATCTTCCGTCACTTAACGTGGCAGAACGTGAAGAATTAGGAGCACAGATTACAATTAAATAAATCGAAGAGACTATTAATTCATTGAAGAATGGCAAAACCCTAGGCCCAGATGGGTTTAGCAATGAATTTTATTTAAAAATTTATGACGTAAATGTAATGGCAGATTTTCATATCTTTCAGGTAATTAGCACCCTAGCCGCTATTTGGATGAGAATGGTTGAAGGGGGTGTCTTCTAAACGCACGCACAGAGACCTTCAGAGCTTCTTCTCAGATATGACTTAAAAACAGTCTTTTGATGAATAAATGTTTTATTGTTGATAGAAAACAGTGAGATACATCCAAGTTTCTTCTGACTCGTTACTACAGTCTTTGAACTCCAGCTTATTACTTTAGACATTAGTAAACTTCTCGTGTCTCCGTAACACTGGCAAGATCCGCATGATCCCGCATGGTAGAAGGGTTAACCTTCCCCATCGGCTCTCCAAACTAATCTAAAAACTAAACTTCTGCACAAGCATCTAAGCTCCAAACACGTCCAAAAACACGTCATAAATCCCACCCACAATATAACGGGCAGTCTAAAATTTAAAAGCACATGCCATCATCAATGACATGCAAAACATGCAAAACTACAGTAATCTCCCCACGTTTACAAAACCTTTATATACACGCATTTAAAGAACAGACGCTACCACAAACCTTAGCCAAATCAACTATTACACTGATACCAAAAAAAGATAAAGATCTGGAAGAGCCAGGATCATTCAAAGCAATTGCCCTGTTAAATACAGATCAGAAAATATTAGCTGAAACCCTGGCAAGAAGACTAAATAAATAACGTCTGTTTAATATAATGTACACATAGAACGATAAAGGAAGACTTATCAATTATTTCATTAGATGCAGAAAAAGCATTTGACCAAGTAGAATGGAAATACCTTTTTACAGTATTGCAAAAATTCCAGTTAGGAGAAAATTATATTTCATGGATAAAGTTGCTCTATGACAAGCCGACTGCCAGAAGACTGACTAATCAAATACTCTCACCTAAATTTCAGCTATCCAGGGGCAATAGACAAGGGTGCGCATTATCACCCCTGTTATTTGCCATTGCGATTGAACCTTTAGCAGAAAGTATAAGAGTACATCCGAATATTCATGGCTATAATACTAAATATTCTAATAATAAAATATCATTATATGCAGATGATGTATTACCATTTTTCACCAACTCCCAAGTTAGCATTCCAAACATACTAAATCTTATAGAGGAATTTGGTTCCTTTTCAGGCTATAGAATAAACTGGAACAAAAGTGAAATTATGTCAATAAAGCCTTAAGATCCGACACACCTTCTAAAATTCCCTTTTAGATTTGCTACGGAAAAATTTAAATATCCTGGAGTTCATGTAACTAGAAAATACACTTCTCTATTCCATGCAAACTTTCCTCCATTAATTACCAAATTAAATGCCCTTATTCAATTCTGGAAAACACTTCATATGTCTCTTATAGGCAAAATAAATGCCATAAAGATGATCTTCCTGCTAAAATCATATATCCAAGACTATTAATATACGGTTCCAGACACACTAGACGAACGTATGAACAGAAACTCGGATTCAAACAAGTTAATATCATACCATCTTAATACCCTTTTAAATATACAAACCCCATCGTCAGAAGTAATTAGAAGAGCTTGGGAAGATGAACTCGGCCTAACAATTTTAAAAGACAGATGGGAGGAAAGTCATCTATATATACACAACTGTTCTCTTAACGTTAGGTATTCGCTAATACAATTTAAAATATTGCACAGACTCTATTATTCAAAGTCTAAATTGAATAAGGTCTTCCCAAATGTTTCTCCTATTTATATTACTAAAACTCTGTTCTTGACCGGTTTTGGCTTTCTGTGCTGCGGTGAGGGCTCTGTGCCCCCCCTCCCCCCCCCCCCCCTCCCCCTCCCCCCTCTCCCCCTCCCCCCCCCCTCACCTCCCCCCCTCTCCTCCAATCCCCCTCTCTTCCCAATCCCCCCTCTCCTCCCCCCCCCTCCATCCCCTCCCCCACCGTCTCTCTCCCCTAAACCCCCCTCCCCTCCACACACCCCTACGCCCTCCCTGCTCCCCACCTCTTCCCCCCCCCCATCATCTCAACCTCCTCTCAGCACACCGTCTCTCTCCCCCCCCCCCCCCCCCCCCTCTCTCCCCCCCTCTCTCTCCCCCCCCCTCTCTCCCCCCCCCTCTCTCCTCCCCCCCCCCCATCTCCTCCCCCCCTCTCTCCTCCCCCCCTCTCTCCTCCTCCCCCCTCTCTCCTCCCCCCTCTCTCCTCCCCCCCTCTCTCCTCCCCCTCTCCCTCTCTCTCTCTCTCCCCCCCCCCTCCTCCCCTCTATTAGCATGAGGGGGGGGGGGGGGGGTAGTTATTGTGTGATGCTGCATGCCACATCCCCCCCCCCCCACAACCGCACGTTGGGGGAACAGACCCAATGGGTCTGTACTTGGTCTAGTTTGTGATAAATGTCTCCTTCAGAAAGCAACTATAACCCATTCCTTCGCCTCTTGTATAAAGTTACATAATTTCTGGAGAGGAATTTTTGATTTTTTTTCTAAAACACTTAAAATAAAATTGGACCCCGACACTGAACTGATCACTCTCTAGGTGCCTCAGAAGCCTGTTCTGATCTAACACTATTTCAAAGACGTTTCCTTAATTATGGTCTGATAACGGCAAAAAAACGAATACTTAAATTTTGGAAACACACATCAGTCCCCAGTGTTAAGATGTGGATTACAAACATGTCCGAGACACTACATCTTGAAAATATTAAAAAAACAGATAATTTTTCCAAGACATAGACACCCCTCACCGAATTCTTACAAGGAGAGTATGGCGCAACACAACTTTGGATTTAAATCCAACTGTGGGTTGGGTGAAGGTACACAAAAAAGCTGGAGAAACTCAGTGGGTGCAGCATGGGTTGGGTGAGGTGGGTGAGGTGGGTGGGGAGGGACGAGAGGCAGGTATAGCACCAATTTTCTCTCTCTTTTTCTTTTTGTTCTTTTTTTTCTTTTCTTTCTTTCTTTTATCCACTCTTTGGCTACACTACTTTGGTAGTCAAGGGGGCCTTTCTTTGCACCACTCACTTTTTCTCTCTCTTGTTCTTTCTCTTTCCTTTTCCTTTATTTCAAAGCTAAAAAGCCAAAATTGAAGCTATGCATTAACTGTATAATTTTTATATGCCGGTTGTTCTACTCTTGTACATTATTAGAAGCAAATGTACAAGAGTAGAACAACCGGCATATAAAAATTATACAGTTAATGCATAGCTTCAATTTTGGCTTTTTAGCTTTGAACTAGTTTTGTTTTTTTTTAAATATTTTTATTTATTAAAATAAAAATATTTTTAAAAAACAAAAAAAAACTAGTTTCCCTGTTTCCCCCGTGCGATCAGGCTGAAGGGTCCTGACTCAAACATCACCTATCCATTTTCTCCAGAAATGCTGCCTGAGGGACGATCTTATAGGCACAGATATATCCCTCACCCATGTCTCTTCGTCCTGGAGTTCTGCTCTGGCTACTTCTCATCCCATAAATAAAAGGAAACTTTGGTGGAGTGGCCTGGTCAGAGTGGCCATGTTGGGAGAGGGGCTGGGCAGAGGGTGAGCAGCCATAGACCGAGCTGAGATGGGGCACCTTGATCGGCAGACACAAGTTGTACCCAAGAGACTGTTTCCGTGGTGGATGACTCTATTGTTCTCCTGCGTCATGGAAGTCCCAGTTTCCAGTGCCAGCATTGCAGTAGGTCAGATGCCACTCCCTCTGGCTGCCCTGCCCAGTTCTAATGGGGTTCTCGTGGATCTTCTGCAGTCCTCTTGAATCTCTCTGGGAAACATAGGAACATAGAAACATAGAAATTAGGCGCAGGAGTAGGGCATTCGGCCCTTCGAGCCTGCACCGCCATTCAATATGATCATGGCTGATCATCCAACTCAGTATCTCGTACCTGCCTTTTCTCCATACCCTCTGATCCCCTTAGCCGCAAGGGCCACATCTAACTCCCTCTTAAATATAGCCAATGAACTGGCCTTGACTACCCTCTGCGGCAGAGAGTTCCAGAGATTCACCACTCTCTGTGTGAAAAAAGTTCTTCTCATCTCGGTTTTAAAGGATTTCCCCCTTATCCTTAAGCTGTGACCCCTTGTCCTGGACTTCCCCAACATCGGGAGCAATCTTCCTGCATCTAGCTTGTCCAACCCCTTAAGAATTTTGTACGTTTCTATAAGATCCCCCTCTCAATCTCCTAAATTCTAGAGAGTATAAACCAAGTCTATCCAGTCTTTCTTCATAAGACAGTCCTGACATCCCAGGAATCAGTCTGGTGAACCTTCTCTGCACTCCCTCTATGGCAATAATGTCCTTCCTCAGATTTGGAGACCAAAACTGTACGCAATACTCCAGGTGTGGTCTCACCAAGACCCTGTACAACTGCAGTAGAACCTCCCTGCTCCTATGCTCAAATCCTTTTGCTATGAAAGCTAACATACCATTCGCTTTCTTCACTGCCTGCTGCACCTGCATGCCTACTTTCAATGAATGGTATACCATGACACCCGGGTCTCGCTGCATCTCCCCTTTTCCTAGTCGGCCACCATTTAGATAATAGTCTGCTTTCCTGTTTTTTGCCACCAAAATGGATAACCTCACATTTATCCACATTATACTGCATCTGCCAAACATTTGCCCACTCACCAAGCCTATCCAAGTCACCTTGCAGTCTCCTAGCATCCTCCTCACAGCTAACACTGCCCCCCAGCTTAGTGTCATCTGCAAACTTGGAGATATTGCCTTCAATTCCCTCATCCAGATCATTAATATATATTGTAAATAGCTGGGGTCCCAGCACTGAGCCTTGCGGTACCCCACTAGTCACTGCCTGCCATTGTGAAAAGGACCCATTTACTCCTACTCTTTGCTTCCTGTTTGCCAGCCAGTTCTCTATCCACATCATTACTGAACCCCCAATGCCGTGTACTTTAAGTTTGTATACTAATCTCTTATGTGGGACCTTGTCGAAAGCCTTCTGGAAGTCCAGATACACCACATCCACTGGTTCCACCCTATCCACGCTACTAGTTACATCCTCGAAAAATTCTATAAGATTCGTCAGACATGATTTACCTTTCGTAAATCCATGCTGACTTTGTCCAATGATTTCACCACTTTCCAAATGTGCTGCTATCCCATCTTTAATAACTGACTCTAGCAGTTTCCCCACTACCGATGTTAGACTAACTGGTCTGTAATTCCCCATTTTCTCTCTCCCTCCCTTCTTAAAAAGTGGGGTTACGTTTGCTACCCGCCAATCTTCAGGAACTACTCCAGAATCTAAAGAGTTTTGAAAGATTATTACTAATGCATCCACTATTTCTGGAGCTACTTCCTTAAGTACTCTGGGATGCAGCCTATCTGGCCCTGGGGATTTATCGGCCTTTAATCCATTCAATTTACCCAACACCACTTCCCGGCTAACCTGGATTTCACTCAATTCCTCCAACTCCTTTGTCCCCTGCTATTTCCGGCAAATTACTTATGTCTTCCTTAGTGAAGACGGAACCAAAGTAGTTATTCAATTGGTCCGCCATATCCTTGTTCCCCATGATCAACTCACCTGTTTCTGACTGCAAGGGACCTACATTTGTTTTAACTAATCTCTTTCTTTTCACATATCTATAAAAACTTTTGCAGTCAGTTTTTATGTTCCCTGCCAGTTTTCTTTCATAATCTATTTTCCCTTTCCTAATTAAGCCCTTTGTCCTCCACTGCTGGTCTCTGAATTTTTCCCAGTCCTCCGGTATGCTGCTTTTTCTGGCTAATTTGTACGCATCATCCTTCGCTTTGATACTATCCCTGATTTCCCTTGTTATCCACGGATGTACTACCTTCCCTGATTTATTCTTTTGCCAAACTGGGATGAACAATTTTTGTAGTTCATCCATGCAGTCTTTAAATGTCTTCCATTGCATATCCACCATCAACCCTTTTAGAATTAATTGCCAGTCAATCTTGGCCAATTCACGTCTCATACCCTCAAAGTTACCTTTCTGCCTGCTGACTGAATCTATGCCATTTTAAACCTGGCACATGAACGGAAGTCCAATCAATTGTCAGGAGCCATTTGGTTCCAAGGGAAGGGGAAACACGTGTTTTTAATATTTAATGAAAATATTTTCAGTACTTTAATTGATATATTTAGTGTCGATGTGCTTTTTCAAAGAAAAAATGTTTAATTTTTTTATATGCTCTAATTTTTTCTGAGCATTTGTGAACATTGAAGAGACATTTCATGGCCTGTAAATCAGGGGCATAACTTCACCAGCAGTCAAAATAGTTCTGTGTAGTTGCCTGCACTGAGGTGGTGGGAGATTAGCACCCTGAGCCACACATGAACAAAAATATTATGGTGTGTTTCAGGCAACCACAAATTTACGTCAACACAATATCTGAAGAAGGGTTTCGACCCGATACGTTGCCTATTTCCTTCGCTCCATAGATGCTGCCTCACCCGCTGAGTTTCTCCAGTATTTTTGGCTACCTACAATATGTACAATATTATTTTCACTAAAGTTGTCTATTTTTTTAGACCTTAAAATTCTCAAAGAATATCCAGAGTATGGCACCACTATTCATTGCACACATGAAAGGATATGGTGGTTTATTTGCAAGGCAGATTATTTAACAGGAATACATGGCAACGCCTCAGGCTTCTACTCCAGACTGCATATTGCAGTCAATGTCATTTGTGTACAAATTCCAATATGTTGTCAGACCACTTTTTAGAACTGCGTGCGGCAGAAGGCAGGAATGGATGAGGATTCATGTGCACACACTACAGATGCGTAGTTGGACTTAGTTGTTTTTACAGTAGCTCCCGGCTTTAATATGTCAAACAAAAAATAATAATCTGCAATTACCAGTCGGCAGACCCCTGCTTGGTGTTGTGGTTTTACCAGTCCAAAACAGACAGCGTATTTACCAACCCCCACCCACTCACTGCTCCTGCATTCTTCAGTGCGGTGACGTTCCTGAGATTACGTCCTGTTTTACTGTATGTGCATCTGACGCCCCCGAAGCATCGTGTGAAACGGTGCGCCGAAGTTTGAAAGACAACCCGGCGCTTTTAAAATAAATATTATTATTTTTCTGCAAAAAGGAGGGATTAAAAGCAGTACTTGTTGCGGGGTCGAAGCGCTGCATTGGCTGCCTGTGTGTGTGAGAGTGAATGATGCTGTTTCCTGTCTTACTGTACATGACGTGCGTGCACTCTGGCCGTGTGTCTGGGCGGTCTGTGCATCATGTGAGGCTGTTGTACAGTAACCCGGCAGCGACATGGCAGCAGCGGCGCTTGCACACTGAGAGCCCGGGCGGGCTGTCACTCACCGCCCGAGCGCAGCGCTCGCGCTCCATTACTCAGCTCTTTTTTTTCCGCCTTCTCCCTCCGCTTGCACAGAGTCTCCGCAACCTTCAGCAAGTGTCAGCCTTTCCGACATGAAGGAAAAACAGAAGAAAAAGAAAGGACGAACCTGGGCGGAGGCAGCACGAACGGTAAAAGCAACAACATTAATTGCGGCGTTAGTTTTTTTTTCCGCTTTCCAATTTTTTTTTTTGCCCAAAAATAAAGACAATTTAAAACTTTGCGTACGAATGCGTGGGCGAGCGTGGGTGTGTATGTACGAGTTCATGACCTACGGCTGCAATCATTTACTGCCAAGGCCTCCCGTAGGCCGGGGAATTGTTTCTTTTAAATTAATCGATTGCTGGAGTATCGGCGAATGGTCAAGTTTGGAGTTGTCAGCCTAAAGTTCGCCCAGTTTATGCTTCAGAAACCACCTTTTGCAATGTCCATCGTGGAAAATAAAATGTTAACCGACAGACAGATTAATGGGTCAGGGAAATATGAGCTGTCAATGGCTTTCAATTGCGTGATTGTACAAAAAAAAGCCACTTTTGCAAACTTTATTTTTAATTAGCGTTTATCATGCAATTTTGCAATATTGCACAATTTTTAGTCGACTGAACGCACTAGGTGAACGTCCAAACTATTTGTTTATATGGGTGATATATCATACCAAATTGTTTGAATCAGTAATCCAGTAATAATAATAATAATAATGTTTTTGACATTTGAGTGTAGAATTGTTTTTGAGTGTATAATGGAGCAGAGTCTGACACCTAATTATATTAACAAGCCACGATATGTGTGATACCTCACCTGCGAAGAATATTTGAGCTGGTTTAGCATTTTAGGTGGTGGTTACCTGTATGGTGGTTACCTGAAAAAAATTGAATCTTTTTAGTAATTGTTTTCTGCCAGTATCAATGCTTAATTTCTTCTGAAATTTTGCAATACAATTATTTTCACTCATTCTTGTGACACCAAATTAGTGGATCTTCCTTTTGTTGCATGCTGAAAGTTAGGACTGTTGGTGACTTTCTGGAAAAAACAGGGTTGGAAGGCTGTAATAATGGGATGAATGTTAGTGGAGTATTTGAGTTCCACACTGAAGTTATACGTTCTGTCCTTTTGTCTTTTGGATCATGTATTCTGTATTTGTGAAATGCATTTATGCAAACCACTGGTACTTCAATGCCTGCACTGGCAGAGAGGGTAGTTGTAGCACAATTTTACATTAATAGTTTCTACAATAAATGTGAATGTAGAAAATAACAGTGGAATTGGAAGTGCTTAAGATCCCGAGATTATCAATTTGTGTGTGCATAGTCATATTTTTATGTGTTTTGCACTCTTGGTATATTTTTGGTTCACAGTGCACCATATAAAAGGAGATGAAGCAAATCATAAGTTCTATTAACAAGACAACAATACTTTGCTCATCAATTTTGGGAAGCTATAGTTTTGGAGAATATTACAGAGCTGTAATGGCAGCAATCAGACCGAGTCAAGTCAAGAGAGAGTTTATTGTCATATGTCCCAGATAGGCCAATTAAATTTTTGCTTTGCATCAGCGCAACGGAATAAAGTAGGCACGAATACAGAACATATCATATCAGTGAGTCCATATACCATTATATAAATATATACACACATCAATAAATAAGCAGATAAAGTGCAAATAAACATATAATGGTCTATTAGTGTTCAGAGATTTGTTTCAGTTGAGTTTAATAGCCTGGTGGCTGTGGGGAAGTAGCTATTTCTGAACCTGGACGTTGCAGTCTTCAGGCTGACTGGATACAGAATTGACTTCTTGAAAGAAAGCAGAGGATGATGATGTGAGGTTGTTTTTCAGACTGGAGGCCTGTGACTAGTGGTGTGCATTTTGGGAAGTCAAACCACGCTGGAACCTGCACAATGAATGGCAAGGCTCTGGGGATGGATGGATGGATGGATGGAATACTTTATTGTCACATGTAACAAGGCACAGTGAAATTATTTGCTTGCAAACCCAATGTATACAAATAGCGGCCACCCATGGCGCAGACAAAGTTACAAAGTACGCCAGTTCCTCTTTTGTTCTTCCCCCATTCCCTCCCCCCCCCCCCCCCCCCCCCCAGCGGTTCCCATTGTCCTTTGTTCTTCCCCTCCCCCTCACGGCGGTCTCCCCATGCCCGGTCCTCTGGGGTGTTGAAAAGCAGAGGGATCTAGAAGTGCAAGTCAAGTCACTTTTATTTACATAGCACATTTAAAAAACAACTCTCGTTGGCCAAAGTGCTTTACATTGGTGGAGGTATTAACGTTATACAACAGTGGTTCATAGATTAAATACAAACATCACTACATACATATAGCCCTCGCTCAGAGGACGTCAAGAAAGGCTTGGGAGTAGAGATGAGTTTTAAGTCTCGACTTAAAGGAGTCGATGGAGGGGGCAGTTCTGATGGGACGAGGGATGCTGTTCCACAGTCTAGGAGCTGCAACTGCAAAGGCGCGGTCGCCCCTGAGCTTATGGGATGTTCAGTAACCCCAGGTCGGCCGATCTGAGGAACCTGGAGGTGGTGTGGTGGGTAAGCAGACTTTTGATGTAGGTGAGGGCAAGCCCACTACGGGCTTTGTAGACATAAAGGGGGATCTTGAAATTTATTCGGAATCGCACAGGTTCATATTTCCTTGAAAATGGGGTTACAGGTAGATAGGATGGTCAAGAAGCCTTTTGGCACATTGGTCTTTATCAGTCAGAGTGTTGAGTATAGATGTTGATCATAGATGGTAAATCGATAGGATGGGTTTAGAGGGATATGGACCAAACGCAGGCAGGTGACACTAGTATAGATGGGACATGTTAGTTGGTGTGTGCAAGTTGAGTCAAAAGGTATGACTAAGATGTGATGTTATGTTAGAGTTACACACAACATTGATGATTCCACATTTGGAGTTTTGTGTTCAGTTTTGGTCACCCTGTTATAAGAAAGATGTTGTTGCTGGAAAGGATGCAGAGATGCTTTATGAGGATGTTGTCAGGACTTGAGAGACTGAGCGAAAGTAGCAGTTGAGCCAGCAAGGACTTCATTCCTTGTAGTGCAAGAGGATGAGCGGTGATTCAACAGGTTTATAAATATAGGGTGAATTCAGGGTGGGGGAATCAAGAAACAGGGGACATAGGTTTAAGGTGAGAGGGGAAAGATTTAATCCGAACCTGAGGGGCAATTTTTTTACACACAAGGGTGGTTGGTAAATGGAATGAGCTGACAGAGGCAGGTACTATCACAACATTGAAAAAACATTTGGACAGACACATGGACAGGAATGGTTTATAATGATTTGCGCCAAAAGCTGACGGTGGGACTAATGTAGATGGGGCATGTTGGTCGGCATGGGCAAGTTGGGGAGAAGGCCCCCTTTTCCATCATGTATGACTCTACATCAAGAAATGGATTAATGGAATATTATTTAAATTGCCCTGGAGTTTGCGAGGCTACCCAAGGCAAGTGATGGATCGAAGGCTGAACGCTGGTGTTGGAAAATTAGAATTTATTTCTTTGAAGTGTGTGCAGTGAAATGGACCATGAATTTAAGTCTACTTATTTAGCTGTGCAACATTTTGCAAAGTTGCAGTAAGTTCATCAATCATGGTGATTTTTAGTGATTCTCTATTTGAATTCATTTTTGTTAGTGCCCTTTATGTGGTGACTCTTAGCATACGTTGGATGTGCAAAACAAAGAATATCACTGACTTGTCATTTATTTATTCATATTTAGTATTTGTGGCATGTTTTATTTTTGCTGCATTTTACGGTAATTTATTCATTGATGGCTTAACTTTATTTGGAGATGGTTTTACATCTAGCTTCAGATTAGATTTGCAGAATAATTTATATCCCACATTGACATGGGTTTTATCCCAACATGGATTTTAATGAGGAGCATCCATCATAGTCATGGATTGTTCAGTGGATAGGCACAACATAAAGCTCATGCGTTGCCTTGGCAAAACCCTGCTCTGTGCAAGGGTTGTCCTCTAGCAGACCGCGGCTAACTATAATTCCATGGTCTACTGATTGCAAATTCAAGTTATTGTGGCCTAAGTCCATTTCAGCTTTTTGGCCCATGACCATGTGGCTTTGGTGCCATCCTGGTGATCCATTTCTCACTTGAACCAGCAGGGAGCTGCTATGGGTTGTGAGTTGCCCTTTCGCCAACCTTCCAGGTGATGATAGCTGCAGTACAGGCTTCCCGTGTTGCTGTGAGGAAGCTCCCTCTTGATTTAACGTGCAGTTATGCAATGGTGTATTCATGCAGGAGGTATCTTCCATCCTCTTCTTGGCTGCCACAGCTCTCCCTATGTTTGAATATTCAAGCTGTGAACATTTGTGGGCTTGGGGTAGCCAGTGATGATTTTGTATTTGTCATTCAGCACTGGGTCATTTTTTGTATGGCGGAGCATTCTTATGCAGGACAGGTGCATTCTGCACTGGAGCAGTGCAGGGTTAGACCATTGTTTCCAGTCATGGATGGCTTTCTATTCTGAGGGTTAATGACAAGCACCAGTCATAGAAGAATTGCTGACTAATCATGGCAGTTACCTACTGTCGAAAAGTCGACAACAGGTCCAAAAATGATATAAAGAAATCTTCATTCATAAGAGCATTGTAAACTTAAGATGCAGACTTTCCTTTCGCCCAAAGGAGCTGCATTTATCACGTGTCAATGCTAACTTACTGTTATCTACAGGGGAAATGTATAATTTGGATGAGTATAGTTTCTGCAGATTAGATTTCAATATACCACGCCAAGCATAGGTCCAGTTCGCTGATTGGTCAGAGGTTGGCATGTTGAACGTGCTTACCATATTATCTACTCCTTTCAGTGTTGCAAAAACAGCAGTTGTATTACTTGCCAGCTTTCCAATGAGAATATAGTTATTTTAAATTCAGCCAATACTCAATGCTTGTAATCATTGTGATGGCTCTGTTTTGTATCCTTTCAATAATTGTGCTGCTTTGCACAAAATCTTGACGTAGTATTCCAAATATAGTCACGCCGATGCATTAGGAATCGGCATCAATATTGACAGTTGAATACATTCTCGCCATCTGTTGAGCTTCATTTACTGCTGTTAAATCTCGTGATTGCTTTGATTATCATTCAATACCTCTTTTATTTTGTCATGGACATTTTTTTTCATGGTTGAATGCTCGATACATTTTTGTTCTTTTTGAGAGACCTCTTGTTTCTGATTCCCTTCGATCATTTTTGACCAAAGATTGGCTCTTCAATTTAAAATTGTTAAATTGAATCCACTTACTAACAAATTGCAAAGTTCAGTTTATCTACCCGATTTAGAACCTAGAGATGAAAAACCGTGTTCTATCTCAATGCGGTGGTGAATAAAGTAAGGGATTCTCTGTTACAAATGAAATGGTTATTTGGCAGAATTACTTCATATCCTATTTAATGTTAATCTTCAAATATGCTTAATCAAAATACACTTTAGCGTATTTGTTAGTTTGCACATGTGCATCTGCAAAAAAAACTGTTAAATGCAGGTAATAATCCACAGCAAGCACCAGTATAGGGACGCTCTATGATAGCAATGTAATTAGCCAGTTTAGCAACTAAATATTGTAGATTACAACATTATCAGAAAAGATAGAGAAAGAAGTGGGTGTGGGTTACTTTACAATTAGTGATAACAAAGGCGATAGAAAAAAAATACAACTGAAGGAAATCCTGTTCACTAATCGCTTCTGTGAACGTACAGACAAACATGTTAATTAGGAGTAGTCGTTTTCGAGCCTGATGTGCACTCAATAAGATAGTCATGCAGCATGAAAACAGACACTTTGACTCAACATACCCATGCCGACCAAGATGCCTCCATGTACACTAGTCCCATCTGCCTGCGTTTGGCCCGTATTCCTCCAAACCTTTTTTCAAAATGTACCTGTACAAATGTTTTTTAAAAAAGCAGATCATGGCCTGTAACTAAACTAAACTCCACATTCCTGCCTGTACTTGGTCACTCATCACTCCCATACTTCACAAGTATATCTCCACCTCTGCTTTGAACATTGGAAGACTCTGCTTCCTTGCCTTGGGATCTTGCACATTTCAATCAAATCCTTTCACATTCTTTTAAACGGCAGCAAAACTTCAGTAGGTATAAGCTCAGTCTATCTTTACACATAAGATAACCTGTTGCTGCAGTGATTCTCCTAACCTCTTAACATTCTTTTCTTAAATGAGGAGAACAATGCTACACAAAGTATTATGTAGCCACGCAAATGCATCATAATTGAAGCATAACCTCTTCAGTTTTGCGTTCAATTTTTCTAGCAGTAAACAATAATATGCTGGAATCTTGAGCAAAAAACAATGCTGGAGAGACGCAGGAGATTGGGGCAGCATCTGTAGAGGATATGATAGAGGATGGGTACTGACCCGAAATAAGAATGGCCATTTCCCTCTACAGATGCCGCCAGTCTCATGGAGTTTCTCTCGCATTTGTTTTTTTTCTTGCCTGAGTAAACAGTCAAATCCTGTTTTCTTTCTTACTTGCATTTGTTAAATGCTTGCTGTTATTATGTTTATGGTCAATCTCTTGAAGGAGAATGTATTCAAAAATGTACATGATACAGAAGAACATAGTAAATGTGAATATAAAAAAAGTTTAGAAATATATCATTAAATAACTCGGGAGAATTTGCTTTAGCTAGAGAATGGCCAGAATGTCGAACTTGAAATACAGTGAATATTTTAGATAAAGACCATGGATACAATCCAGGAGGATGCTGGATATGCATTTAAGAAAAAGGAGGAATTGGCAGGGAATTTTTGATAGTTTGAGATCATGATGGATGTGAGGAGACTGGCAAAGACCGTAACACTGATATGGATCTGTTGGGTCAAATGGCCGAGATCTGCGCCATTTTCACGTTGCATAGCACTCTAGTCCTGACTTGAGAACTCTGTGTGTCGTTCATTATCAAATTTTATTCAGATGCAATATAAATGGCAGTTATTGTTTTATTGAATTCGTTCAGATAGAGACAGATCACAAGCACTTAGTGTGCCATTAATATTGGCAATGAAATCGTTTCTTTGCGTTGTTGACCTAATGCGCAGAATGCTTTTGTTGGGTGCTTTACAAAATGCGTGGTAGGAACTGCAGGGTATATATATTTGTGGCCAAATAATATTCTGTGAAGATGGGGTGTGAAAGGGGCACGAATTTTCAGAGAGAATGGCTGATGCCTGGATCACGCTGCCATGGGTGGTGGTGGAGACAGATACAACAGTGGTGTTTAAGATTGGCACATAGATGTACATGGAGTGGAGGGTTATGCATCATGTGCAGGCAGAGGAGATGAGTTTATCTTGGCATTATGCATGACACTGACACTGTGGGCTGATGGGATTATTCAATGGTACTTTATTGTCACGTGTATCGAGGTACAGTAAAATTTGATTTACCATACAGTCATACAAAAAAAGATACATAACTGCATAAAGATTAAAGATAGGCTTAAACAGCCACCACAGTGGTGTGTGAGAATCCCCAGGGTACACAGCATAAGCAGAGACTCACAGCCATCAGTTCAATGTCCAGGCCACACACACGCTCCTTCACCGTGATGTGACCAGAGTTATACCGACTGCTGTCATTCTCTCTGCAGTCCATGCCCGCCCAAACAGGATGTCCTCATGGATCGATGTCCCCGCAAACACTGAGTTCACTGCACTCACGGAACTCCCTCTGAGTCCTCACCAGTGCAGGCAGCATGTCCATCTTGTTTTTTCGGTGACGTTACATTCCCCACTGTGATGGAAGGCAAAATAACTTGTACCTTCTTTTGAAACATCCATAGTCGGGGTGATCGAAGCCCCCCACATCGGGCGATGGAAGCCCCCGCATCAGGGTGGTCGAAACTCCTGCGGTTGGAGCTCCCAAAGTCGATACCTAACAAAGGGACAACCAGCTCCACGATGTTAAGACCGCAGTGCGGACGGAGATACGATACGGAAAAAGTTGCATCTCCGTCGAGGGAAGAGATAAAAAACGTTTCCCCCAACCCTCCCCCCCCCCCCCCCCCCCCCCCCCCCCCCCCCCCCCCCACATAATACCAAAACCAAAGATACACTAAAACATGCAAGTAAAAACAGACTGAAACAACAAAGGAAGAAAGGGATGAGACAGGCTGTTAGCGAGGCTCCTGTACTGGTCTATGTTCTATTTGTTACTGCTTATAGGTTTGAGGATACAATCAGCATTTGGCCCATTGCAGAATGGTTAGTGTTTGTATGGGGGACGTATTCTGGGGATTGAACGAACATCTGTCTTTGTGATACAACAGTTCTTTGCATTTTAATTGCACAGATAACAGCGACTGCTTGTTGTCGGGAGGTTTGAACTGTTGTGACTCTGGATTTATTAAGTTGCATTTGTAAGATTCTCGAGCCGGGCAGCTGAGCCACTGCAGATGGCAATTGTGGAAATGAGGAAAATCCATCTCTCGTGCTAACAATCGAGGTTGGGGTGTAGGGTGGTGATGACGTTGGGGTGTGAGAAGAGTGGTGATATGCATCTGGCGGGTTGGCTGATGGCTGAGTTTTTATTTCCATCCAGGAGGCACAGACTGCTTTAGAAATTATCCGCTTCTCTGACCAGTGTTTGGCCTCTAGTAGCTTCTGGGACCAGGATGTATTCTGCTCACCACCTGGAGCAAATGGACAGACTGTGTAGGGAGGAATATGTTCATATTCAGGCAACCGAGTCCAGTCTCCACCTTGGATCCCATGCCTTAGGACCGAGACCTGTCTTTCATGTCAACATGTGTAAGAAGGAACTGCAGATGCTGGTTTAAACTGAAGATAGACACAAAAAGCTGGAGTAACTCATGTCAACATGGTGGCTGCTGTGCTGCAACCATCCCACGTAAAAAAATTCACGCACATGTTTAAATTCCAGCCTGATCTTTTATTCATAATTTTCTTGTCTTTTCCTTACTCAGTTTCCAATTTATATATTTATATATATTTAAATTTACTAATGTTTTCATCGCCTTGAGGCTGGTTTGCAGTGCCTTGCTCCATTCATCTGTTTTAAAAATCTGACAATCATTTCACAATACTACCTCTTGGTGTTTGTTTTTCCCTTCTTGTTCTTTTTTGTGTTGACTTAAATATTTGCCATTCATTTTCCAGGTTTAAATTTCAGACCTGAGACACTGACCTGTCCGTCCTCTCCATGTTTAATGTCAGTTGATGTTGCAATCCCAGTATTTTCCGTCTTTATTTTTGGTTAACGTTTACCCAATCTGAGTTTCTTTAACATGAGAAGGATTAGGACTCTTTTGCTTCTCCATTTTGTGTCTTGACGAATAGAAACAAAGATATGAAGACACAAGGCAATACAGATAGTAATTGATTGACCAACATTTGCAATTCAAAAGTGCATCTGATATCCTGCATAAAACTGCATAGATTTTATCTCTGCAAACAGCTAGCCCTGTGAAGACCAGCATAATATTCATTACTTTTATACAGAAGATTCATCCCACTGTCAGTGGGTATAATTGCTTATGGAAAATTCTGTAGTTGAGCATGGTTAGAATAGTAGATCATGGATTTACTTTACTTTATTACTTTATTGTCATTGTAGTGGTTCGTACAACATAATTCAGGCACATTGCCTGAGCGGAGCTCAAATATGCGAAATAAAAAATAACAATAAAATAACAGCAAAAAAGTGAGATAATAAAAATTGTTCATACACTCACGTGCACATACTGTGACACATACATACAGATTCACACACGCATACACATTATGCCTACGTATTCACCCATACCTGAATATAAGATATTGCACTCAAAAGGTCATTGCACAGAATAGTAATATAAAAATAAATATTACAAATGAATTTTTCAGTATTGCACAAAGGTAGGTATTGTACAGCATAAATATTAATTATTGGGGGCGTGCTTTCAGTGCAGAGATCAGTGTGGTAATGGCCGTAGGAAAGAAATTGTTAGTCTTGTGGTGTGCGCTTTTGATGGACCTGTAGCGCTTTCCTGAGGGCAGAAGGGCAAATAAGTGATGGGCGGGATGAGATGGGTCCTTTAGGATGCAGGATGCCTTCCGCAGGCAACGGAAAATATAGATGTCTTCCAGGGCAGGCAAGATGTGTGTTGGTGATCTTCTGGGCTGTGATGATGACTCTGCAGAGCCTTCTTGTCAGCCGCAGAACTGTTGCCACCAGGATACCATGTGTCAGGACACTCTCAATGGAGCAGTGCTAGAAGGACACTAGCAGCTGTTGTGGCAAGTTGACTTTCTTGAGTGATCTTAAGAAGTGATGCCGTTTTTGTGCCTTCTTAACCAGAAAGTTTATGTTGGTTAACCACATGAGACCTTCTGAGATGTGGGTGCCCAGGAACCCTGAAACTGGAGACTCTATCCACTCTTTCTTTGTTTATGTGCAGTGGGGTGTAGCACCCTGCTTCTTCCTGAAGTCGATGATAAACTCTTTTGTTTTTTTGGTGTTGAGTGCCAAGTTATTTTCTGAGCACCAGCCTATTAGCCTCTGTACCTCCTCCCTGCCCGGGTTGGCACCACGGAGGCGTGAAGTGGGGTATCTACAGCGGTGAGGCCTCGGCGGTGGCAGCGGTGAAGCCTCGTGACGATGTGGCCTCGGTGGTGGTAAAGACTCGCGGCGGCGATGCCTCGCGGGTCGACCCATGGTCGACGGTCGATGAGAGCGTGGAGGACCACTGTGAGGGAGAAGGGGGTAAAACAATGGAGGACCTGGCGTGGGGGAACTGTTGGGGGGAGCACAAAAGGGGAAGCCGGCGTGCTTTGTATCTTTGTCAGTGCCGTAGGTGGCTGATATTTGTATACATTATGTATGCAAGTGTGACAGTTTGTTTCTTAAAAAGCAGATAGCAACAAACGTTGAACAAACCATGGCAATCTTTAATTAACAAACCATGGCAATCAGACAGAAGTGGCGAGATTACAATGAGCACAAACATTGCTCAGTGCTTCTCGTGCTCCCACTCGCAGAACAAAGGCGAGTTATCACAATTATACATTTTTCTTATCAGTAAAACACTCCTACCAAGTTTGAATATGGCATGACTGAAAGATTCTGTAGCCTTTCACAATATAGGAAAGCTGGGTCCAAATCGAGCTCATCCAATGACAAGTTATTACTTATCTGTGGAGCATCGGCTATTTTTTTAATCGTGGCCTCTTTATGGCCTTGACGAAGCACATGTTATTACTGCAGGCTGCCATCTAATGTCTTTATTAAAAAGACAACTTGTCCTCCATATTGTGTTCCATATAATTATAATGTCATTCAGATTTGGCACCGAGCCATTCTTTTGTTCTGTTAGACCACGCTTTTGTAGAAGAACTACTCCATTTTAGATTTGAATATTAGATTTGACTATTAGCTCTTTCACAAGCAAATAATCTCACTGTGCCTAGTCACGTGACAATAAAGTATTCCTATTCCTCCTATGCTGACTCATTGCCCTCAGTGATCAGCGACACTGTCGTGTCGTCTGCAAATTTAATTATTGCTTTTGTGTTGTGGGTTGGTATATAGTCATAGGTATAGAGAGAGTAGAGGAGGGGTCTCAACACACAGCCTTGTGGAGCCCCTGTGCTGAGTGACAGAGTTGGAGAGTGGTGGGGGGGCCCATCCTGACTGACTGCGGCCGGTCTGTTAGGAAGTAATCAGAGGTGAGAAAGCACCTTGTCATTTTGCATATCAAAATATAGTGACACTTATGCTTATCAAAACCAAATGTTCATATCCAACTGCTGGAATTGTCCTGTCAATACAATTTTCAGGCCGTGTCGGAGAGATATCGTAGTCACGGTGGACGTGGGTTGCAAAGTGAGCAAAGGCTGGGACAGAAAATGTTAGCAAAAGGTAAAGTGGCAGAGGAACTGAGCTGGTCAGGCAGCATCTGTGGAGGGAATGGAGAGACAACATAGCAGGTTGGGGCCCTTCTTCAGACTGATTGTAGGAGGAAGAAAACTGGAAAAGAGAAGTGGAGGCAGGACAAAGCCTGGCGAGTGATAGATGAATAAACGTATGGGGGTTTTGATTGACAGATGAGTGGAGTAAGAGGCAAAGGCTAGAGCTGAAAAGGAGACAAAGAGAAAAGCAAAATATAATGACAGGTTGAGGGAGGAAAGTGGAAGGGGAGAGTTCAAGAATAGATCAACAAAATGAGGCAAAAATGGACGGGATAAACGCAGTAGAGGTCAAGGACCTTGGCAAAGAAAATAAAGAGATGAGATCACTTTGGACGGGGCTAAGAAAACATTTGTGGGAGCTGTGTATTTCTTTCCTCCAGTGGAGCTTATCAGAAATGACTTTTCAGAACAGGATGTTGTAAAACCAATGAGGGAACCAGCTGTCTTAGATTTACTATTTTCTGATGAGAAAATATTAATTGATGTAGAATATTAACTGGTTTCACGGCATAAAGTGAATCGAGGAACCAAGTTTGTATAGAAGAGTGGGGTGCATTAAAAGACCAGCTGTGACCTTACTGAATGGCAAAGCAGGCATGACGAGTGAAATTGAATGTTTTTGCTTATATTTGATCTGTCATGACGGAAATGGATTCTCCTGGCGATCTGTCTTTCTAACGTGTTGAAATTGCCTGCACACATAATGGCTGTGTTTTGTCAAATGACTGAGAAACTGGCAACTTAGAATTACATGTTATTCTGAACGAGGTGCAATTAAGTTCGTCCACATGCAATTCCTCCACATGCATTAATGTTGACTTATTTTAGAGTTAGCAATGCTTGTGCTTCATTGTGTTACTGTGCATAGATGACAGTGTTGTCAGATGTGCCAAGATTGTCCAATGTCAGTGAACCTGTTTGAATTTCTCTTTGAACAAATTATGTTAGACGCCCTGGAGAATTGAAACAGGAATTGTGTCAGTCTGAGAATGGGAGAAAAACAACTAAAGCTATATTATTGGTGGCATCTGATAACAAAGTCCATTGAAGAGCTTCAACTCTTAGGAATGCTAAGCAGAAGTGTAAAGGCCTTTCACATTGTAAAACACAAAATGCTGGAGTAACTCAGCGGGTCAGGCAGTTTCCCTGGGGTATATTGATAGGTGATGTTTTATGTCGAGGCCCTTCTTCAGACTGATTCTACAATGAGTGCTAAGTAAAGTGGTGAGTTTGGTCTCTGTGATGAAAATATTTGATGTTGAAGAGAAGGCCAACAAAGGAAACTGATGGGGATTGACGGGGTTTTAAATATCTGGGAGCCATTATAGAAGACGGCTGACTGAAGAGGAAGCTTAGACCAGAATAACCACTGCCATGAGCCAAAAATAAAACCAATCAATGTAAATTGTTCAAGAAATTGCAACCTAAGAAACCTGTTAGTTATTGTGTGTGAAGGATGGTGCAATGGTTTGACACATTTCTGTCAATGCCAAAATGTGGAGCATTGTGGAGGAAAAAAAGTAAACCGAAGAAGGATTTATTGAAAGGTCGTCAACCTGAAGCATGCATTTTATTTCTATCTCCAAAGATGTTGTCAGGCCTGCTGAGTATTTTCAGCATTTTATATGTTTACTAGACCAAGTGCAGACCCCCAACGCAGCCGTTCCCTACCCGTAGCCCCCACGGGAGATGTGGTCCTCCAACTGAAGATTCGAGCACTCAGCAGTGCGGCTGTTTTTAAATGGCGTCTTTGAGGTGAGATGCGGGCGCCAGCAGCTGTTATGGTCGCTGGCCAGCAGGAGGCGACAAAATGAGTGAGTGGGGGGGGAGAAGGATTTTTATTAAAAATGTGTACATAAACAGGACAAAATTTAATCAGGAGTGGATACTTGGAATGAAAAGTGAAATCTCTACCGAAATGGAAAAATTCTGGGCGTTTGTGGGTCTGGTGTTGGCGTAGCAACAAATCAAAGGCTGGCACCCACAGGCTGGCAACCACAAGTCAGGCAGAAACACAGCCAGCCAGCAGCTGCAGAGTTTTAATATTATATAGATTTTAGATTTTGAACATCTACATTACTTTTTCTCTTCATGGAGCCACTATCAAATCAAGTTTATTTGTCACATACACATACGAGATGTGCAGTGAAATGAAAAGTGGCAATGCTCGCAGACTTTGTGCAAAAAGACAAACAAACAAACAAACAACCAAACAAACTACAAACAGAATGTAACAGAAGAACAACATGTGGGTTCAATAGATTGAGTGCGCAAAGCTAGCCAAACAAGGACAGATTGGAGCAACGTTTTTGTACTTCTCAAGTGCTCTAGTGATTACCGTGATCTCAGGGTTGTCTTGACTTATTTCAGTTGTGCTATCTTTGATCTATTGATCTTGCAATTTGAGTTAAGTTTCAAGCCATGTATAGTCCTAGGTGCTTAAAATAGATTGTAAAATAGCTGTATTATATCTAGAAACTATCAAAATGATGGTAGGCAAATGTGAGTATGGAGAAAGAGCAGAAGATTAAAGCTCATTCAGAAGGTCATCTGAGAGTTAGAACATGCATTTTGGGCCAAATGGCTTTATAAATGTTGTATTTAGCTGGAAGTCATCTTGTTAACCTTTGCGGTAATTAGATCATCTGACAGCTGTTGCACTATCATCATTTGATTCTCCAGATCTCCAATGCTTCTACAGGGTACTGTGGTGAAACTCTCATGTAATGTATACATCTCCAAATGCTGCACTTTTTACACTCCCCCTAGGTAAAAGTTCAACTTAGACATATTTTTCAAATTCCCAACTTTTCAAATTCCTTCCATTTCAACAGTTTCCCCCATATTAAAGAAAAGTCAAGCCATGGCATAGTGTTCCTTAAAATTAAATTCAATCTGTTCCACACAGAGCCCCTCCTTGTCACTCATTTTTGTCTCTGGGGCAGTCACGGTGGCGCAGTGGTAGAGTTGCAGTCTTACAGCGAATGCAGCGCCAGAGACCCGGTTCGATCCTGATTATGGGTGCTGTCTGTACGGAGTTTATACATTCACCCCGTGACCTGCGTGGGTTTTCTCCGAGATCTTCGGTTTCCTCCCACATACCAAAGCCGTACAGGTTTGTAGGTTAATTGTCTTGGTAAATGTAAAAATTGTTCCTAGTGTGTGTAGGATAGTGTTAATGTGCGGGGATCGCTGGTCGGAGCGGACTTGGTGGGCCGAAGGGCCTGTTTCCGTGCTGTATCTCTAAACTAAACTAAACTAAACGAACAGCATTCAGTTTTGAGCTTTCTCCCTTGGTAAACATTGAACGAAAGCTCCAATTTAGTTAATTGGGCCTCACCAATTTTTTTTGACATTTGGCCCTGAAGTCTGCCCAACTGTTAACTGCTTCTTTGATGTTAATTCACTTGTTGATGACCTTTGGATTTCTGTCATGTGGGCCAATTACATATTCTTTCATGCACTCTATCCACTCCTTATCGCTCCTTTGCAGCTTAGTGATCGGCCTGAGTTTTCCCTGTTTTATTAAGACTGTTTCACTTCCACAATTTACTGAAATTTCATTTTCCCCAGTTAAATATATTAATTTTAGATAGTTTTGTGTCTTTCTGCATAACTCAACACATTTTGTCTTTGATCCTGAAGGCATGCTTTTTCTGTTTGGCAGTTATATTTGCTTTGATCAGAATAGCTACTCTGTGACTTTCTTTTAAAGCACCGTATTGTTCTTAAATGCCTTATAGCCAGGAAAATTGACCACCTATCGTCCCTTGTATTTTTGTATATCTCATGATCATCTTTGCAATATGTTGTTGCATGGCAATTTGAACTTGTAATATTCAATCGTGTTAGTCGTAGTCATACATGTTGATATGTTTATCTCAGCCAGGGCTAATGCAATTTATTCTCGACCTTCCCACAGCGTCCTTGCATATATCTGATATCCCTTCTTACCACACCTCTTACAGCACACATATACTCTGCAAACTTGAGAAGGGTTTCGGCCCGAAACGTTGCCTATTTCCTTCGCTCCATAGATGCTGCTGCACCCGCTGAGTTTCTCCAGCATTTTTGTGTACCTTTGAATTTCTCTCCTTTGGTGCCTCTGATGATACTGCTTTATTTATAAATTGTTCTGTTCTTGTCCCACAAGGAATTCCTTCTCCCTGCTTTTTTAAACTTTGACTTCTTGCATTAGTTCACTCGGTATCTTTCTCTTCTCAGATTTCTCTGCCTCTCTCTGTAATTTCCCTTTACCCTGGCGACAGGGAAGCAGTTTTTATTTGGAACTTTTAATCTAGTCATTAGAACTCTCTACAGCCCTGACAATCACGTCTCCATTACATTACAGCTCTGTTAATTCGGTACGTTGATGACTTTGGTGCTGGACTGGCAGTTTGGAATGTTTGACGTACTAATTCATCCTCCAACACATTTAATTATCATTTTTTGTTTAGATGTTACACAGTACAGCAGTACACCAAGTGAAATGCAAAGCTTAGGTTAGTGTTCAATTTTTATCTTTTGGCAAATGGGTGTGGATCTGAAGTGAATTGCCAAGTATGAAGTCATCAGATGAGTTGTAAATGGATCTCTATCTTAATCTCATTTACAGATCTCTCTGGGCTCAACTCCTGTGCAATCATACATTGTACTCGAATGAGTGGGAGCTCCAGGATTATTAAAAGTAATGTAGCAAATTGCATTTTGATTAAATTGCATTTTTCATTGTCTACCCGTTACTTTTGACATAAGTTCTGTCTGTGTATGGCAGAGCTAGTGTAATTTTTTTGATTTACAAAATGCATCTTATTACTGCAGCTCCTTAAAATCCCCATGGCAGCTGTGAAAGGCCATCAGATGAATTTGAGCTATTGCCATGGAAGCTGTGACGAGCAAGTGGAAGCGTGACACGTATACCAACTGCTCGCACTTGTATCATCATTACTGAGAGTTTAAATCTATTTTTCCACATTGCTTAAATTCTTTCAGCAATTAAACACTTTCTAATTGAGGCCAAAGTTGTTAATTGGTATATGATACCATGTCCGCAAAATCTTGAATGGTGTTGATGGGAATTATGTTGTAAGAGATTCAGAGATTTCAGTGGACACTGAAAGCAATATCTGAGGAATGTGATTAAAATCCCACAATATTGCAGAGTAATGAGATTTCTGGTCAGCAACAACTGAAAGATGAAAATGATAGGACTGGAGTTCTAGAAGATAGACACAAAGCTGGAGTAACTCAACATCTCTAGAGAGAAGGAATGGGTGATGTTTTGGGTCGAGACCCTTCTTCAGACTTCTGATGTGACTAACAAGTGATCAGATTCAATAGTCGAAACGTGACGCCCTAGAATAACCATAACACATCTTTGTCAGAGCACTATTTTGAGGCAATTTTGGAGAAAAAAAGTGGCCTATTAATTTGACAAACAGCATAAATAATCTGTAATCGATAAATCTGGAATAGTAACAGTGAAACATTCCCCAAAAAATTTCAAATATTTGGGCGTTGGGAATTATTTGACATGAGGATAAATATAGTCTTAAAGTTTATCTTTGGAGAACCTCTATGGAGAACCTCTTGCACTACCATGGACAAGTCTTCTGATTGATTTTTGCATTAATGTCTTCTACATGCTATTTTCTTTTTCTCCACTCTCTTGTATAATTTGTTTTGTGTGTCTGAGATTATGTGCTAATGATGTTATGCACATAAAATCTTATCTGCAACCAGCATCTTGCCATACGTACATCTGACAACCAACCTCACTTGATACAAGTAGGTTGGGGATGGGGATTTTATAGGTAGTTTTAGTTTAGTTTTAATATAGTTTATTATTGTCACACATGCCGAGATAGTGAAAAGATTATACATTATTACCATGAAGCTGTCCAGAGTGTACAGATACAGAATAAAGGTGCAAGATAAAGTCCAGTAAATTCCGATTAAAATAGTCTGACGGTCACCAATGAGGTCAGTACCGCTCTCTAGTTTGTGAACGGGCGGTTCAGTTGCTTGATAATAGTTGGGAAGATACTTTCCGTGAATTTGGAGGTATGCATTTTCAAACCTTTGTACCTCTTGCCTGATGGGAGAGGGAAGACAAGGGAGTGAGTGTGGTCAGTCTGAAGAAGGGTTTCGGCCCGAAACGTTGCCTATTTCCTTCGCTCCATAGATGCTGCTGCACCCGCTGAGTTTCTCCAGCAATTTTGTGTACCTAGTGAGTGTGGTGAGGCTGGTCCGTAATTTTTGGCTTGAAGATTTGGAATAAATAGAATTATCTTGTTTGTCCATGGCTGTTTTAAAAAATTGAAACCTTTGTTGATAGTCTATGTAAACTTAGTTTTTCACTTCACATTCCTTTAAATTCTGAAGAAACAAGGAACTGCAGATGCTGATTTACAAAATAAGACGCAGAATGCTGGACTGGCTTAGTGGGTCTCAGGGAATTGTGAATTGGGGAAAGCCCAACTTTGATGATACTAGACAAAAACATATTCAAATTGACTGTGGAGGTTATTTGTAGGAAAAGGAAAGTTCCATGATGAGAGTTCAGGGCCTACATGTTCCTTTGGGGATGTTGTCATGATCCTGTTGGGATCCTGTTGGCACGTTCCTGTTAAAGGCAGGTGGGAGTAAGGATGAGAGAAATTGAGTCTCTGGTCAAGAAAAAGGAGGAGTTATGGGACAGGAATAGGCAACTGGCATCAAGTGGATCCCTAGAGGAGTTTCAAGATCTGAGGAACGTACTTAAGAAGGAAATCAGCATGACAAAAAGGGGGCAGGAGATAGCTCTGGCAGATAATATTGAGTAAAATCCAAAAAAGATTTATTAAGTGAGCACAAGTATATTAAGGGAAAGAAGGTAACTAAAAAGTGAATCAGCCCCTCAGAAACCAAAGCGGTCATCTATGTGTGGAGTAGCAAGAAAGTACTCAATTAGGAGTTCTCCTCTGTTTTACTGTGGAAACAGACATGGTGGCTAGGGAATTTGTTAATGGAGATATCTTGAGGACAGTCCGTATTACAGTTTTGGTCACCTATTCTTTAGGAAAGATGTCATTAAACTGGAATAAGTGCAGAGAAGATATTGCCAGGACTGGAGGGCCAGAGGTACAGGGAGAGGTTGAGCAGGCTAGGACTTTATTCACAGGAGCGCAAGAAGCTGAGGAGTGATCTTGCAGAGGTGTTGAAAATCATGACAGGAATCATGAGGTGAATGCACAGAGTAGGGGAATGAAGAACCAGAGTCCATAGGTTTAACGTGAGGGGGAAAGATTTACTAGGAATCTGAGAGGCAGCTTTATCTGAGACGTGGTGGATATATGGAATGAGCTTCTAGAAGAAGTAGTTGAGGCAGAATCTATAACAGCATTTATGAGATAATGGAACAGATACATGGATAGGAAAGGTTTCTGAGGGATATGTGTCAATTGCGGGCTGGTGGGACTAACTTAGATGTGGCATCTGGTCGACATGGACAAATTGGGCCGAAGGGCCTGATTCCGTGCTGTGTAACCCTATGACCCTATAATAAACCTCATACCCTTCTCGTGCTAAAGCTATGACAGGCAAATGTCCTTGCTGGCAGTGTGGAAGTCATTGGTAACGGTTGGCTACCAATAAATGTTTATAGAAACGTTTAAAATATGCAGGCATTTATAGCGTTGATCCACTATGCTGGCTTGAAAGAGCAAGGCAAACGCCTGGAAGGGTTGGGAAGAAACCATGACGGGCTGTGTATAAAGGTCATGAAAGGGGTGGAAACTGAAAGCATGGTTATTTTGTAGATCAGAATCAGAATCAGAATCAATTTATTTGTCATTTGGACCCCTGGAGGTCCAAACGAAATGCCGATCTCACTAGATCCCAGTGAGAGCAGGAAATAAACACCAACATTAGTTATCTGTGTAGCAGGAAGAAGTGAACAAGGAAACCCAAGAAGTATTGAAACAAAGAACGTTCTACATAGCTCATAAACGGCCAAGTCCATCGAGGTTTCCCATAGCAACATCCTTTATCTGGAGTAAGTGAGTAGAGTTAAATGAATCCATTCTAGATAATACAGAGAAGCTTATCAGCTCAATTGCAAAGGCTGGTAAATGTTGACTGCTTGTCAGAACAACACTTTCAGGCCATTTTGTGGGAGATGGTATGTTAACTCAGTCATAAGGAATAATAAGAGGATTTTGCCCAGAGAATGTAAAACATTTTAGATGTAGTGTCTGTATGAGGAGGCACACACTTTAGACACTGGACAAAAAGGGAAAGTAATCAAGTTATGAGGAATTTAATGCATATGCCAAGCAGGAAGTTGAAATAATGAAGACACAAAGGACTGCAAATGCTAGTTTAAAAAAAAGACACAAAGTGTTAGAGTAACTTAGTGGGTCAGGCAGCATCTCTGGAGGATATGAATAAATGTTGCCTACCAGACCTGAGTTATTCCAGCATTCTGTGTCTTCAGCTAAAATATTTAGTTTGTGACTGCAAAACTAATGGTGAATAAGGTAAAGGCAGGAAGAAATGAGTATTGTAAGATTGTGCATGAAGGGATTAAAGAAAGAGTTAAAGCTCAGGAAGATTCCAGTATATTAGTACAGATTTGCAGAATGTAGACACAAACTGCTGGAGTAACTCAGCGGATGGGACAGGCAACATCTCTGGAGAGAAGGAATGGGTGACATTTTAGGTCGAGACCCTTCTTCAGACTGATGTCAGGGGAGTGGTTGGACAGATAGAATGTAGTCGGAGACAGTAAAGGGCCTGTCCCACTTGTGCGTCATTTGCGCGTCAGGCAGGTGGCGCGCAAAGATTTTGAGAATCCCAAAATCCAGGGGCGGCGCACGCTGCAGCGCGTCACTGCCTATGCCACCACGTCTCGCCATGCGCACGTAATGCACGCCATGCACGCGTTACGCGTGCGTCACGCACAAGTGGGACAGGCCCTTTAGACTGGTGGGAGAACTGGGCAGGGGGAGAGAAAGCAAAGGGCTATTTGAAGTTAGAGAAGTTAATGTTCATACCGCTGGGGTGTAGGCTACCCTCGCAAAATATGAGGTGCTGTTCCTCCAATTTGCGCTGGGCCTCACTCTGACAATGGAGGAGGACCAGGACAGAAAGGTCAGATTGGGAATGGGAGGGGGAGTTAAAGTGCTGAGCAACCAGGACGTCAGGTAAGTTAAGGCGGAGGCGTTCTAAGAAACGATTGCCGAGCCTGCCCTTAGTCTCACCGATGTACAGGAGTTGACACCTGGAACAGAGGATACAGGAGATGAGTTTGGAGGAGGTTCAAGTGAACCTCTGCCTCACCTGAAAAGGCTGTCGGGGTCCTTGAATGAAGTCGAGGGGGGAGGTAATGGGACAGGTGTTGCATCTCCTGCAGTTGGGTGGGAAGGACAAGTTAACCAGGGACTTTCGGAGGGGACGGTCTCTGCGGAAAGCAGAAAGGGGTGAAGATAGGAAGATGTGGCCAGTAGTGGGATCCTGCTGTAGGAAGCGAGGATCCTGCTGGAGGTAGTGGGATCCTGCTGGAGGTAGCGAAAATGTTGGAGGATTATATGCTGTATGCGGAGGCTGATGGGGTGGAAGGTGAGGACAAGGGAGACTCTCTCCTTGTTATGAATGGTGGGAGGGGGAGGAACAGCGGAGCTGCTGGTTATCAAGGAGACCCCAGTGAGAGCCTCATCTATAATGGAAGAGGGGAACCACCGTTTCCTAAAGAATGAGCACATCTCTGATGACCTGGCATGGAAAACCTCATTCTGGGCACAGATGCGGTGTAGACGGAGGAATTGGGAGCAGGGGATAATCTTTATAGGAAGCAGGGTGGGAAAAAGTGTTGTCTTGATCGCCATGGGAGTCAGTGGGTTTGTAATAGATGTCAGTCAATAGTCTGTCTCCTGTGATGGTGACGGTGAGATCGAGAAACAGAAGGGAGATGTCAGAGATGGTCCAAGTGTAGGATGGAAATTGGTGGTGAAGTTGATGGTCAGTGAGTTCTAGGTGCAGGAGGTAGCACCGATGCAGTCGTCAATGTAGTGGAGGTGGAGTTTGAGGATATGGCCTGGAACAGTGATTGTTCGACATACCCTACAAAGAGGCAGGCATAGCTGGGGCCCATGCGAGTGCCCATAGCTACTCTTTGGATTTGGAGGATGTGGGAGGAGTCCAAGGAGAAGTCGTTGAGGTTAAGAACCAGCTCTGCTAGGCGGACGAGAGTGTTAAAGAAAACTCTCTTTAAGAAAACATGCTGCTTGTTACACTGCGGGAGGCCAAAGAAATTGACAAGGCATTTCTTCGATCGACACTTGTGTAATGATGTTATTTTAAACAATTTAACAATGTAACAATTAAACAATTTAACAATGTAACAATTTAGTATTTTTGACTTGAAACATTAAACATTTGTAGCTGTTTAAAAGAACTTTGTATTTGAAAACAACAGGTTGTTTCACAGAGTGACTGCTAGATTGTAGAAGCAGATAAATGACTCGGTTATAGCAGACAATCGGCAATAACGGACACCATTCCCCCATGGTCCATTTACATGGTCCATCATGGTATTGATGTCAGTGACTTCCAGTCTTGCAACTATAACTCAGAGCTATTGCTTTTCAACCCAAGGATGACAAAACTTTGTTGTTGCATTTATTTGGTTAAATGAAATCATTAAAGTTATTCGTTATTATTACGTCAAATTTATTGTCATATGCACGTACATGGAGGTACAGATATTGAAAAATCTGACTTGCAAGCAGCTTCGCAGGCACATGGACTTGGACAAATGCAAAATACCAAATTATACATAAACTCTGCACTAAATTTCCAAAGAAAAAAGAACTGCAAAACAACAAGACATGAGTGCAAAATAACATTGGGAACAAAAAACAAGCGAAGGGTAGTTCGAGAACCTGAGTTGCAGGAAAGTTGCTGTTCCTGAACTTGCTGATGTAGGACATCCAGGGTGCTGTACCTCATGCCTAATAGTGGCATTGAGAAGAGGATATGGCCTTGATGGTGGAAATCCTTGATGACAGATGCACACTCGTATCAAAGTCAAAGTCAATTTTATTCGTCACATGCACCGGAAGGTGCAGTGAAATGAATTTGTCTGCAGCGATACAATTAAAAAGAACATACAATACACAATAAAATTTAACACAAACATCCACCACAGCAATCTTCACTGTGTTGGAGGGCACAAAGTTCAGCCAGTCCTCCTCCTTTGTTCACCTGTGGTCGGGGCCATAAACCCTCTGTAGTCGCCGCTATGGATGGCCGGATGTACAGGCCCTCTCATCAGAATGATTTCAAACTGCGACGCCAGGACGGTTAAACGCTCTCCGCGGCTTGGAGGTCCCGAATCGGCGCTTTCTTACCGGAGACCGCGGCTTCAGGTTGTTATGGGCCACAGGCCGGCAGCCGTATATCTCATTCTCACTGACATTTTGGAATTAATGTTCGAGCGCAATGTTATTAATATCCATTTAGATGGGAAGTTTGGGACTCAGGTTATCTAATAATGTGTGTGTGGTAATTTTTCATCAAAGTTTTGTTTTAACTTTGCCGAGCTAAGTACAAGAATGATGTTGTGTTTGCTAAGTATGATACGATACTATAGAACTTTATTTATCCCAGGGGGGATAAACACAACAAGATCCATGAAACATGAAATTAAAGTGACGATGTGCAAAGATTGGGGGGGGGGGGGGGGCACAAGATGCGAGGGGAGTCTGTCTACCCCACGGCAGAAGGGGGAGGTGTTGTACAGTTTGATAGCCTCCTGTGGCATTCTACGCTGCATCTTGGTGGAACCAGTCTGTTGCTGAAGGTGCTCCTCAGGTTGACCAGTGTGTCATGGAGGGGGTGAGCAGTATTGTCCAAGATGTTCTGCAGTTTGAGAAGTATCTTCCCCTCCAAGCCCATCTCCAGTGAATCCAACTCCACCACCAGGAGGTAGCTAGCCTGCCTGATGAGCTTGTTAATTCTGTTGGCTTCCGCGGCCTGCTACCCCAGCACACAACTGCGATGAATAAGGCACTGGCCACCACCGGTTGGTAGAACATGTGCAGCATCTTATTGCAGAGGTTGAAAGAGAGGAGCCTCCTCAGAAAGTACAGTCGGCTCTGTCACTTCTTGTACAGGGCCTCAGCGTTTCTGGACCAGTCCAGTTTACTGTCCAGATACTTCCTGGTAAACTGCACATCCACACCATTAATGGAGACAGGGGTGTTCCTCTCCTCCTAAAGTCTACCACTAACTCCTTTGAGCTGCAGGTGATTCAGCCCACACCACTCACCAATGTTGTTGACTACACCTTCAAAGTCGTTGACTACACTCACCTTCCCTCCCCTCACTGATTGAGCCCACAATTGCAGAGTCATCGAACGCTTCTACAGGTGGTAGTAGTCTGAGTTGTATCTGAAGTCCAAGGTGTTGATGGTGAACCCTCCCTGGCAAGGTTCATGGGTTGGTGTTCATCAGTCAGCCACAGGAGAGCAGGCAAGTGATAGTGGATGTTGCAGTTGAATCTTCCGGCACTGGAAGAACAGAGCTGCCACAAGCCTGGATGACTGAATCCTACTCTCGCTGCGAATCCTCTGGAATTATTCTGGATGGTGCAGAATGAAGAATACATTCTTTGACCAATGCTGCCAGCTGCCCAGAGGTTAAAAACAAACAGAATAATTTATGCAAAAGTGTTTTTTTAATTAATTTTGAAAAAATTGGAGATGTATTTTGAAAAGAATGCTTAGTTGTAAATGGCAATTGCACCTTGGGGGAAGGGGTTGGTCTATGGTTGAATACTCCACGAAATATCAGAGTTGGCAAGCTGTATATGCTGCCAACTAAATCATTACTAAATCATTTCTAAAATTTATTACCACATTTGGGTGTGCATTATTGATCTTGCAGAACTTTGAGCTAAATCTGGGAACATGGGAAAAATGTAAATAGATAGGCCTAGAGACACACAGCATGGATACAGGCCATTCGGCGCACCCTGTGTGTACTGATCTTCAACCACCCATCGACACTTGCCCAATATTTATTACCCATTTTTAATATTTATAATCCCATTTTATTCTCCCCATTATCGCTCCCTAGATTCTACCCCTCATTCATGTACTGGGGACAGTTTATAGCAGCCAACCTATCAATCAGGGTCTTAAGATAAACATAAAATGCTGGAGTAACTCAGCAGGACAGGCAGCATCTTTGGAGAGAAGGAAGGGTGACGTTTCGGGTCGAGACCCTTCTTCAGACTGATCCGTTTTGGGGTCGAGACCCATCTTCAGATTGCTCAAGGAAATATATGCAATCACATGATGAATGTGCAAACTCCACGCAGATTGCTAGACAACAGGATTGAACCCGGGTCCCTGGACCGTTGAGGTAGCAGTAAATCGGAGGTGTCAGTGTTACAGTTGAACATAGGGGACTATTGGGTCATGAGGGAGAGCTGGCCAAAGTTGACTGGAAAGATACACTAGCAGGGATGACAGTGGAACAACAATGGTTGGTGTTTCTGGGAATAATACAGAAAGTGCAGGATCAGTTCATTCCAAAGAGGAAGAAAGATTCCAAGGGGATTAAGGGGCGACCGTGGCTGACAAGGGCAAAAATGGGACAGTATAAAAATAAAAGAGAAGAAATACAATAGTCAATAGTCTATTTATTTGTCATTTGGACCCCTAGAGGTCCAAAGTGAAATGCCGTTTCTGCAGCCATACATTACACACAAATAGACCCCAGACACAACAAATATTAAAAGACATTTTACATAAACATCCATCACATAGCTGTGATGGAAGGCCAAAAGTAAAATGTATTTTCTCCACAGTGAGGGCACTCTGATGTGCAGCCCCAGGGTGTTCCCCCCCCCCCCCCAACAGAGAAGGCCCTATCCCCCCTGAGCCTCCGACTAGACCTCCCCCCCCTCCAGGAGCAGCTGACCAGCTGAGTCAACGGTCAAAGTGTAAGCCCCCGGCTGGCGATGGCGATTGTCCCGCGGCCATTAAAGCAAAACAAATAACAGTGGTGTTAGGCCCCGCTCCAGGAGCTCTTCGACCCCGCAACTCGGGCGGGAGAAGTCGCCGTTGCAGGAGCCCCCGAAAAGCGGTCTCCCTCCAGGGTAGCAAAGATGAGCGGGAAGCAAGAGGATTGGGTAATGTTTAAAGAGCAACAGAAGATAACTAAAAAGACAATACAGGGAGAAAAGGTAAACTAGCCAAGAACATAAAGGAGGATAGTAAAAGCTTCTTTAGGTATGTGAAGAGGAAAAAATTAGTTAAGACCAAAGTTGGACCCTTGAAGACTGAAAAAGGTGAATTTATTATGTGGAACAAGGAAATGGCAGATCAGTTGAATGGGTACTTTGGATCCATCTTCACTAAGGAGGACACAAACAATCTTCCTGATGTATTAGTGGCCAGAGGATCTGGGGTGACAGAGGAATTGAAGGAAATCCACATTAGGCAGGAAATGGTGTTGGGTAGACTGATGGGACTGAAGGCTGATAAATCCCCAGGGCCTGATGGTCTGCATCCCATAGAAACATAGAAAGTAGGCGCGAGAGCAGACCACCAGGTCCATCGAGCCCGCACCGCCATTCGCTCATGGCTGAACACTAAACAGACACACTTACCCACAAACAGTAGACACAAGACACAGAACACAAGACACTACCCTCCCCTTTATACCGCTATCACCCCTCTCCACCCCAAGAACCTCGTGATCTCCTGGGGGAGGCAAAAAAACGGATAAAAACCCAGGTCCAATCATTAGCCAGGAGGATATCGTTAAAAACCCGTCCGGGAAATTCCTCTCCGACCCCAATCTAGGCGATCGACACTTGTCCAGGAGATCACTCAGGTCTTACTATACTAACCATACCTAGGTCCATATCCCTGCCCTCTCCCCGTAGCCCCTTATCCCCTTGGCAGCTAAAAAACCATCTATTTTAGTCTTAAATATATTTAAAGTTTCTGCTTCCACTGCTCCCTGGGGCAGTGAATTCCATAAATTAACCACCCTCTGGGTGAAGAAGTTCTTCCTCATCTCAGTTTTAAGAGAGCCCCCCCTTATTCTGCAACTATGTCCCCTAGTTCTAGTTTCCCCGATCATTGGGAACATCCTCGGTGCATCCACCCGATCAAGGCCCCTCACAATCTTATATGTTTCAATGAGATCGCCTCTCATTCTTCTAAACTCCAAAGAGTAGAGTTCCAGCCTACTTAACCTTTCCTCATATGTCAATCCCCTCATTGCAGGAATTAATCTTGTAAACCTTCGCTGCACTGCCTCCAGGGCTAGTACATCCTTTCTTAAGTATGGAGTACCCAGGGTACTTAAGGAAGTGGCTCTAGAAATTGTGGACGCATTGGTGATAATTTTCCAATGTTGTATAGATTCATGATCAGTTCCTGTGGATTGGAGGATAGCTCATGTTATCCCACTTTTTAACAAAGGCAGGAGAGAGAAAACGGGGAATTATAGACCAGTTAGCCTTGCATCCGTGGTGGAGAAGATGCTGAAGTCAATCATAAAAGATGAAATAGTGGCACATTTGGATAGCAGTAACAATATCCGTCCGAGTCAGCATGGATTTACGAAGGGGAAATCATGCTTGACTAATCTTCTGGAATTGTTTGAGGATGTAACTTGGAAAATGGACAAGGGAGAGCCAGTGGATGTAGTGTACCTGGACTTTCAGAAAGCATTTGATAAGGTCCCACATTGGAGAATGGTGGGCAAAACTAGGGCACATGGTATTTGGGGTAGAGTGCTGACATGGATAGAAAATTGGTTGGCAGACAGGAAACAAAGAGTAGGGATTAACAGGTCCCTTTCAGAATGGCAGGCAGTGACTAGTGGGGTACCGCAAGGCTCGATGCTGGGACTGCAGCTATTTACAATATACATCAATTTAGATGAAGGGATTCAAAGTAACATTAGCAAATTTGCAGATGACACAAAGCTGGGTGGCAGTGTGAACTGGGAGGAGGATGCTATGATAATGCAGGGTGATTTGGACAGGTTGGATGAGTGGGCAGATGCATGGGAGATGCAGTTTAATGTGGATAAATGTGAGGTTATCCGCTTTGGTAGCAAAAGCACGAAAGCAGATTATTATCTAAATGGTGTCAAGTTGGGAAAAGGGGAAGTACAACGGGATCTGGGGTGTCCTTGTTCATCAGTCAATGAAAGTAAGCATGCAGGTACAGCAGGCAGTGAAGAAAACGGATGGCATGTTGGCCATAACAAGAGGAGTTGAGTATTGGAGCAAAGAGGTCCTTCTGCGGTTGTACAGAGCCCTAGTGAGACCACACCTGGAGTATTGTGTGCAGTTTTGGTCCCCTAATTTGAGGAAGGACATTCTTGCTATTGAGGGAGTGCAACATAGGTTTACAAGGTTAATTCCCGGGGTGGCGGGACTGTCATATGCTGAGAGAATGGAGCGGCTGGGCTTGTACACTCTGGAGTTAGAAGGATGAGAAGGGATTTTATTGAAACATATAAGATTATTAAGGGTTTGGACACGCTAGAGGCAGGAAACGTGTTCCCGATGTTGGGGGAGTCCAGAATCAGGGGCCACAGTTTAAGAATAAGGGGTAAGCCATTTAGAACGGAGATGAGGAAACACATTTTCACACAGAGAGTTGTGAGTCTGTGGAATTCTCTGCCTCAGAGGGCGGTGGAGGACAATTCTCTGGATACTTTCAAGAGAGAGCTAGATAGGGCTCTTAAAAATAGCGGAGTCCGGGGATATGGGGGGAAGGCAGGAACGGGGGCACTGATTGGGGATGATCACATTGAATGGCGGTGCTGGCTTGAAGGGCCGAATGGCCTACTCCTGCACCTATTGTCTATTGTCTATTAACATACCAGATGCACCATTATGCTGCCCAGTATGAACAACCAGGCGCTTTTGCAGGGAGTTCTGGCTCAATTAAGTTAAATTGTGGTCTCCAGAAAATTCACTCATTCTATTATAACAATGACAAAGCATTCACTACTGATGTTTATTTGGAATGGTTTGTTAAGTATACCGATACATATATCTATAGTCCAATTTTTAGTGTTTGGATTCAATCATTATTTGTCTTTTTGCTTTGCATCAAACATCCTGCTGTCCATTTTAATGAAATGTGCATGTTTTGGGAGGCAATTTGAGAGCCAGATTTACTGATTAACATTTAAATAAATATTGCAGTCAAATGCATGGCAGTTCCTACAACTCAACTAAAATATTTGAAGGATACTTTATTTCTACTCTTGCATCCTGGCTCTTCCTGCTGCAATTTGCCATTGCTTAGATTTCAAAACAAACTGCTGGTGAATGAACAGGAGCAGTCCTGGATTTTAATTTCCCCTGGCTTCCCTAAGAGGTACAATTGAGATGTAAAAGTTATGTACAATATCAAGCCTACTTCAGGCTTTGAAAGTGCGTACCCCAGTTCTTACAGTACATTCCAACCGACCCCCTTGACCTGTGGAGGGATTGGACATGTGATGTTTCAGGTCAGTCTGAAGAAAGGATCCCAACCTGAAATGTCACCTGTCCGTTCCTTCCCCAGATGTTGCCAGACCTGTTGAGTTCCTCCAGCACTTTGTTTTGCTCCATCAGCTGATTCCACCAACCACGATCTCTTGTCTCTCCAGTCATTTGACCTTCTGCTCCGGATGGGTGGTATAGTGACACAAAGGTAGAGTTGCTGCCCTACAGCACCAGAAACCCGCGTTCGATCCTCGCTAGGGTTGCTGTCTTTGCGGAGTTTTTAACCACATGGGTTTTCTCTTGGTGCTCCGGCTTCCTCCAAAGTCGTACTGGTTTGTTGGTTATTTGGCTTTGGTACGTTGTTAAAAATTGTCCCTAGTGTGTGTAGGTTGCTGTACGGGGTGGCCACTGGTCAGCACCGACTTGGTGGGCCGAAGGGCGTTTTCCCCCGCTGTATCTCTACCTCTAAAGAGGTTCCTGTCCTTGGGATATATAGGAAAAAGTTCATTTCCAGAACTGTCTTGGGAGGATTGAACACTGTTGGAACCTATTTCGAATTCAAATGCCAATGTTTCTTCCATCCAGAATTTGATATTCAATGCTTTAACTATGTTCTCATTCTTTTACTCATACCCTATTTCACTGTGAGTCAGGAACTGGACGTGTCATTGGTGAGAATAAAAAATCTCTGGTCTACCATCCCCAATGCAGAAGCTGGAGATATCCAGCACTCTCTGAACATATGTTTTTAATTTCCTTGTTTATATTTTGGTCAAATATTGAGAATTTCCATCTAGAATTGTTCAGGGCTTTGTGAATTCTGTTAAATGGCTGGCAACGTTATTCTTTGATAATTATTGCAATTAGACTTAACGAAGGGGAAAAGCTTCCATTTTGTTATTTCTTATTGTGTGTGCAGTTCCAAGACTACTCCATTAATGATTAACATTAGATTTGCACATTCCAACTTTGAGCCTTCACTTTCTCACCACTATCAGATGCAGCAAACAAACATATCTTGCTCAGAATGACAGTTCAAGCTTTGCTGCAGTAATTTACAGGTCTTTCAGTGGCAGGAGGAACATCTGAGGGGAGGTTGTATCTTCCATCTCATTCCAATTTCTCCAATATTCTGAAAACTAGCACTCGGTAAGTGAACTTTATAGCAGTATTGTATACCAACAGAAACAAATGAGAGATTTTGCAACATAGCTTTCAGTAACATCCAGAACAGATTTTTAATAAAAGATCGTCATTCTGAAAATGATTACCAGAATCTTTTCCCTCATTTTTCCTCATTTGCCTCTGGCCTTTGCTGATCACTGATTTTATTTGTTTAATGCTTGTATGTGAGTCAGGCAAAGTGGGTGAGTGGGCCAAGACTGGCATTCCTGTTTTAATCTGTACTAGGTTAATAGGAACTAGTTATTAGGAATGCCAGGGATTCCTTTTAGCCGAAAAACATGAGAATCTGGATGGAGAGAGCACAAGGATTACTGAAGAGAATCACTAAAGTTTTCTTGCCCATCATGTTAATCTTCAGAAACATAAGATTTAAAAACTTACCTCTTTTTTGCTTTTATCTGCTTGCCTCATCTGGTTTGGGAAATGGAGTGTAAAAATGGAGACACTGGTTTCTTCAGATGTCATTGGTTCCTTATCTAGAGAAGAGTCTCGACCCGAAACGTCACCCATTCCTTCTCTACAGAGATGCTGCCTGTCCTGCTGAGTTACTCCAGCATTTTGTCTATCATTGGTTCTTTAATATCCTGCTGAATGCCCTGTTTTTCAATCAGTGAATCTTTTTGTGTCGTTTCCTATTGATGCAAAGCTATTTGCCTTCCAGCAGAGCTCCCTGCATTTGAATTGGAATCCGAAACATGAATTTTCCCCCCCTTAATTTTGCAATCTCACAATAACTGCACACCTTGCCAATATCCTGGCTGTTCATTAGCCATTTTGATAAAACGGTGTAACAAGGACATGTGGCTACGATGTTATAAAGATGCTGTCTGAACATCTTAGCAATTTTGTTCTAAATGTAGTTTTGTTCCAAATCACAATTTGATAATAGGGTGATTTCACGAAAGGTCACTGGAGCGTAGATCCACACCCACGTGACCGAAAATCTGAAGTGGAGGACATGCTATACATCCGGTACATGTTAGTGAATGGGAAAACACGCACTTTCACACCCGTTAAAAACATCGAAAACGGCCGGTTTTTGAGCTGCAATTTACTGTGCCAGTCGGGGTGACCGTGAGGCACAGCTACGTAAATTTACAGTCCAAAAAAAAGATAGAAACTAAGGTAAAATCAAGAGGGAGCTGAAGGTGCAAATCAAGCGGAAATGACCAGCGGACATTTGCCGTGGAGATTTAAAGATCCAAAATATCGGGAATTATCGCGTTTGCTCGCTGCATTTCATCAATAAAGATAAAAAAGTCAATAATGCCTTACTTTTGATGAAATGCAGCGAGCAAACGCGATAATTCCCGATATTTTGGATCTTTAAATCTCCACGGCAAATGTCCGATAAGCATTTCCGCTGGATTTGCACCTTCAGCTCCCTCTTGAATTTACCTTAGTTTCTATCTTTTTTTTGGACTGTAAATTTAGGTAGCTGTGCCTCACGGTCACCCCGACTGGCACAGTAAATTGCAGCTCAAAAACTGGCCGTTTTCGATGTTTTTAACGGGTGTGAAAGTGCGTGTTTTCCCATTCACTAACATGTACCGGATGTATAGCATGTCCTCCACTTCAGATTTTCGGTCACGTGGGTGCGGATCTACGCTCCAGTGACCTTTCGTGAAATCACCCTATACCTTAAACTCTGACAAAGGCCCCTACAGTTTTGCAGTCAAGTGTTATAACCGTATTTTTCGATTCAAACACCAGTTCAACATAAGGCATAGGTTGACCTAGAGCATTGGGTTTCAGGGTGGTTCAGAGGTCAAGGATGATGAACACTCTCTTTGAGTACTGATGCTCCAGGTTGGGAAGGTCAGGTGTCTTGTACCAGTGGGGAAAAAAGAAATGCACCTTGTCTTTCTCCCCTTCCCAGCAGGTGATGTACATGAGTTGCCCATTTGTTTGTGAGTCTCGAGCTTTGTACCTTCCTCTTATTACCCGTCCAGACCCATGCAAGATGTCAGCTGTGAGCTGACTAATGTAAGATACAGGACCATAGCAATGAGGTCCTACGGGGAAGAGATTTTCCAGATAAAATGAACCTACAGTACGTGTTGCACAAGTTCTCTCCCATTGTCTAATGCAGATTGCTACACTCCAAATGGTGCTCAAAATTATAAATGGTAATTTGTTTATTCCCAATCAGCTGGTTACTGTGTTCAAGAGCGTTCTTTGGAGCCTTGTTAATGAGTAATTTGTGGCAATTGAACTGTAAGAACTCATTTAGACTTCTTTGTGGCACCCAATGGGGGTAATCAAAAATTACTTTCCCCCATTATGAATGTAAAAAAATATATTTTATCTCAATCAATCAACCTTTATTGTCATCTTGCAAGCAACAGTTGTACAGTGCAAAATGAAAAGACGTTTCCCAGTGAATAGCGGAGCATCGCACATGAAATTTAAAACATTTCACACATAATAACACTGAAAACAATCCAGTCCCTGATGGAACAGTATAAATAGTTAAAAGCAGGTAAAAACACAATGTTAAAATACAATAAACCAATCATAAAAATGTCCGGAGCAGCTGATTTGAGTGGCCAGTGCCAGTTATTAAAGTGTCCGTGCCAGCCACAGAATCAAGTGACTGTGAGTACAGAGTGACTGTTTAGCAGCCTCACAGCCTGTGGTAGGAAGCTGTTTAGCAGTCTTGTAGTCCGGGCTTTGATGCTTCGATATCTCTTGCCTGATGGCAGGAGATCCAGGTGTATGTGGAGGGGGTGCAGTTTGTCCTTAGCAATTCTCTGAGCTTTTTTCAGACAGCGGCTCTGGAACAGTTCTTGTACCGAGGGTAGGGAGACGCCAATGATCCTCTCTGCTCCCCTCACTACCCTCTGCAGAGCCTTCCTGTCCGAGCAGTTGCAGGTGCAGTACCACGTATTTATGCAGTGCGTGAGTACAGACTCCACCGTACCCCTGTAGAAAGTCCTGAGGATGTTGGTGGGGAGTGAGGCCTGTTTTAGTTTCCTCAGGAAGTGCAGTCGCTGATGGGCCCGTTTGACGGTCCCAGTGGTGTTCCTGGACCAGGTGAGGCTGTCTGTAATTTGCACACCGAGGAACTTTATGCCTGAGTATGAGGGCTGGAGGGAGATGGTCCTTGCCTCATACTGCACAACTAGCACACTAGATCACCAGGTCAGTACCCTGGGAAGTACTTGCAAATTCTGCACACTTACAAACAAAATCACAATTTCCTCAACAAAATGACAAACAGCGTCAAAACCACCCAACGTTGTCATCTCTGGATTTGGTTACACGTTTGAATGCTTTTCTACTCCACTGAATTCCAATGAGCTACAAACCCAAAAACTATAACGTTTGAACCACACATAATTTAAATTATAATTTCTCCAAAAAACAGCTGCAAAATTATTTTTGTGTGCAACCTTTCAAAGTTAATTATCTTATGGTGAATAGTTTATCAAGCTGCCTTTTTGAGACTGCTTCAGTAATGTTTTATTAATTTGAGACAACTTTGTTTTTTAATTTGAAAGAACTGCTGGATCATCATCTCAACCAATGCAGTAAAAATCTTGTTTCTCAGTCAGCCATGAGGAAGATTAGATGCGTGAAGGACAGCAGATTTTGAGTATGTCAACATTATGATTTTTGTCAGGATTCAACCCCTCCCCCTCCACTCTCCCCAAGGAAATACAGGAGGCTAGAAAAATGGCAGCAGCAACAGTTGTGGGCTGGGAAATACAAAAGAGCTTCATGCTGCAAACTCTGGAGGCTTGGGAATGTCATGGGCCCGTCCCACTTTCACAAGGTAATTCACAAATTCTCCCGAGTTTTCCCCTTGATTCAAACTCGCAGAATGTTCGTAACGAGTCCGTAGGAGTTCGTAGATATATCGTAGCGGCTCGTTATGCTAACTGTAGGTACTCGTGGCATCAGATAAGTCGGGACGTTTTTTCCAGCCCGATAAAAATTGTCCACGAGTAAAAAAAATGGTCGGGATGAAAGAAATTGCAACTTTTTACTCGTAAGGAGGGCATCAAAATAGTCGTGGGAATTCGTAGACATATTTATAGGAGTTCGTGAACATAGTCGTGGAAGGTCGTAGGAGTTCGTAGATTACCACAATCTTGATTATTTTTTTTTGGTCTAAACTCGGCAGAGGTTTTGAATTAAGTCGTGAAAGTGGGACAGGCAACACTTTATCACAGGATCAAGTGAATGAGGATTTAGACAGCTGATATATCACGTCATGACTATGTAATTGATTCACTGTGACCTTTGGTGGGCTGCGATTGCACCTGTCAGTCAGATTTAATTAATTTATTGGTCATTTATATGGTAGTGATGCAAATTGAGAATTTTCCATTTTCCCCAGCATTTGCTATAATCTGGAGGTTAGTCATATAGAGTCATACAGTGTGGAAACAGGCCCTTAAGCCCAGCTCGCCAACACCAGCCAACAATGTCCCAGCTACCCTAGTCCACTTGCCTGTGTTTGGTGCATAACCCGCCAAACCTGTCCTATTCATGTACCTGTCCAACTGTTTCTTGAATGATGGGATAGTCCCAGCCTCAACGACCTTCTCTGGCAGCTTGTTCCAAACATCCACCAGCCTCTGGGTGAAAAGGTTATTCCTCTGATTCCTATAAAATCTTTTCCCCTTCACCTTGAACCTATGTCCTCTGGTCCTCAACTCCCCTACTCTGGGTAAAAGACTCTGTGCATCCACAGATCTAGTCCTCTCATGATTTTGTAAACCTCTATAACAGGGGTCGGCAATCTTGTTCTGCATACGGGCCAGGACGCATGTCTGTGAGCGGATGGTGGGCCACATCTATCACGTGTTCACATGGATCCCGCCCCAGATGGCAGGCATCAAATCATGTGTTGACATAGATCCCGCCTCTTCGAGGACGCCACCGGGAGCACTGGCCCCTAGTTACAGGCACTCATGAACATGGCGTGCCTTGTCTCTGTCCTGAAGGCAGTGGCTCAAATACTCAAGCTCGCTCATCCCCGGCCTATTGACAATCCCGATACCGAGAGTGATGCCCAGACACAGAAGGTGCATAGCCGTGCCAGCGGCTTTGCGCAGGATGCGATACAGACACAGCTCGGCGCTGCTCGCCGCTTGGCGCTGCTTGGCGGCTCCGCCATTACACAAACCAGTGCAGGCCTCCTTGCGTCACCGTGGCCTCGGGCCCGGGAGGTACCGGAGATGACGGAAGTATGCAGGCCGGATAATTACGGGAGAAAGAAACGCCTGCGTGCTGGATGATTTCGAGTTACGGGACGCATTCGGCCCGAGGGCCGTAGGTTGCCGACCACTGCTCTATAAGATCTCCCCTCAACCTCCTACGCTCCATGGTATAGAGACCCAGCCTACTCAATCTCTCCCTATAGCTCACACCCTCACGTCCTGGCAACATCCTTGTAAATCTTTTCTGAACCCTTTCAAGCTTGATAATATATTTTCTATAATATGGTGCCCGGAAGTACCAAAAGCCTTTTTGACCGCCATATCTACCCGTGACTCGATCTTCAAGGAACCATGCACTTGCATTCCTAGATTCTTCTGCTCTACAACACTACCCACAGGTCTACCATTTACTGTGTAGGTCCTGCCCTTGTTCGACGTCCGAAAATGCAACACCTCACACTTCTCCGTATTAAATTCCATCAACCATTCCTCTGTCCACCTGGCCAATCGATCCAGATCCTGCTGCAATCGTTCACAACCATCTTCACTATCTGCAACACCACTAACTTTTGTATCATCAGCAAACTTGCTAATCTTGCCCTGTATGTTCTCATAACTAAGTAATTTTTAATGTGGGTACACAAAAATGCTGGAGAAACTCAGCGGGTGCAGCAGCATCTATGGAGCGAAGGAAATAGGTAACGTGTCGGGCCAAAACCCTTCTTCAGACTGAATTTTTATAGTGGTCTGTTCTAAAAATCTCAATCCCCAATTGCAATACCAATTGACCCTCCCCATCCTGTCCTGCCAGGAGCTATGATGGCAACATTGTTGCAAATGTTGGGTGCACTTGCTGTGAGATGCCATTGAGCTGAAAAGTTCAGAGTGTTCCTGTCTTGCATCTATGTATCAAAGTGTGTTGGAAGCTCTGTGGAATGATTTTAAAGTAAAAACCATTTAAAACTAGTATTTTAAAACATTTTTTATTAATAATGGCCAATTACAAGCATGTTTTTATCAGCTATTTTTACTTACATTTACTGCTGGTCATCAGAAACGAGAATCAATTTTCTCCTTTAGTAATTCAGTGGCATTACACCAACTCTTGCCACTTGGGGTGAGATCAGTTACCCTCGCACAGACCAAAGTTAAAACATTCCTTCCAGAATGTTCACTGTTGTTGAATTTGGATCAAATCTGTATGAAGCAGTCAATACTAAATAAAAGAGGAATCGATTTCTGAAGCAGGCAGGAAGTGATGAATGATACATTTGGGAAGAATTGGATACTGTAAAAAATGCTGAGTTTTCAACAGTTTCCAGTTGTTTCGGCTGCACACCTATTGGACCTGACTGAGCTTTCAACAAAGATGCAAACACAAAGAAGTGAGTCAAACTTTTTTTTAATGTAATTCAAATTATTATTAATATTGTTGCATTGTTTTCATTTATATCTCAACAATTTATTTTGTCTGGTGAAAAGTGCATGTCTTAAACAGTTAGAAACAATACCAAAGGACACTAGTCAATTGGGCCTGTATTTGGAAATAAATAAATGATGAATTTAAAGCCGATGAACTGGTTGTTTTCCCTGATGTGGTGAATGCTAAATCGATTCACTGCGCGTGAAAGAAAACATTTAGTGATAATCTATTGCAACATTCAGTAAATGCATAATTTGTACTTTCTATAACTGCATTAATTCTGTTGGCTAGTGATTAGCTGGGAACTACTTAAGATCTAGCAGCAAGTGAGTCGAACCAACATTGACAAGGATGCCCTCCTCACTTGTATCGACCCATTACCAACTAGGCTTTGTCCTGCCCCTCCTCTCTTCCAGCTTTCACTCCCCCACCCAACAATCAGTCTGAAGAAGGGTTGACGACCTAAAACATAATTTATTCATGCTCTCCAGAGATGCTCCCTGACCTGCTGAGCTACTCCAGCACTGTGCCAAGGTTTGAAGTGGGTTTACAGGATGGTACCAGAGGTGAGAGTTTATGGGTGCACAGAGACTGGAAGAGCTGTGATTGTTATCCTTGGCAGATGCTCCAAATGAAGAGACTTTTATTTGATGAATAAAGAAAATGCTTTTATTGGCCGGAGGACAGAGATTGAAGAAGATGGGCAGAAGAAATAAGGAGTTGAAATGTTTTTCGTTGCAGGAATTATTGTAATCTGGAAGGCATTTGCAGAATGGATGGTTGGATAGGAATTGTGTGCTGTGGGAAAAGAAGAATGATGGGAACATTTGCCAGTAACCATATCCCAAAAATAAGTCAATTCTAAAAACAAAACTCTTACAAAAAAACAACACAGCCTCTTTATTTTGAATCCCCTTCTGTGCACTATGATTCTATGATGATCATTTTGTAATGTCTTAAAAGCACGTTTCTAGTGTAATCTTGTAAACAAAACCTTACATGTAAATGTCTGTGGAAACAGAAAATCCAGGAGGAACTCAGTGGGTTGAGAAAAATCTGTGGATGAAAATATTGGCTGACATTTTGGGTTGGGAACCGGCATCAAGACTGAGAATGGGGAGGGGAAGATAGTTCGTCCAAAGAGGAGAGGGGGAGTGCTGAGACAGAAGCAAGAGGTGCTTGGTGGACCTTTCTTTCCGTTGACTGATGCTGCTCCATATGGTGAGTTCTTCCAGCAGATTGTTTCTTTGCTCCAGATTTCAATATCTGCAGTCTCCTGTGTCTCAATGTGGCTGCAGAAATTTGGTTAAGTAATTATCACAGCAAGTTGGGGTACTTTATCATGACCGTGGCAACATAACATCACCTTATATGCTTTGGCATCTTGGGTGAGGAGACAAGATTGAGATGTTTTCCTGAAAATTATAATCATTTGCAGACTTCACTTTTGGCTTATTGGTTATTTAATTGTAGTTCATTGTACATTATATCAGCAAAATATTCGATAATCATGATAACCATGTTGTAACTATTCCATTTAAATTTATTTTTATATGAGATTTTACATGTAAATAAATTGATCAAAGATGGCGTTTACAATCAATATTCAAAGTCAGTTTATGCAATTGAAGGCTTTATTGTGAATGACCAATTTAGATTGGAAGATTGAAATTGAGAGATTTCAACTTCTTTCTAAAATAATAAATGGCATGGCAAAATTCTTGAAAATATTCTTGTATGACCATCATCTCCAAGTTTTCAATAAATTGATATGCGTGCTTTTCATGCATTTGTTGTGAGTATTATTAACACTTGCTTTTACACAGTATTGGAATCAAATCTATTTTAATAACTAAACTAAATTCAGAATAAAATTCTGAGATTGCAAGCTTGCTTTAAAAAAAACACTGATTTAAAAGAAAACCATGAAATGCCAAATAACTTTTTCATTTTCTTACCTTGAAATAAAAAAGGACAACAATTTTTATGTACACTTTATGTTATGTTTTTCTCTTTCCCTTAATTATGTTTAATAGTGTCAGGAGATATAAAACTACTGCAGAAATTATGAAGGACAACTCTGGAATCGGGATTCCGAGGTACTTGGCTGCATCACATGAATCATACAGTCTGGTAATAATAGCCAATGCAAGATAATAGTCGAATAAATATCGGAGGTCTCACTTTCTGTAGTTGGAACATCAGAGGTGCGAACGAGCCAATTAAGAGTGGTAAAATTCTGGCACAATTAAAATCATTAAATATGGATATTGCTTTCCTACAAGAGACACATTTGAAACAACAAACTCAGATCAGATTAAGGGCAAACTGGATAGGTCAAACCTATTACTCCTCATTCACCTCTAAAGCAAGAGGCACGGCCATTATAATTTGGAAGGGTATACCTTTTAAATTAAAGAAATCCATATCTGATAAAGAGGGAAGATACGTTATAGTCACGGGAGAAATTTACAATACACCATTAACTATGATAAATATTTACGCGCCTAATTTTGATAACCCACAATTTTTTAAGAAAATAATAGATTTAATCGCAGAGCATAATTATCAAAATATAATAATGGGGGGAGATTTTAACTGTGTTATAGACCCATACTTAGATAAATCAATAAAGGTAGGGAAGCGTCTTGTTAAAACTAAGACCTGTGAATTTTTAAATACATATATAAAAAATAACAACATAGCTGATGTATTGAGAATAGCAAATCCAAGTGGTAGGGAATATTCATACTCATCAGTTCAGAAAACTTATTCACGAATTGACTATTTCTTATTGGACACAAAATTAATCCCGTATACGAATAAACCATCATATCATAATAGTATTATTTCTGATCATTCACCATTGACTTTTATACTTAAAATTGAGGGAATGCCGGGTATAAAACCTTTTCGGAGATTCAACGCACACATATTAAATAACCCGCAGAACAAACAAAAACGTTTTTCGAAATAAATGACACGCCGGGTATTTCTGCACTGATATTATGGGAAACCTTCAAGGCATATATTTGCGGCGTCATAATCTCTTACCAAAGTTTTCAAAATAAGGAAAATAAAAGAGAACTTCAGTGGATAGAACAGGAAATAAAATTACTAGAACTGGACAATGCAACTGACCCAACCATAGATAAACATAATAAGATAACTTTATTGAAATATAAAATCAATAGAATACTATCGGCAAGAGTAATAAGATTATTCCAAATTACAAAACAAGCACACTTCGAATTTGGGGATAAGACACATAAATTACTTGCAAGGCAACTGAAGCAACAAGAAAAGGAAAAAACTATCACTAAAATTAAATCGGATAAGGGTGAGTTTCTAACACTGCCAAAGGATATTAATAAGAGGTTTGCCCAATTTTATCATAATTTATATACATCTAAAATAAATACAGATGTTAGTAATATTACACATTTTTTAGATAATTGCAATCTCCCAAAATTGGATAGTTTAGAACAAGAGCAATTAGTAGCACGGATTACTAGTGAAGAAATAAAACAAATAATAAACTCACTGAAAAATGGGAAGACCCCAGGACCAGATGGTTTTAGTAATGAATTTTATAAAAGATTTCAGGAGTCAATTGTACCAAGATTATTCAATTTATACATACAGGCTTATACCGAAAATAAACTACCAGAAACCCTAGCAGAAGCGACAATAACGCTTATACCAAAAAAAGATAAAGATTTAGATGAACCGGGTTCTTATAGAGCTATTTCACTTCTAAATACGGATCAGAACATTTTAGCAAAGATTCTAGCTAGAAGACTAAATAATTATATTAACAATTGAATGGGATTTATACCCAAAAGACAATCATTTAATAATTTGAGAAGGCTTTTCAATATAATGTACTCTCATAATGAGGACAATGAAGATATTTCAGTTGTTACGCTGGATGCGGAGAAGGCATTTGATCAAGTAGAATGGCAGTATTTATACCAGGTACTCCAAAAAGTTTAATACGGGAGAGAATTTTATTAGATGGGTTAAACTACTTTACGATAGACCTACGGCAAGAATATTAACTAACAATATGCTATCTCCAAAATTTTACTTATCAAGGGGTAATAGGCAAGGTTGTGCCTTATCACCATTGCTATTTGCCCTTATGATAGAACCGCTGGCCGAAAGGATTAGAAATCACCCGAATATTCACGGATATAACACTAAGGACTCAAAGAATAAAATTTCATTATACGCTGATGATATCCTTTTATATATTACTAATACACAAACGAGTATACCCACCTTATTAACACTAATTGAGGAATTTGGCTCTTTTTCAGGATATAGAATAAATTGGAATAAAAGCGAAATTATGTCTTTAAAACCACAGGATTCGAGACACTTACTAAAATTCCCCTTCAAAATTGCAACAGAAAAATTCAAGTATCTGGGTATTCAAATTACGAGAAGACACAAATCATTATTTAGTGCCAATTTTATGCCACTATTAAATAAACTGAATGATATGATTAAATTTTGGAAAATGCTCCTGCTCTCATTGATAGGTAGAATTAACGTTATAAAAATGACTTTCTTACCACAATTAATATATTTGTTTCAAGCGATCCCAATATATATTCCAAAATACTTTTTCAAAAAACTAGATTCTACTATCACTAATTTTATATGGGATTACAGAGCACACAGAATTCAACAAAAGCATTTGTGTAAACCTAAAGAAGTTGGGGGTTTATCATTACCTAACTTTACCTAACTTTATGTATTACTACTGGGCAGTGCATATTAAGAACATAATGTACTGGTTGGATAGTTCCACTCAGCAGTTGGAGTGGATAAGAATGGAGAAAGAGGAGTGCTATCCGCACGATATAGGAACGATCTTGCTCTCACCGATAAAATTGAATAGTATAATATATAAGAAGAACCCAATTATTCACAATACAATAAGAATTTGGAAACAAATAAAAGTATCCTTGAAATTAAATAATCTATCAGTACTAACCCCACTATTGAACAACCCCGCATTCAAACCATCTCTCATCGACAAAACATATCAACAATGGGATAGACTGGGGATTAGGAAAGTAGGGGATATGTATGAATTGGGCAAACTGTTATCATTTCAACATTTAAAATTAAAATTTAAACTGAAGGATAATCAATATTTTAAATATATACAGATATGTGACTTTATGAAGAAATATACACATAGATTTCAAACTATATTTTTAGACCCTTTAGAAGAAGCAATGAATATTAAGGCTGATTCACAAAAACTAATATCATACTTTTATAATAATATATTAAATAGAGAATTACCCTCAACAGAAGCACTAAGAGAAGATTGGGAACATGAGCTAATGATAAAGATCTCGAAGGATAGATGGGAAAAGTATCTGATGAACACACATAATTGTTCTATTAATGCAAGACATAATTTAATTCAATTCAAATTAATACATAGACTATATTATTCAATAACGAGGTTGAATAAATTTTATCCAAACGTCTCTCCCAGATGCGATAAATGTTTGTTTCAAAACGCTAATATAACACATTCATTTGTAGGATGTACAAAGAATAAATTTTGGAGTGATATATTTGATATATTTACAAAGCTTTTCAAGTCCAGAATAGAACCTAAAACGGAATGGATTATATTTGGAATAATAGTAGAAGATATCAATTTAAATAAAGACCAAAACGTTTTTTTAAATTATGGGTTAATAATTGGAAAGAAATTGATACTTAAATTTTGGAAAAATACAACCATACCAACTGTTAAAATGTGGATTAGGAATGTGATGGACATAGCACGCCTTGAAGAAATGAGACTCCGACTAATAGATAAATATGACCAATTCTTAAGGAGTTGGTCTCCTTTCATCGACTTTTTGGAATCATGTGATGCAGCGGTACTGTAAAGATTGCTGATTTCAGTTCATGCCGTGGATAGATCTACATCTCCGAATAAAGATTTGAAAATTTCTCTTTTAAGGGGCCTTCTCTCCTATTTCTAATTTCCACTTTTTCTTTTTTTTTATATGCACACTTCACGTTTTTCTACTCTCTACCATCTATTTTTCCACTTTTTCCCCTTTCTATTGTTTTCTTTTTCTTGTCTTGCTTACTTCCTTCTCAAAACATAAAACTAGAGGTTGTACATAGAATGGATTACGGTATGACATAGTTGGCACCTAAAATTAGGTTCCACTGTACTGTTTTGTACTGTATTAACTTCTAATAAAATAAACAAAAAACAAAAAAACAACAACAAAAAAAGAAATAAAAATGAAAGTTTATGGTACGTGCATGCAGCTAAGTGCTGTGGAGGACACTTTCATTGTATGCCCCGGATGTCTTGTTAACAGGATTTGTTAAGGTCCCATCTGTTGCACTCTAAGGCATCCCATCCATGATGAATTTTGGTATTAGGCAATAAAATATTTGAGGTTGAATGCTAAATCAAGTTTTTCTTAACATCTTTCAATTGCTTTTCAAAAAGAAAAAAATGCTGCTGATGCTGGAACCATGAAGTAAAATATAAATGTCAGAAATATTGATAATATCTGGTAGTATTTGTGGGGAGAGAAGAGCTGAGTTACCCTTGAGTCAGAAACAGACAAAAAGTCTGGCACAAAATGGAAAGGTTGGTTGTTGAAAACCTGTAATATCAACACAATTTAGCTCTCTCTTTCTGTGCCTTGTGACCTGCATATTACCAGCATTCATTTTTATATTGGATTTCCAACAGCTGCTGTGTCTGCTTCTTGCAGATTCATCAATTGCTTTTTTTTCTCTCTCTCTCTGGTCCCATTAATCTCTTTTATTTACACAAACTTCATCAGCCATTTGCAATTAACACACCCTCAGCACTCGATCTCATCCTGCAATACTATGTCATTCTGTCTTTCTTGGTCTGCATCCTTTCACAAATATTCCCTCTTATGTTATCCCAATCACCATCTCTGCAATTTATAACAATACTTGCTTTCTCAGTTATTCTAGTTCTGCCGAAAAATTATTAAATGTTAACTCTTATATTTTCTACACTGCTGTCTGATCTGATGACAGTTTACTAGCATTTCTCTTTTTTATTTCATATTCTAAAATGTGGTGAAAATTAAACAAATGGACATTTATAAACAATGGAAACTTAACTTTAGTGACCTGAACATTTTATTAACTTTTCATTCAAAATCTAGTACAGGGTACATGCGCATCGTGAATTTATTTTTAAACTGACACCCATTTGCATTTATATAATCATCTTTTTTTTAAATAATATTTTTATTAGAAACAAACACATATTATGGTAAAAACATTTCATGTATATCAGTCGTACATTATTAATATTATCAGTTGTGGATTGATTTTGCTTCTAGTTATTTTTATAGATAGGGAGTAAGAGAGAAAGAAAAAATAAACAAATGGCATGATAAAAAAGAATGGAATAATTTACTAATAATACATCATTGGAGATAGGTTCGTAAATTATAAAGTATAACTTTTCATCTAATCCTGAGTTCAAGCTTCAGTTGGGTTCCCGTGCTGAACCGATCTACCCCTTCAAATAGTCAATGAATGGAGACTATATTCTAACAAAAAGTTCTTGTTTGTCCATTAAGACAAGTCTGATTCTTTCCAAGTGTAGGGTCTCCGACATTTCCATAATCCACATTTTAATTGTGGGGGTTATATAATCATCTTTAATGTGGGAAAACACCCTAAGGTCCTTGGCAGGAACCCTTAAATAAAACTACACCGAGCTGTAAAGATAAATTTGAAATAGGTTTTAAGGAGCATGTTGAAGGATAAAAGAAAGATGGTGAGGTGGAGAGTTTTGAGAATGAGGGCCGAGACCTCAAGTCAAGGCTGTCAGTGGTTGGTTTCAGGAAATGGTGGATGCACAAAGGACCAGAGTACAGGTTTTTGTTAAGTTCAAAGGAACCCATTGAGAAAAAGATTGTTAAGATGAAGATCTTAAACAAGGGTTAATTCACAGTTTGTATAGCAGATGCATTAAACAAGTTCAACAGAGTGACAAAAACTCTGGTCGTTTGCTTCCACGGATCAAACTGTTTTAATCTTAATTGTGCATAATGATGTTATGGAATTTATCTCCCTTGCCGAACTGAGCTAAACAGTTGTGGATGGTTCACTTCTCCACATGTGGTGGATGCAAGATGAATACCTCAATGCGTGAGATCGTAGGAGAGTTTGCATCCTTGCAGATGCATAATATTTTAATGAAGCAACCAATATCCAGGTGCTTTCACTGCAGATTTCTTAACCCCATAGTGTGTGTTTACTCACTCACACACTCCTTCACATTCACCATTGGGATTGGGGCCTGTCCAAATGTCCAAAAGCTACCACCCTCCTCCCTCTCAGTAAGTTCAAGATTTCTTTTTTTTTTTAATTACAAAATTTCAAAAGGCATTAAGCATTTTCATACAGTGAATATAAAGTATGCAAGTATACATGGTGTATGGGATGTGGAGGATGCTGACAAAAAGGAATTTGCAAGGAAGAGGAGGCATGAAAAGATGATGCTGGTGGTGACAACATTGATACGAGACAAAAGGTGATCAAAGATAAAAAACCATACAGGAATCCCAGGCTTTCTGTCTGACATAATTCCTTGATTTCACCCCTGTCTCAGTTAGAGTTGGGTAACGTTATGATTGCTGTGCCTGATTTAATGGGCTAGTTGTGTGTGGATGAGGACGTGCAAACCTTCTAGCTAAGACAGAGAATGAAGCCACCCTCCACAGCTTTGCAAGTTCAAGTTCAAGTTTAAGTGAGTTTATTGTCATGTGTCCCTGTATAGGACAATGAAATTCTTGCTTTGCTTAAGCACACAGAAAATAGTAGGCATTTACTACAAAACAGATAAATGTGTCCATCATACCATGATATAAATATATACACACATGAATAAATAAACTGATAAAGTGCAAATAGCAGAAAGTGGTTATTAATAATCAGAGTTTTGTCCGAGCCAGGTTTAATAGCCTGATGACTGTGGGGAAGTAGCTATTCCTGAACCTGGTTGTTGCACTCTTCAGGCTCCTGTACCTTCTACGTGAAGGTAGCAGGGAGATGAGTGTGTGGCCAGGATGGTGTGGGTCTTTGATGATACTGCCAGCCTTTTTGAGGCAGCGACTGCGATAAATCCCCTCGATGGAAGGAAGGTCAGAGCCGATGATGGACTGGGCAGTGTTTACTACTTTTTGTAGTCTTTTCCTCTCCAGGGGGCTCAAATTGCCGAACCAAGCCACGATGCAACCGGTCAGCATGCTCTCTACTGTGCACCTGTAGAAGTTAGAGAGAGTCTTCCTTGACAAACCAACTCTCCGTAATCTTCTCAGGAAGTAGAGGCGCTGATGAGCTGATTGCAGTATACATTCTTAGATTTTGGAAAGTGTCATTGCTGGTTTTAACGTGATCCAGATAACACTTGTGTTTCAATGGTTGTTTTATGTCACGTATGCACTGCACAGTGAAATTCATGCACCCGTCACCATATTTTGACATCATTTATAAAAGAAAAAGTCCAAAGTCCAGTTCACGTGCTGGATGTACTGGAGCGCCCTCGGTCCAGGTAGGCTGCTGCACTGCCCCTCTATCTCCCTCGACTAGCTCGGCTCAGGAATCAACATCTCCAAACCTCCTCTGTGTTCTGAGGGGCACCTCTTGCAGCCGATCTTGAAAGAGCTGGAGGTCGGTGTCCTACCGGCACACTGCTTGAGTCTGTCTTCGCCAACGGCTCCCTCCTCCTCGGCTCTTCAGTCTTTGGGGCTAAGCTTGCGGCATCTGGGCTTCCCCTGCGGGCAGTGGCCCGCAGGTCCTTCTTCCCAGTGGCGAACCACGGCTGTCGCCGTACATGGCCACGGGTGGTCCGCCGGTGTTTGTCTTTGTTCCAGGATCCCAGGAGCTTTCGGGCATGACGCATCCAGGAGCTTTTTGTTTGGAATTTGGAGTTTGGAGTATTTGAAGTTTAGGCTTATTATTGTCACATGTACCGAGGTACAGTGCAAAGCCTTGTTTTGTAGGCTATCCAAACTGATCAGATATACCACGCTTAGATCCAATAAAGTCAAATTCAAGTGAAAAAGATAAAACAAAGAGGAGGATAAAGAGTTTAGAATAGTTCTCAGCCTTGTAGTGTATTGTGCTGCATCAGTTCCATAGACCAAGTCCGATGACTACAATGGGGTTGAGGTGAAATGGACAGTACCCTTATGGAAGGACCATTCAGAACCCTGGTAACAGAAGGGAAGAAGCTATTCCTACAAGTGCTTTTTATTTTGCCACTTTAATACAATAACATAGCTAGAACTGGATAATATATAGTAATGGGTTCTGGCAGCTCTGGTACACACATTGAAGAACTCCAAATGTGTTGGAGCAACAGGAAGCTGTTGTAATATGGAAGTGATTCTTGCCTCAGAATCAATCAGCTCTTCACAACAGAAATGTGACCATTGCATCAGGGACTGTTTTACACAACCATCAACCTTTAATGCTATTTGTGATTTAAGACTTTCTTGCATGGATTGAGGGAGCAGAGACGTATTGAGACAGAAATATGGAGAAACTCAAATATTTAACATAATGATTGCGTTCTGGCATCTGGTGTGTCATAATATTATTACTCGGTTTAAGTTACATTTTTGAAAATGGAACTCGTGCTACAAAGTGTGGTATCCAGTTGTTTTACTCGGCACCATTATTGGCTGGAGTTGAAGTTTGGATTTCATGTTCTGATCTCCCATTAGTTAAAAAAAACTCCACTGATGTTGCTGAAAATCTGCTGAAGATTTTCTGCCTGTGTTGGACCTGAGCAAATCATTGCACTCTATCTGTGACGAATTGAAGAATGGTCTTGGCCCGAAACATCACCCATTCCTTCTATCCAGAGAGGCTGCCTGTCCCACTGAGTTACTCCAGCATTTTGTGTCTATGTTCAGTGTAAACCAGCATCTGCAGTTCCTTCCTACACAACTCTGTTTCTCCCTGATTGCCCAACCCTAAAGAAGAACACAATGTTCAAGTCGACAAATGAAACTTGGGTCAGAACAGCTTTGAACACACGCAATTTGCCGGTCATACACAACAGAGACTTTTCCATTTGCAAATTGTAAGGATATGGTAATTATAGAATTTTCTATAACGGCATTGCAATTTTATTATTTTAAGTGCTCCAGCAGTGTTTAACTGAGAACAAAATGATCAAAATAACTTTATTATATTTAGATTTCTAAACCACAATGTTTTTCACCATGCAACTGGAAGCTCATTTATATTTAGGTGAATGGATTAACAATTAGGGGAACATAGTTTCAAAATAAAAATAGCAATAATCCAAAGCTCCTGAGTCTGGATATTGCCAAATGAACAAATTATTTGAATCCATTCCATCAAGACAAACAGATGTAGAGTATTTTGCTGCATTAATAAGAATATGAAATTGTGCAGAAATCAATGTTAGAGGTTTTGTTACAAATAATGTTGATTAGATATATTTCCAGTAAAGATGTGTATGTATATTTTGGTCATCCTTTTCTATGCAATTGCTGTTCTTTACAAGTGTGTTGCACAAGATTTGATTTTGTTTAGGAAACATATTTCCTGTTGAAAAAGCTCTTGGCTTTGCCACTTATTATTTTTTATTTTGGCTGCTCCACTCGCCACATCCTGGTTGAGGAAAAATAATTTGTGCATATAACAGACCATGTGTGAAGTGGATGATGTTTTCAGTTTACCTTCCTGCAATAAGGCATTCATCCCTGGAGAGCACCCAATCTACTCACCATGCAAATATCTCATTACCAACCATCAGTCAAGACACACCAACAGCAATTGGGTTGTAAATTGCAACAACTTCAATGCTATGAGTGCCACTGAATCTCCCCGAGTCAAAAGCAGATGTTAATAATCTTGCCTTTGGAGTCAGAAAGTTGTAGGTTCAATGCCTACTGCAGAACTTGAGCAAATTATCTTCACAACTCGCAACCTATCTTCACTTGCACTGAAATGATGTGTTTTCAATGAGACATCAACTGGGGTCTCCTGCACTCTGAAAGATCACGTGGTATTATTTTGAATTGGTTTCACCCAGACTGGTGGACAACTTTATCCTTCAAATTACATCATTAAGAGCTGGCTCTTTGTGAAATGGACTGCAGGCAAATTGACTGCATTTCCTACCGCACCAGGTGATGATACTCCAAAACCTTGCTCAGAACATTTAGGGCAACTCGCAGGTTGTGAATGGTTCTGCACAAATGCTAATTATATCCTTTTCTGTAATGAGCAGTTTTCCATCATAAGCAATTGCTTGAAATGTGGCAAAACCAAAGCAAAGCAGAAACAATCCAAAAATGGCCACGTTTGTTGAGAAAGCAATGTTCAATGCTTGGCTACGGACTCTTGTTCAGAAATGGGAAGACAACATATATGCAAACATTTTGAGAAATTATGAATGAAATCTTTCAAACAATACATAGAAGCATGAAAATATTAAGAATACATGAGTATGCACAGAGCTTTGAAAGTAGGAACAATTGAAGACATGAAATATTTAAAGGTCCAATATCATTGCACCATCAGGAAGTAATTTACTTTGCTTGCTTTGTACTGATGATCATGTCTGGTCAGCAATTAAAAATGGCTGGTGAGGTTTATTTGGAGTTATATAATAGGGAAATGTACTATTTAGTTCACCATGTCTGCACTGACCAGTGGGCAACTATCCATATGAATCCCATCTTCCACTACTTGGCCCATAGTCTTTATGCCAGGGTGATTCAAGTGTTTGTCTCGACATTTCCAAAATACTGTCAGTGACTCGGCTTCCACCACTCTCTCAGGCAGTGTACTCCTCATTCTGTGTGAAGAAAGGTCCCCCTCTCATATTCCCTTTAAATCTATTCACCTTATCCTCAATCTATATCCTCTCATTGTATCTTCCTCTGATATGGGGAATCATTTCCTGCAGTCTACCCTATCATTACCCGTCATCATTTCCCACATCTCAATTATGTCCCCCCCTTAACTTCCAACCAAAAAATACCTCTTTTCGCCAGTCTCTCATCGTAACTGAACTGCTTCATCCCAGGCAACATCCTAGTGAATCTCCTCCCCACCCTCTCTTGTGCTATCACATCCTTCCAACAGCATGGTGACAAGAACTGTACTTAGTATTCAAGACATCTGACCAAGGTTTTATAAAGCTGGATCTTAATCTCTCTTCCTTGTGTATTCAATGCCCTGATTAATGAAGGCCTTGTCATTGCAAGTAATCATTAATCCTATCTCTCAGAATTTCTTTCCAATAACTTTCCTGCTTCTAACATTCGGTTGACAGGTCTATAATTACAATGTCTTTTCCGTTCTGCCCTTCATGAAAAGAGAGACTACATTTGCTATTCTCCAGTCATCTGGGACCTCACTTGTACCCGTGGCCTATGAAGATTTGAAAATCTCAGTAAAACCCCTGCAATCTCTTCTATTGCCTCATAGCAGCCTGCGATAATTCTTATCTGGCCTTGGGGATTTTCTTACATTTGGCATCAAGGCATTGAGACCCTCATTTGGGACCTCACTGATACCTTCTGGCTCCATGCACATATGTCTCCTGTTGTCCTTAATGGGTTATTTTATCCTGATTATTCTTATGCCTTTATAATACTCAAAATGTTTTCAGATTTGCCTTTCTGTGACTCCACTTTTCCATCTTAATTCTCTTTTGCAGTGGCTCCTGAAACATTATTTAAGCTCTTAACAGGCATTGCCCATCTTCAGTCCCCTCAACCTGCCATATCCTTTTTTTTTCTATTTGTATCAAAGCCCAATACCGCTTGTAGAAGCTTAGGTCAGTCAACATCTAGGGTTCTAGTTACCCTTAGCTTTCACTCTGACAGGACATGTTGGCTCTGAATTCTTGCTACAGGTATTTCTCCTTTGAATATTTCCCCCAATGTGCAGATGTAACTTCACTGTAAGTCAATGCTGCTGTTCAGCTGCTGTCTTCTCTTATTTTATTGGTTTAGCATCCCTCAATTTGACCCTTATTAACATTCCCCAGTATTCTAACCCTTTTAAAAAATGTTTTGCTCTTTGCTCTTTGCCTGCATATTTCTCCCTCTATCTGTTATTGACTGGTAAGTTTGTAATACCCCCTCAGTAAAGTGAATAGGCATCCTTTCTGTTTCCTATCTCCACCTATTTGATGTAAATTGAGGAGACTTTGAGATTAGTCTCACTCAACACTGGTGCAACATGTTACATGACTATCAATGCAGCGCTGCCTCGCCTTTCACACTCCACTCTCTCACCTGAAAATACTGTACTCTGGGATGCTGAGTTGCCAGTCCTGCCCTTTATACATCCATTTCTCAACAATGACAGCAATATCATGGTATCATGTGTTAATTAAACCTTTGAATTTACCTTGTTAGATATCTTGCATTAAAATGGATGCAGTTCAGGTTTGTTTTCTCCTGGATGTACATTTAGTTGCCTACTCTGCCGACCAGACAAGAAAAATGTCATCTCTAGGTAATTGTACCTCACCACTTAAACATCTAATCTGAGCCATCCTCCTCCCCCCTCCCCCCCCACTGCTGACTCCATTTAAACTTGCCCAACAGCACAAGCAAATAGTGGGTTCCACTATCTTACACATTTTACTGTATCGAAGATCTGCCTGAAGAAATATTCAGATGGGGTTAAGATGAGCACAAGCCAAATTAAATGCACACACTGGGATCTATACCACTTCAAAACAATGTTGGTAAGGACACAGTTTATTCCATGTTCACACTTAAAGCCTATGAAAGTATTGCTGGAGGCCTCTTGAAATGTGGCCAAAGAAGTTTAAACAAAAATCTTTTGTATCTCAAGGTACTGCCCTGCTACAAACGCATTCCTATCTGTGCCATGACATCCGCCCAGCCCAACCCTTTAACATTCAACTATCCCTTCCATAGGCAGCCTGACCTGATCAACCATTTCCCACAAACCTAAACTCTCCAGGTGACTGAATAATGTTGGGCGCCAGTCACAATTACATGAAATGCAAAATTACTTTGCACAAAGTCTAATTCTCTACCATCCCACCATCTAATTAGCATTAAAGCCACTGTTCTCTATTCAACATCTGAATTTTTCTGCCTGTAACCTGATTGAAATATCTGATTTTTGCACAATTTCTTGAGTTTCAGTTTTGATTCTTGTAGACTATTTTGTGTTCTTATTCCTGGTGGAATTAATAATTATAATTCTATTTTTTCAGGAATTATGATGGATCCACACACAAACTTGCAGTGTTTTCGGTATTTTTGAATATAGTTTCTGATTTCTAGCTACTGCAGGACTACTGGTTTATCAAGTGAAATGCATTCATTTTAAAACACTCTGTAATGAGTTAACTGATACTCTGCCCAAACATCTATTCATATAAGTGCTGTAACAAAATACTCCAAAAGCTCTTGTCTTGTGCACGCATTTGCATTGTTCATTCTTTTCATCAGAGCTCTGGGAAAATAAGTTCTCGTTTATTTAATTGTGGTCTCAGCCTGTAACAATTAAGGCTCAATTTTTTTTTGAAGGAAGTTCCTTGTATTGGCACTGTTTAGTTTTTCATGTATTATAGCCAGCTGCACTATTGTGATTTTATTTGGCAGCTTTTTGTCAAGCTGGGTAAGTAAAAAACTTGTGCATTAAATAGTTCTGCTGTGCAGGTAACATGGTGCACATTTTCTGCTGGTAAGTCAAAAGTGATGGAGTTGATTGAGCACATAAAATGTAAGTTGTTTTGGTGCCTGGTGTTTGTATAAAGACGGATGATTTGACACTATGTACTGTTAGCATTGCATAATCACCAACGAATAAGCCTGAAATTGGCAGAAAAGGCCTGTGACGCCGAGTCTCCACTGAACTATACTATGTAATTCTTCTTTCTTTATTTTAAAGATTGACAATTTGCAGAGCTGGAAAATCAAGCAAACCCAGTCGCTGTTTTGAATTTCATATTGCCCACATTCAGAAGGGTGAGATGCCAAGAAATATTATCTAAAAACATTATTATGTGTTTATGTATTTGAGGATTGTTTGAGTGAAGCAAATGTTGCATGGTTCTTCTTTACACTCAAGACTGAAGTATAGATGGATGTTAGATTGAAGTCATAATTTGAAAGGGCATTAAAATAATATTGGTTAGACAACTGTTTGTAAAATCAGCGACAAATACAATCAAGTGATGAGAATTTCTCACAGGTCAAGGCCCCATTGATTAACAATTGTTTTACCAGCAGGTTGTGATAAATGTGGAAAGTACCATAAAATATATCAGTTTCAAAATGGCTACACAGTAAAAATATTTTATTTAATGCTTTTGAGCATTTAGTTTTTGTTTATGAACAAATCATTTTGTGCCCTCAAAAGCAAGTCAAAACTTCCTTTGTAAAGAGAAAAAGCCAATTAATATAAATTTGCCGAGATTTCAGTAATTGCTCCATTATGTGTGTGCTGTTTAGACCTATTTAGTGGGGAGAGATTTGTGCTCAGTAAGTGGACTGCTAAAATTAATGGATTATAATTTTTAAATTGCTCAATCCCAATAATTTTGTGTACATTTGTGATGATGTATTTATGAGGCAGCTTAAATAATGAGAATCTGGTCAGATTGTAATTTTGCTCTTGGTTGCTTTTTCGTATCTCTGAGCTCTCCCTCGGCAATCTGTCTATGAAGTGCACCCAATAGTGTATTCTTTTTTTGTTTTAGCAGTACATAATCAGTAAATAATTCCTGTAAAGAGAAATCCTTGTGAATAACATTGATCAAGGCCTCTTGAGGCAAGAGGTGTTCGAAACAATTGCTGGACCTTCTGCTTTTAAAATCAGATAGAACGGTGGTGAATTTGGAGATTAACTGGCAGAATATAGGATTGAGGTAGGCAAAGACTAAAACAAAGTGAACTAATTGGAAAATTGAGACACATTTAGAGTTGGAGTACGGGATATGAAACTGAAATAAATTTAGTTTTCATTCAATAGTTGTTCATTAACTGACTTCATCCCTTTGCAAGATTCACAGAGAGCAATGTGACTTAGCAAGTGTTATGTGAAGGGTGACTGGAACCTCAAGCTAAAGAATGTGCCAGTGTACTTGATTGTAATTGAGATTTTTTTCTCATTTTTATATATAATTTATAAAATATTCCACAGGAAATTTTAATTTTCCCTGCTAGACAGAAATGTAACTTTCTTTCCTGCACCATTCACTGAATCCATAGCTTGAACACAGCTGGCTTGGTACAAGATGAGTTGCCCACTGGACTTCGGCAGGAGTCTTTTACAGAAATGCTTCAGTGGGATCTGGTGATGCTCAAAACCCCTCCAGCATTTTCCAGCTGGACTGAAGCAGGTTGGCAACTGGAAGGATTGACAATGGGATTGCCTGGGATAGTTTGAAACTATCCCCTTCACAACTAACAGATCAATGTTCTTCCCTGCTGCACAATCGCTTGCACAGTCACAAAATTCCACAGATAACTACCCTCCTTGGGTCACCAGTTCCTCTGATAGCAGCGACTGTTCTCCAACCAATTGGGGCAGATTTTAGCACCCAGATTTTAAATTGGAGAATTTCAGAAGTACAGGTCTGACCCTGAGGCAAGATTGTGCATTCACCCATCAAAAACAATGTTTAAACTTGGCAACCCAGAATGTTAGATCAGTATAGAAACATAGAAACTAGGTGCAGGAGTAGGCCATTCGGCCCTTCGAGCCTGCACCGCCATTCAATATGATCATGGCTGATCATCCAACTCAGTATCCAGTACCTGCCTTCTCGCCATACCCTCTGATCCCTCTAGCCACAAGGGCCACATCTAACGCCCACTTAAATATAGCCAATGAACTGGCCTCAACTACCCTCTGTGGCAGAGAGTTCCAGAGATTCACCACTCTCTGCGTGAAAAAAAGTTCTTCTCATCTCAGTATTAAAGGCTTTCCCCCTTATCCTTAAGCCTTGACCCCTTGTCCTGGACTTCCCCAACATCGGGAGCAATCTTCCTGCATCTTCCCTGTCCAACCCCTTAGAAATTGTGTAAGTTCCCAAAAGATCCCCACTCACTCCCCTAAATCGTAGAGAGTATAAACCAAGTCTGTCCAGTCTTTCTTCATAGGACAGTCCTGACATCCCATGAATCAGTCTGGTGAACCTTCTCTGCACTCCCTCTATGGCAATAATGTCCTTCCTCAGATTTGGAGACCAAAACTGTATGCAATACTCCAGGTGTGGTCTCCCCAAGACCCTGTACAACTGCAGTAGAACCTCCCTGCTCCTATACTCAAATCCTTTTGCTATGAAAGCTAACATACCATTCGCTTTCTTCACTGCCTGCTGCACCTGCATGCCTACTTTCAATGACTGGTGTACCATGACACCCAGGTCTCGCTGCATCTCCCCTTTTCCTAATCGGCCACCATTGAGATAATAGTCTGCTTTCCTGTTTTTGCCACCAAAATGGATAACCTCACATTTATCCACATTATACTGCATCTGCCAAACATTTGCCCACTCACCCAGCCTATCCAAGTCACCTTGCAGTCTCCTAGCATCCTTGGTATCATGGAGAGGGGAATATTGAGCTTGTTGGTGTGGCAGTGATGAAAAATGACAGATTTTTAATATTTCTTTCAAAGGCAAGATACAAGAAAAATACAGAGAGATGCATCCATTGTGAATGCTTCTCCTAGCTAGCAATCATCTATTTTACATTTGCCTTGAACCTCATCTCTTTTGATGTCTCATTTTCACACCGTACCCTACCTTATCCCTGCATCTCCCTCTCCCTTGATTCTCACTGAAGAAGGGTCTCAACCCAAAACGTCACCCATTCCTTCTATCCAGAGATGCTGCCTGTCCTGCTGAGTTACTCCAGCATTTTGTGTCTATCATCCATTGTGAACAGCTGGCGGAACAGAGGGGTAGACGTGGAAAATAGTATTCCAGTATCAAAGAGGTAGAAGATATGCCTGCTTTAATGGAGGGGGAAGATTTTACAAACATGGAAACTTGAAGATCGTTTGGCAGTCAAACTTTCTCTTTGTTTTCTCAATTACAGATGTGCAATTATTCGCTATTGGCAGTACATGTCGTTGATTTAGAATCATTGGCTTGGGGCACATTTGATTTGTTTGGAGATGTAGACAGTGACTCATTCAAATGTCTGGCTGTGTCCCTAAATATGATGAATTTCCATTCATATTGCTTTGTTTTAGACAATAGACAATAGGTGCAGGAGTAGGCCATTCGGCCCTTCGAGCCAGCACCGCCATTCAATGTGATCATGGCTGATCATCTCCAATCAGTACACCGTTCCTGCCTTCTTCCCATATCCCCTGACTCCGCAATTTTTAAGAGCCCTATCTAGCTCTCTCTCAAAAGCATCCAGAGAACCCGCCTCCACCGCCCTCTGAGGCAGAGAATTCTACAGACTCACCACTCTCTGTGAGAAAAAGTGTTTCCTCATCTCTGTTCTAAATGGCTTACTCCTTATTCTTAAATTGTGGCCCCTAGTTCTGGACTTCTTAAACATCGGGAACATGTTTCCTGCCTCTAGCATGTCCAAACCCTTAACAATCTTATATGTTTCGATTAGACTTCCTCTCATCCTTCTGAACTCCAGAGTGTACAAGCCCAGCTGCTCCATTCTTTCAGCATATGACAGCCCCGCCATCCCGGGAATTAACCTTGTAAACCTGCGCGGCACTCCCTCAATAGCAAGAATGTCCTTCCTCAAATTGGGGGACCAAAACTGCACACAATACTCCAGGTGTGGTCTCACTAGGGCTCTGTACAACTGTAGAAGGACCTCTTTGCTCCTATATTTGATTCCTCTTGTTATAAAGGCCAACATGCCATTCGCTTTCTTCACTGCCTGCTGCACCTGCATGCTTACTTTCATAAACTGATGTACAAGGACCCCCAGATCCCGTTGTACTTCCCCTTTTCCCAATTTGACGCAATTTAGATAGTAATCTGCCTTCCTGTTTTTGCTACCAAAGTGGATAACATCACATTTATCCGCCTTAAGCTTCATCTGCCATGCATCTGCCCATTCCCCCAACCTGTCCAAGTCACCCTGCATTCTCATAGCATCCTCCTCGCAGTTCACACTGACACCCAGCTTTGTGTCATCTGCTAATTTTACTTTGAATCCCTTCATCCAATTCATTGATGTATATTGTAAATAGCTGCGGTCCCAGCACCGAGCCTTGCGGTACCCCACTAGTCACTGTCTGCCATTCTGAAAGGGACCCGTTAATCCCTACTCTTTGTTTCCTGTCTGCCAACCACTTCTCTATCCATGTCAGCACTCTACCCCCAATACCATGTGCCCTAATTTTGCCCACTAATCTCCTATGTGGGACCTTATCAAATGCTTACTGAAAGTCCAGGTACACTACATCCAGTGGCTCTCCCTTGTCCATTTTCCTAGTTACATCTTCAAAAAAGTGTATTGTTATATATTGATATTTCATTACCCATTATCTGGCACTACACTTCCAGCACTCACAAATTCCTTCAAGTGTATTAGATTCAGTATCAATTATTTTACTTTAGACCCCAAGATATTTAATTGTGTACCTCTGGGCTATTTGTACCTGATTCACAAATGATGAACACATTTTCACTGAAGTTCCAACACAGAACTAGTGCACCTTGGCATTTATAATGTATTCAATCACCCATTTGTTCTGATCTATATACCTACACTTACCCTTATCTCTGTACTTCACTCGTACCATCTAGTTCATTTTCATCTCTTCCATTTCCTGTGTTTGCTTGCTTTTCTCATCTCATTGCAACAATCATACGAGTCTATCCAGGTGGGTTCTTTGTTTGGAAAGGATACTGTGATACATTCAGTAGCTGTTTCCCTTTTTCCTTGGGTCAAGCTGCAGGCCTGAGAGAGCCACAAGATTCTCTCCTCTAGCCTTGTGATTTTAGAAGAGACTGAGGTCAGCCTTACAGTTCACCAACTTGTGATCGGAGAACTACTCAACATAGTTGGTGAACCACCGCTTACCGGTCTGAACTTTTCCTCCAACATGAGAATAGAATATCATCTTTGCCTCTGGTGTATTTGCATGTTTGCTAAGACTTGTAATACTTCTATGATGTTGTTTATTAAGGGTACCTTTATTTTACAAAGGACATGAAGTTATATAATAATGAGAGAATAATTTCGCTGTGAACAAATCTTCAATTGTGATTATGTTTTCAATTTCAGTCAAGTGGTCCCATTTGTTCCATTTTGCACATTTATTTTTGTTTAACCTATTCCCTCATATATAATAAATTCCCAAAGTTTCTACCACTGGCCTTCACTGAGATTAATTTATAGCAGCCAATTAACCTCCCAACATACACATTTTTGGGATGGGGGAGGGAGCACCCAGGGGAAACCTCATGTGATTGGTGGGAGAATATGGAAACTCCTCAAAGATAATGCACAAGATCAGGATTCAATCTAGGTGACCAGAGCGGTACAGCAGTAGCCGTGTCTGCTACGCCACCGTGCTTAAAATGCTGAGTTAAGGGGCATTGGAAGGTTTGGAGACGCGTGTGCTGGTTAGAAAGTTGAGCAATGGAGATGTCCTGTGCATTTTGAATCTCTTCTTCATTCTATATGATTATGGTTAATGTAGAAGTGATTTGTGCGTAGGTCCTTTGGTCTCCGACCCCTGATAAGAAATTATCCTTTGGCCCACTGAGCATGCTTCACCATTCAGCAAGATCATGACTGAGTTTCCACCTCAAACACCACTTCCCTGCCCTGCCTGCATATTGCATTCATTTGATTTTAAAAATTCAGTCACCTACTATTCTGTTTTGAATGCAATCAATGACTGAGCTCCCACAGCTTTTCAGATGGAGAATTCTAATTTGTGTGATTGCATTCGACCACCATTTGTGTGATTGCATTCAAAACAGTAAGTAGCCCTTATTTTAGTTCAGAGTGGCCTTTCATTTGTATTGACACTAACCCATGGTTCTGGACTTGAGCCAAGGGAAAAATCTTCCCTTCATCAATTCAATTTTGCATTTCAATGATTTTGCATTGCTAACAATTATAAACTGAAAGGAATGATGGTATAGTTTTCTTAATCTTTCATGTAAGAAACACAGCAATGAAGGAGGCTAACTTAGCATTGACTTTCTTAATTGCTTGGTTCACCTACATGTTAAGTTTCAATAACTTGTACATGAGCAAGCTCAGTCCCTTTCCTCATCAACATTCCTCTCTCTCCAGGTTAAAAAAAATCAAGAACTCACATGTGCTTTCAGTAGTCTTTTATTTTTTAATGCCTATAGAAGCTTTAAATAACTGTGTTTTTCAAAATGTTTTATTTGTTTACTCTCGTCATCTATTTCCCTTTTTTTTAATCAATTTTGGGATCATCCTTTGCCAAATTCTAAAATACTTCCTCTGGTCAGCTGTATCATACAAAATTTAGCTTTGAATTATTCCTATCTATAATATCTCTTGTAATCCATAGTTGAACCTTATTTCCAGTTTCATTTTTGTGATGTTGATAGAATGTAAATTTAGTGTAAATCAATTGATTTTTAAGGTATTGTTCACTGCCGGCTCTTTGAATGTAATTTCACAATCTCCCATTCTGGCGTCCACTCCCCCACCCACCTCCCAACCATCCCTCCATTTTTATTTGAAAAACAAGGAACTGCAGATGCTGGTGCTGGTTTACACAAAAACATCACAAAATGCTGGAGTAATTCAGGGTGTCAGGCAGCATCTCTGGAAAACATGGGGGTTGTGATGTTTTGTGTTGGGACCCTTCTTCAGACTGATTGTGGGGGTGGAGGGAGAGAATGAGCAGGAAGAGAGGAGGGGCAGGACAAAGCCCGGGAGAGGAAGGTTGATTGACAGATGGTTGGACAAAAGCCAGAGATGAAAACACAGAACGTGTGGGACAAAAGGATTGAAGAGTTGCTAATTATGAAGCTTGAGGAAGGAATGTAGGTGGAAGGGAATGGGGAGGGGAGAAATAGGTGCGAGTCCAGATGGAGCACAAGGTAGATGGGGGAAAAAAGAAAGGGGTGGTGGTTTGTGGAAATCTATAATTGAACAACTCAATGTTATTGGGTTGTCAGCTACTTAAGTAGGAAAATGAGACGCAGTTCTTCCACTTTGCATGTGGCCTCATTCTGGCAATGGAGGAGGACCAGGACAGAAAGGTCTACTCTCACTTTCTGCATCTACGCCGCATCTGCTCCCAAGATGAGGCTTTCCATTCCGAGATATCCACGATCTCCTCTTCCTTTACTAACCATGTCATAGAAACATAGAAACATAGAAATTAGGTGCAGGAGTAGGCCATTCAGCCCTTCGAGCCTGCACCGCCATTCAATATGATCATGGCTGATCATCCAACTCAGTATCCCGTCCTGCCTTCTCTCCATACCCTCTGATCCCTTTAGCCACAAGGGCCACATTTAACTCCCTCTTAAATATAGCCAATGAACTGGCCTCAACTACCCTCTGTGGCAGAGAGTTCCAGAGATTCACCACTCTCTGTGTGAAAAAGGTTTCCTCATCTCGGTTTCAAAGGATTTCCCCCTTATCCTTAAACTGGGACCCCTTGTCCTGGACTTCCCCAACATCGGGGACAATCTTCCTGCATCTAGCCTGTCCAACCCCTTAAGAATTTTGTAAGTTTCTATAAGACCCCATCTCAATCTCCTAAATTCTAGAGAGTATAAACCAAGTCTATCCAGTCTTTCTTCATAAGACAGTCCTGATATCCCAGGAATCAGTCTGGTGAACCTTCTCCGCACTCCCTCTATGGCAATAATGTCCTTCCTCAGATTTGGAGACCAAAACTGTATGCAATACTCCAGGTGTGGTCTTACCAAGACCCTGTACAACTGCAGTAGAACCTCCCTGCTCCTATACTCAAATCCTTTTGCTATGAATGTCCCCCATCCTCTTCTGTCATAGATGGATCCCTCACCCACATCTCCTCTATGTTCGGTGGTCCTGCACTTGTCCCTCCACACCCATAGATTTTACAAGGATAGAGTTCCCCTGGCTTTCACCTTTCACTCCACCAGGCTCTGATTCTGACACATCATCCTCTGACATTTCTGTCACCTCTTACGTGCTCCCACCACCAGTCACATATTCACGTCCCCAGCCCTTTCCGCCTTCCACGGAGAGCTGTCCCTCCACAATTCCTTAGTTTACTCATTCCTTCCCACTCAAAAAAATCCCTCCTCAGGTACTTTCCCCTGCAAATGCAGGAGATTTAACATCCGTCCCTGTACTTCCTCCCTCTTCTCCATCCAGGGACCCAAATAGTTCTCCCAGTCTGCCAAGGTCTACTGAATCTCCTGGTTGCTAACAGTATTAACTCCTCTTCCCATTCCACACTGACTTTTCTGTTCTGGGCTGCCTCCTTTGCCAGAGGGAGGCCACACACAAACTGGAGAAGCAGTACCTCAAATTCTGCTTGGGTTGTTTACTACCCAATGGTATCGGCATTGAATTCTCCAATTTTAGGTATCTACAACCTCCCCTCTTTCTCCATCCTCCCTCTCTTTCCGTCAATCCTCTCTCCTGTGCCAAACACAGGATAAATTGTTTCAATTATCCAATTTAACACACACAATTCAGACATATTTAGCCAGTTTTCATTACATGTATCATTTCTAAATTATTAATTCCCTGGGCATGTATGTGAAATATTTAGAATGTTTTATCTTGGCAGTGTGTTGTTAGCAGTATTTTATTGGTTTTTGAAATTTAATCCTGCTTTTATATATGCATCATGTATGCTTTTTGAAAGCAACCAAACATAACGTCATAACAAATTATGCATAAGTATGAAATGAAATATTTAGAATGTTGCACCGTATATTTATTTAGAAGGGGGCGCCCTCAAGTATGGCTGCCCTGCCAGCAGCTGTTAGTCCTTTCACCCTTTTTTAAATTTTTAGTGAGTTAAAAGTGGTTGTTTTGGAGGTTTTCTGGTCTTTTTTTGTGAGGGGTGGGGGGGGGGAAAGGGGGAAACTATTTTTCTCAGTCCCTACCTGGTCAGAGATGAGGCTTTTCTCCAAGCCGTATTTTCGCCCCTTCCTCGCAGCCTACCATTGGACTGGAGCAGCGTTTCCTGTCTGGATCGGCCGGGACTACAACTTCAGTGGCGGCACAGCGCTGGGACACCATCGCAGAGCGGGCGATGCCTTACCCAGGTCACCGTGCGGTAAGCTCCACGAGTACTGTGATCACCGACTTCAACATCCGAGGAGCTGTTGCTGCGGGCGTCCAGCCGCGGGCAGGCGGCGCTGGATTTAAAACACCGCAGAGCCTGGGATCTTTTGCCGAGATCGCCAGTGTTGGAGCTCCGACCGGCGTGGCCTGTTGGCTTCGGAAACCGCGGTCTCCGGTAAGGATGCGGCCGTTCCAGGTATCCCAAGCCGCTGAGAGGGTTCTCCCGACGCGGGAGTTCCATCATCCCGGCAAGAGGGCCTGAAGCATCAGGCTGCCGTAGCGGCGACGGCGGAGGCCTCAATAGGCCCAACTATGGGTGAACAGGGGATGGGACTGGACTTTGCTGTCATCCCTCACAGTGGGAACCATTGTGGGGGGATGTTTTTATGTTTATTGTTAAATTCTTTAATGTTGTGTCTTATCTTCATTTGTGTGCTGCAATGGCAAGTCAAATTTCACTACACCGTTTGGTGTATCTGATAATAAATGTCCTTTGTATGATCACATCCTTTGCCAATTCACGTAGAATCCCTCAACAGCATGGACAGATCCTCTATATGTACACATGAACATATGAAAGAATATGATCAAAGATTTATGACAGTCATGTACATTTTGATTCCAAACACTAGGCCGTCCAATACTCTCAAGGTAATGGACTCCTAGCGTGTCTCCGCCAAAACCACCAATACCATCTCTGCAAGTCTTCCAAATTCACTGGCAGGATAACTGAACGAACTTCAGTGTCACATACCAGACCAACATCCCCGTCACTGAGGTCCTAATTGCATTCATTAATTCTTTTCCACAGGCCACATTATTCGCATACATGAAACCAAATGGCCAATTGAGACACCGTTCCAACCTCTGCCATGACAGATGTAGGTGAAAGATATTAGGATGTTATCAAAACCTCCTTTAAGGAGTGTAATGCCCCTGTCCCACTTAAGAAACCTGAACGGAAACGTCTGGAGACTTTGCACCCCACCCAAGGTTTCCGTGCGGTTCCCGGAGGTTTTTGTCAGTCTCCCTAATGGTCGAAAGTGGTTTCCGCTTCTTCTATGTTCCTGCGATTATTTCAAAAAATTCAAAACTTGCCGCAACTAAAAATAGGTTGCCGTTTTAAAAATTGGTAATTATTTTGTCGAAGCCAGTTGCGATGCTAGTTGAAGGTGGTTGCCAGAGGTTGCAGGTGGTTGCCGAAGGTTGCAAGTAGTGGAAGGTAAGACCTTTCACTACCTGCAACCTCCGGCAACCACCTTCAACTAGCATCGCAACCGGCTTCGACTAAAAAATATGCGCAGTTGGGAGCTATGCATGAGTAGTGGAATATTGCATTGGGGAGCAGACCCAACTAGTCTGCACTTAATCTAATCTATTCATAAAATCTTTTGGGATTGTATTTTATGCTACCTTCTGATCTTTTTTGTTTGCTCCTTAGTTCCCGAAACTCCTCCAGGGATGCACTTGATCACAGCTGTCTGTACCTGTCCCATGTGTCCTTTTTATTCTTAACCAATGCCTCTATATCCCTCGTCAGCCAAGCTTCCTTACGTTTGCCTGCTTTGCCTTTCACTCTAACGGGGACGTACACATCCTGAGCTCTCTTCAGAACACTTTTAAAAACATCCCACTTGGCCGATGTTCCTTTCCCTCAAATAACCTGCTCCAGTCAACTTGAGCGAGACCTTCTCTCATATCCTCAAAGTTGGCCTTACCCCAGTTGAGCATTTTAACACGTGGACTCTCTCCGGCCCGATCCATAATTATCTTAAACCTAATCAAACTGTGGTCACTGGTCCCAAAAGGTTCCTCCACACACACTTCATTAACTTGCCCTTCCAAATTTCCCAATACTAGATCCAGCGTTGCCCTCTCATGTGTGAGGGCCTCTACATACTGTTTAAGAAAAAACCTTTGAGGAATTGCACCCCATCTGAACCCTTCACGCTATGATTCTCCCAATCTATGTTGGGAACGTTGAAACCCCCTACTACACCAACCTTATTTGACCTGCAGCTGTCTGCAATCTCCTGGCACATTTGCTCTTCTAATTCCCGTTGACTATTCGGGGGTCTGTAGTACACCCCCAACAAGGTTATCATCCCTTTCTTGTCCCTCTGCTCCACCCATATAGCCTCACTAGATGAACCGTCCGTAATGTCACCTCTGAACACAGCCGTGATATCCTCCTTAACCAACAATGAAATTCCCCCTCCTCTTTTAACCAGATTACCGAATGGTATCCAGACAATAGACAGAATCTATGCACTTGAGAAGTTTGTCAGTCTTATTTGTCCTGTGGTCATCTGCAGTGCCCGTTGTACAAGAGCCAGTGTGCAGTATCTTGTAAACAAAAGACTTTCCCATCTATTTTTGGTTCCTTATTTTCACCTGACCTGGTCGTGGTAGCAAGCTCAATTTCCACATGGTCACAAAGCCTTATGGAGCAAAATGCCATAGGATTCCTGATGGAGAGATGCCATGGATCTAGGATCTCGCCAGAGGGAGTTTCTCACTGTAGACTTTACTTTAGACATTGGAGGCACAGCACATAAACAGGCCCTTCGGCCCACTGAGTCTACGACGACCAGCGATCTTCCTGTACACTAACGTTATCCTACACACTCGGGCCAATTTACAGCTTACAGAAGCCAATTCACCTACAAACTAATATGTCTTTGGAGTGTGGAAGGAAACCGGAGCACCTGGCGAAAACCCACGCAAGTCACGTGGAGAACGTACTAACTCCGTACAGACAACACCCGAGGTTGGGGTTGAACCCGGATCACTGGCGCTGTAAGGCATCAACTCCACCGCAGCGCCACCGAGCCACTCAGTAGACCCGCTCTGTGGCTTCTATAAACCATCTTGCCACAATGTGAGCCGAGCTTAAGGCTGTGCACGGTAAGGTCATATGTGATGGGGCGAATGGCCTAATTCTGCGCCTATCAAGTCTACTCCGCCATTCAATCGTGGCTGATCTATCTATCACCCCTAACCCCATTTTCCTGCCTTCTCCCCACAACCCTTGACACCCGTAATAATCAGCAACGGTTTGCTACCCATAGTAATAGAGTGTAATACCAGAGGGGGAAAGGGGTAGGCGTCAATGAATTGAGGAGTTTCTAAATGTCCGGTCAGGGTGCCAGTCCCTGCCTGATCATAGCTGGTTCTTGCCACCATTTGGTAAACACATAATTTCCCATTTTATTTAATTGCATTGCCATTGCTGTTTCCCCGAAATGGCATCATGCTGTCCAGGAAATGAACAACCAGGCACTTGCTGGGGCTGCAGGGCCAGGTTGGAGATTGTATCTGCCACTCGTTTCTACTTCTGAGGCACTGAATCCTTTCTACTTGCAGATATGATTGAGAAGAAGTACGGTTTCATTCTCCAGACTGCATTTCACGACAGCAGCATTGGCAATAAAATTACTGAGCTTTAACCATTTGTCCAACTTCAATGGAATGACTGCAGTCCATGCCATTCCTCAAACTCTTCCTCCACATTAGAAGGAGCTGCTTTGACATGAACCTCCTGGAAAGACAAGGATACCTATCACATGGATACTCATAATGCTGTAGAGTGCAGTCATTGAACATGCTTAGTTGGAAATAAATTTCCCCCTTACAATGTGCTCACTATTTTATATTAGAAGCTCTACCCATGGCAATGTACAGTTACCTCGCACCCTGCATTTGTTCAGGAAGGGCAGGTCCTCAACACCCTAGATGTTGATCTCCTGGCCGAGTGACGTACATACGAGTGATAATGAATAAATAGAAATCCAAGTCTCAAGTTGAGAAACTGTCCCAAGTTTCCATCCTACTGTTGCAGATAATTTTTGTATCTTTTTCTGCACAGATAAGTCTTGGAACTTATTAAGTATGTTAAATGTTTTGTATACTTGCCATCAACTGTGCAGTTATTAATTCATCATCCTTGTGCATTCCTTTAGTGGATGTCATTTGCTGTAATACGATTATACCGGTCTTTCCCCAGTCCTTGATTGGTCTGTTTTGCATTAATATGTACGTGGTCACATGATAGAAAGGATTGGCTCCAGATTCTGTACGTGGCTATGTGACAGGTTGGAAGTGGATTCCGTCATGCTAGAGCGTGTCTCACTCAGAAGAACTGGCAATCTAGATGATCCCCATGTGTGGACCAGCTCCAAGTGCTCAAGTGAGTTTTTCAGAGTAGAATTGACGTTCAGCCTCACCTTTATGGGAGTTGACGCATGTTTATTTTCACCAGCTGGTGTGGTGCATCCTTCCTCTTAAGGTATCCGCTTCTGTTTGTGAAGTGTCTGCATGTGGCCACGTCATTCAAGTATTAAAGGTCAGTCATTTGTAGTTTATTTTGTCCGTCAGCAGTGGATTGGCATTTCCTGTGTCTCAAATGAGAAAATGCCAATTGTACGATCATGTTAAACTGACTGATAGTGAGGAGGTAGGTCATGGTGATGAGATTAGAACTCCCTGAGGTCACGGTGAGCGGAGAGACGGTGGGGTCACAGGGGGAGCAGAGGAGGTGGGATAAAGGGAAAGGTATAGGGAACATTATGAATGGAAAGACAGTTTGGTTGCTTAGAGGGGTGGGATCATAATGCACGGGTAGGTGGTAGAGTCGCGTGGGGCAGGATAGGGTCGCAGTGAGAGGGAGGAGTAGATCGGGTGATGGGCCGTTGGCAGGGTTAGCATGGTGGACGGGGAAGGAGGGAGGATCATGGAGATGGGGGAGCGGAGGCAGGGTTGTGGGGAGGGGGAGAGAAGGTAGATCAGAATGGGGAGGGGGAGCAGAGGTAAGGTCACACTGGGATGGGAGGAGAGGAGGTAGGGTCGTGGGTGAGGTGGCAGAGTCACAGTGGGAAAGGGGGAGAGGAGGAAGGGTCTGAGGGTGGAGGGGTGGTAGGGTCACAGTAGGGAGGGTGAAGAGGAAGTAAGGTCGTAGGGAGGGGAAAAAATGTGTGAAGAAGGTACTTGTGAACTGTCTATGCGATGAGTGAGTTGTCAGAGGTGGGAGGAAGGAAACCTTACGATGAAAATTACAGTTCATTTGGCTATAGGTGAAAATACCACACACCTTATCTGCACTGAAATCCCAGTGACAACTGTGGGTAATTGTTGCAGCTGGAATGTACATATTTGCAAAAGATGAGGGACCATCCTGTTTGAATAGTTGCAAAAAAAATGCCCAAATTCTTTATTTGCATTTCTGCCTATTATTGTAACAGCAGAGGGCAGAGTTGTTTGGCATTGTCACTTGGTGTTGAAGCAGTTTTTTTTCCAAGTTCCTGTAATGTTTGGTCCATTTGCTTTTCCTGTTGTGAAGTGAGACAGCTTTGCTGCCTGAAAAATTGAATAAATTCACATGACTCTTGTTTACTTGTTTGAGGGGAATAATTTCAGTTGTGTGTATGTAGAAAATTAGGGAAATGGTGTTTTGAAAACTTGCACATGGTAAGAAACAAATACTGTAAAAGCTAAACTATGCTTTTAAGTGCTCAGAGGTTTTAAGTTGAAAATACCATGTTCACCTTTTGTATCTTTAATCCACAAATGCTTGCCAATAGAATGAGCTCATGTGAGCAAACACGTGAAACACAGTCTTCACCATGGAAAATTCCAGCGTGAAGTAGTTATTCACTCTCTGTGAGCTCGGCAACTCTAGAGTGGTCAGTATATTTTACATTGTGATTTACTTCTCCTGAAATGTGTGCTCCACATTGGTGGAAACCTTTTTTCAGTTTCTACAGCACAAAGTATAGTGGGTTAAACTGAATTTTGTTAGAGGTTGTGCTTTGTTGGCATTATTTATTGTCTTTTCTTGCATTTAACGGCACAGAATTAAAATCAGGAGGTCCGGTGTGTTTCCTTCAGATGCCTCTGAATGTTTCCTTCATGTTTTAACTGTCTTTTCCTTTGGAACTAGTTGCCGATTTTTTTTTTGTCATCAATCATTTCTGCAGTGCTTCATAATTGGCTTACTCCTTAATGGCTCTTAATGTTCTTCTCATAAAACATCTTTCCCACCGTTTATCTGTTTGGAACCCTTGTTTAAGGCACTGGTAGAAACAATCTATTATTGCTGTGGTTTAAGCATTACATTGTTGCTAAATCTTGTATCACTTCCCAAATTGTCAGATTAACTTGTCACTGTGACAGTTTAGTTCAGTTTTAGAAATCTACATGCTTTAAGTAGATTTGTAACCTATTTTATTTCATTTCAAGAGTTACGTTATTAATGGAGCACCACATATAAATATGATGTTGGGCACAAAGGAAACTGCATTGAGAAAAAATGGAGTGGAAGTTAAAACAAATAAACTGAGTCAAATGATGGTGAATGAGAACTAGTATCATGCCATGTCTCATCTATCATGTTGTTGCCTACAGAAAATTTGGAATGGGTCTCGCTACAGCAGCTTAATAAGTCATTTGGACAAGTGCCCCTGGGCTAGTTTAGTTATTATACCAACATAAATCAAAAGTTTCCAGGTGGCAATTTAGTTCAGCAATATTTATGGATTAAAAATGAGAAATAATGGCGCATATTACTAAATACCATCTTTCAGTAAAAGGCCTAAAGAAAATAATCATGTCAATAGTTCTTGACACAATCTGGGTCTGTACTCCGAAATGGCTCTCTCGCCAAAAGTCTGTCTGTCCCTTCCTTCTTTATTGTTTTAATAGTACGTGTTAAATGTATGTTTTCGAGTTCTTTAGCTTGTTTTATGGGGGGGGGGGGGGGGGGGGGGGGGGGGGGGGGGGGGGGGGGGGGGGGGGTGGGTGGGAAACTTTTTAAATCTCTTACCTCGACGGAGAACCGATTTTTTTTTTACCCTCGTATCGTATCTCTGTCCGCACTGCGGCCTAACATCGAGGAGTTGGCGGCCTGGAGATCAATTTGGAAACTCCAACCGCGGGAGCCTGCGGGACGTACCATCGTGGAGCGGGCCATCCCTGTCGAGGATTGACCTCGGAACGGGAGCTTCGACCACCGGCTGCGGGAGCTTCGATTTCCCCGACGGATGGTTCGACTGCCCTGACCGCAGGAGAATAAAGAGGGACGAAAATTGGACTTTGTTGCCTTCCATCACAGTGAAGAATGTGGGGAATCCACTGTGGTGGATGTTTATGTTAACTTTTATGTAGTTGTATGTCTTGTTGCTTTTATATGCCTGTATGGTAATTTGAATATCACTAACTTTAATTGGTACACGTGACAATAAAAGACCTTTGAAACCTTTGAAATTAACGTTTCCACTGACAATACAACATTTCTCCCATTAAACTGGAGTAGAGAAAAATAACAAATTTGGAACCTTCTCTTCTGGTCATGTCCTGCCACCAGCTAGCAACTTCCAGTATAGGGCCTAGAGACATTGATGAGAAGCCCATGACCAGCCAACTCTTTGCCCTCCGTCTAATTCAAAACCCTTTCGTGACTCTTTGGTCAGTCCCTTGAGCTCTGCTTTCAAAAGTTATTTGGAAGTAAATAATCACAGCAACGTTCGTTGAGAGTGTACCAACTTTTAAAGATCCAAGGATTCAAGTCAATTATTGGTTGTTGTGTATCCAATAGGTTAGGTAGTATTCAAATTGAAATCGGACCCAATGATTAGTTAAAAATAGACCATGTGAAACATGTAGAGGATTCCATCTGTACTTTGACATGTCTGAATTGTACCAAATCTTTTTTTTTAATCCATAAAACCACAGAGGAACACTTGAGGTTTGTTCTCTCTAGGTAAAAGAAACCAGACAATATGAACCACAGGTTAAAAAAGTAAGCTACGCAATATGACAAGTACAATGCTTTCTTTAAATCTTTAAATACATGCAAACAAAAGCAGAATTCCAAGAAGCATTAACGGCTATTTAATTACTATTCATTTCCTAAGGACAGCTCTTGGTATTTTTACTCAACACTTGAAAATTTTGACATATGGGGAAATGAACAAAGACTGGAAAACAAAGAGGAAATGTTTTGAACTTTTTTGGCTTGCATTTTAATGAGGTCCTGTTTTATTCATTTGTAGTTAGATGAAGAGTTTGCATTTGTACAGCATCTCCTTACCACGAGCAACCCTTCTTGAGGCTGCCACTCTTACACAGCAATAAATAGCTATCCTGCATACACTGGTATTTGCTGCTTATTCACTGGGTACAGAATGTGCTTCAGTCCATTTGGGAAAATTATATATAATAAATTGTTTTGCAGTATTTCATCGTCATTCATCTGATTTTAAGTGATATGAGCCATAAATTGTCCTTTTGCAAGTTTAAGTCTATCTCCTTATCAAATCATGATAGTTGTTACATACAATTCATCCATGCTTTAACTGTTATCATTAAGACTACTGGCTAGCAGTGACCTTTTGGTTCTCAGTTATGGTTAATATTTAGTAAAAAAAAAACCAAGGAGAATGTCCGGCTCTTTAGATTTGAACTTGTTTAATGGTGGAACCTATATACAGTGCCCTCCATAATGTTTGGGACAAAGACTCATCATTTATTTGTTTGCCTCTGTACTCCACAAATTGAGATTGTAATAGCAAAAATCACATGTGGTTAAAGTGCACATTGTCAGATTTTAATAAAGGCCATTTTTATACACTTTGGTTTCACCATGCAGAAATTACAGCTGTGTTTATACATAGTCCTCCCATTTAAGGGCACCGTCATGTTTGGGGCACATCAATGTCATGTAGATGAAAGTAGTCATGTTTAGTATTTTGTTGTATATCCTTTGTATGCAATGACTGCTTGAAGTCTGTGATTCATGGACATCACCAGTTGCTGGGTGTCTTCTCTGGTGATGCTCTGCCAGGCCTGTATTGCAGCCATCTTTAGCTTATGCTTTGGGGGTTAGTCCCCTTTAGTTTTCTCTTCAGCATATAAAAGGCATGCTTAATTGGGTTAACCATCCTATTTACGCAGCTAACCAGTGGTTTGCATCTTGCAGTGTGGCCTCTGTATTTCTGTTCATGAAGTCTTCGGCGGACAGTGGTCATTGACAAATCCACACCTGACTCCTGAAGTGTGTTTCTGATCCGTCGGACAGGGGTTTGGGGATTTTTCTTTATTATAGAGAGAATTCTTCTGTCATCAGCTGTGGAGGTCTTCCTTGGCCCTTTGCGATTGGTAAGCTCACCAGTGCTCTCTTTCTTCTTAATTATGTTCCAAACAGTTGATTTTGGTAAATCTAAGGTTCAGCTGATGCCTCAAACAGTTTTATTCGTGGTTCTCAGTCTCATAATGGCTTCTTTGACTTTCATTGGCATAACTTTGGTCCTCATGTTGATAAACAGCAATAAAAGTTTCCAAAGGTGATGGAATGACCGGAGGAAATACTAGGTGCTGAAAGGTCTCTTATACCTGCATTAAGGAGGCAACATACCTAAACACACCTAAGCAATTACAAACACCTGTGAACCCATGTGTCCCAAACATTATGGTGCTGTAATTTCTACATGGTGAAACCAACATGTGTAAAAAAAACCTTTAATAAAATCTGACAATGTGCATTTTAACCACATGTGATTTTTTTAAAATTACAAATCTCAAATTGTGGAGTACAGAGGCAAATAACTAAATAATGGGTCTGTCCCAAACATTATGGAGGGCACTGTAGCACTGAATCAGTGTCAGATTTGTCTATGTTCTTGGAATCTGCTTGTGACATGAATCCACAGTCTTTAGCAACAGATCAGAGTGGCACCCGCTGGTCAAACTTACACACCTGCATTAGAAATATTTTTGCACTTACAGTGACATGGGATTTTGGGAGCAAATAGTATTTTGTTGGGTGGGGAGCACAAAAATACAATGGCAAATTAAATAAACCAATGAAGGTGAAGAGAGGGGGCTTGGAGATTTTGTGTACAGCTTTGTTTTTAACAAAGCAATTTTTTTTTGTGGAGACTTTGGGTACTTGATTCCTGAAGCTTCTGTCTGCCGAAGGGTCTTGACCTTAAATGTCATCTAACCATGTTCTCCAGGGATGCTGCTTGACCCACTGAGTCACTCCATCATTTTGTGTCCTTTTCAAGGTTTGTTTATTCTCACATGAACCAATGAAGGTACATTCAATTCAAATTCAAATTGCCATTCAGCCATACCAAGAAAGAGCAAATACATTTTTAACATAAACATCCACCACAGCGACTCCCCCACATTCCTCACTGTGATGGAAGGCAAAACAAGTTCAATCTTCTTCCCTTCTTCTTTTGTGTATTAATCGGCATCTGCAGTTCTTTGTGTGTACTTGGTGATCACGGTCCCCTATGCCAGCGAGTCAAGAGGCAGCCTGCAATGTAAATGGATGGGTGATATTTTGGGGCGGGGGACCGTTCTTAGACCGATTGTCAAAGGGAGAGTGGGGGGAAAGTAAAATTAATTCTGCTGAGTTACTCCAGCATTTTGTGTCTATCTCTTTGGTATAAACCAGCATCTGCAGTTCCGTTTAGTTACATCTCCAGCAATGTAACTTTGTTTCTGCTGTTGTAATACTGAGTGTCTTTTATTAAACTAGCAGCACCGTGTGGTTTTAAAACTCGATCAGTGTTTGTAGGTATCGGGACAGTCAATAATTTGTAAGCTGGTTCCCATTTATAACTTTGCTTCCTATGTTTGTTATCAACTTTCTGAAGATGTTCAACGGTTGGCGCGGACTCAGTGGGCCGAATGCCCTGTTTCCGATCGATATCTTTCTGTGACTCTATGACCACTAAGATGGCTTTTTAATTACTTGCACTGTCCACCCACTTGCAGTAAAGTAAGTTTGCAGAGCAGTTTTACCAAAGTCAAGTCTCCTATTTGCAAGCCTGCACATGCAGTAGAACCTTCTGATTTAATGGCATTCAAATATTAGGGAAAATAAAAAGAAATGTAGATGCTTGAAATACAAAATTACAATAGCAAATGCTGGAATCGTACAACTATTTCACTCTACAGATGTTGCCTGATCTGCTAAGTGTTTCCAGCACTTTGTTTTCGGTAATTACTTTGAAGACACCAATGCATTCTTGACTGTTTGGAACTTATGTTGGTACTTGAAAGGTGCTTAAAAGAACTGACTCTTGTTAACGTATACTCGACAAACTTTGAAATGATGTAACTTTCTGAAAATTGCCTGTAGTTGAGAGTTAATGAGAAAAAACAACAGGAGATCAATTATTTGAAATGACTTGTATTTATGGCATAATATGGGATTTTTGATTGCTGGCCACATCATCATTGCACAAAAAGAGTATCGTCCTGTGGTACAGCCTTGCGCATAGCCGATAGTCATTAACGTAAGAAATGTAGAAGTTTATTTGTTCAATATACTTGTACAATATAGATTGCATTCAGACAATGGAACAGTTGAAGAAATTACCATCTTTAGTTTTTTTTACCTACACTTCCATTTTGCTGTAATAAATTTAATGTCATAAAATACATGAAACCTCCTTTGTTCAACCCTGCTGTTGGCTGTCAGCAGGATTTTTGATTTAGTTAGTTTACCCCAAAGATTTGTGTTCTATTTCTTCATTGCAGTCCTATGATTTATCACTTCAGTTTTAAATATTATTGCTGATATTATTGCTTCTGTTGATCTCAATTGACTTGGCAGAGGTAACAGAGGCTTCCGTTCCCCACATCATGGCTTGGCCCTGATTTCTTCATCTCCAATCTGCAACATGAATCACTGATAGCCAAGATGCATTTTGTGATGTTTCAGTATTGCATAATCTTCAGAAATGAGGACAATCCATACTTCAGCATGATTGCTTTCTTCGTGGTAAATGACCCACCACGGGAATGTTAAAATTTGCTGCACAGGCCGAAGAAATAATTCATTAGGAAACATACCAGGAAAGATATGAGCAATATTGTTTTGCAACTCTCAGGGTGGCTTCTCTGAGTCTTGCATAAATATCTTTCTGGCAATGCCTGCAAACATGCTCATTTATTAGACATTCACAGTCAGCATGAGGACAAAGTATGTGTGATGTATTCAAGGTTTGTAGGTACTTTTGATTAAAGTCCATTCTCCGATTATGGAAAATTGCATTCTTGAGATTATAGTTATTTTCCAATATCATTCGCTAGATTTGCCTCATATGAAAGCAGATTATATATCTATGTAGAATGTGAAATTCTCTCATATCATATGGAAGATGACTCCCAGGGTAGGCAATTAACTTTGTAATAACACTGGTGAGTCAACTAACCAGTGAATGCTGGTAGACGCAAAATGGTGGAGTAACCCAGCGGGCCAGGCAGCATCTCTGGAGTGACGGAATGGGTGACGTTTTGGGTCGAGATCTTTCTTCAGTCTGATGTCAGGGGAGTGGGCGGACAAAGATAGAATGTAGTCGAAGTTCTACCTTAGAATACTCACAACTTTATCTTTGAACTTTTCCAAAAAAAAGAATAACGTAATATCTTGACTGGAGGATCCATTGAATGTTTTGTAATCAACAAATGTGTTCATTTTACTTCTTTCAGGGGAAGTGGAATCTTCTGATAAGTATTGAAAGCCTGCAATTTATTTTACATTTTTTTGGAAGACAGTGTTCATCACTACTTAGTAGTTGTAAAAAATATATAATCTCCGTAATATCACTATTGAAAGATAATTGTCTATTAATTGAACGTCACATCTTATAGTTTGAAAATGCTATTTAAAAAAAGACACTTTTGTAACTGGAACAGAATATTTCTAAGTTTAGCTTTGAATTATTAGATATTTACTGGATGCTCCTCATAAGTGTGGTAACCACGCGGGAATACACATTTGAAGCTGACATTGCTGTGCATCTTTATCAGGTACTGGAGAAGTACCGAAATACACCCATGAGCCACAAAGAGATCCTCCAAGTCATCCAGCGTGAAGGATTAAAGGAGATCAGGTGAGTGCTTTTACAGTCTTATTCTCTATAGTAATCTGCATAAAGTGGAATGAGTGTGATTATTTCGTTGGTTAGAAGACCTACATGATTATATGATTGTATTTCATACTGAGAGAGAAAAAGGGAAAAAATGGTGTGCAGGTCAAATTTGCACGTCCAGTTAAATGCTTTTGACTGAAATACACAGCCACATGATTTTTTTCTGTTTGATGTAAATATCCTCTTTGGTGTAAATATCATCCTTTACCTCTCCGCCTCAATCCCACAACCATGTTACTGCCTTAGCTCATATTTGTTTATAGTTTTGTCAAATTTTGTCTAGTGATGGTAACTAAGCATGCATTTCTAAACATTATTCTCAGTCTCTTTCTCTTTGTTGTTAATAAGCTCTCATCAGCAATGTCATCTGGAAGCAAGATACTGTTTATGCATGAATTCTCTCGAGAGTCAGAACTTTTATTTAATCAGCTCAAATAGAAACACAAAATTCCTCCTTCTCTGTGGAGCCCTAACTTCAGCAATCCTTTTTAGCTTTTATCAACTCTAATGTGGTTCTGTTCTTAATTGTTTTTAATTTCAAGTTACCCTCATTGTCATTCATTGTGAAGTTGTTTTTGACACTCAGCAGAAATCTCTTCCCCATAAAATTTCTCTCAACACAGCCAGCATTGTTTGCTGCAGAGACTCGACAATGTAGCTTTCACTGTCTTCAATGTAGTTAAATAGATTTTTGGGTGCTTTGCCATACCAAGGCTTGATTCCTGGCCCTTTCATCTTGAAATTTCATAGTGATAGAATCAAACAGCAGGCCCATCAGCCCAACTTGCCACACCAACCAACATGCCCATCTACCCTAGTCCCATCTGCTTGCGTTTGACCCATATCCCTGTAAACCATGTTTCTTAAACATTGTGATTGTTCCTCCTCCAGCAGCTTGCCCCAACTATCCTTTGTGAACAAAAAAAAGTTGCCGCTCAAGTTGTTATTAAATCTTCCCCCTCCTCACATTAAGTCTATGTCCACTGATTCTTGATCCCCTTACTCTGGGTAAAAATCAGTGCATTTACCCAATCGATTTATAATCTTATACACGTCAATAAGATCACCCCTCATCCTCCTGCGCTCCAAGGTATAGAGTCCTCTCCCTGGAGCTCAGGCACTCAAGTCCAAGCAAGATCTTTGTTAATACTCACTGCATCCTTTCCAGCTTAGCAACATCTTTCCTGTTATAGGGTGTCCAAAACTGAACATCTATACATAACTAAAACTCTGAACTTGTGCTCTTCCGGTTTGCGTGGTTTTGCTATTTGTGCAAAAACAGTACAAGATAGCGCTACAATTTTTCGCTACCCGACTCATCAATCTCCTGTGCTGAAGGTGCAATAAGTTTTGTTCCGATCAATCGTACATTTAAAAAGTTATTAAGGTTTAAAATCTTAAAAACCACGCATGCGCAGTTTGGTCTCTTCTGCTGTCAGTCAACGCCACGCAGATTGGTCTCCACTCCCGTCAGTCAATGCCACGGCTAGGAAGGCAACGCCCCTTCCTGCACCGCGGCCTCTCCCGCCTCATTCACAACCTCCTATCTCCCCTCCTCACAGTAACTTGTCTATCGTCTCCCCCACCACCGGCGGCGGCCGTGGGAGGGGTTCAGTGAAGGCCCTGGTCACGTCTCTCTCCCCCTCATCACTCACCCCTCATCACTCACACCTCTCCCCCGCCCGCCCTCTGCAGCAATGGCGGTCCCGGTGACGAACACCGACTCCACTCCTCCCCCCCCCCCCCCCCGCAGTTTAGACCAGCAGTGGCAGCAGGCGGGCAGGTAGGTGGGAATGGGCCGAGCCAGAATGGGCAGAGGGAGGGAGGGAGAGTCGGGTTGCAGGGTGGCCGAGCAGTTTATGCGGAGTATGAGTAACACGCACACACGCATACACACACACACGGTGCAAATTGGTCCAATCTTCAAGTCAACTGGATCTAAACCAGAGCTAACAATGAGTGACTGAAGGAACTGCAGATGCTGCTTTTCATGGAGGGAGGGAGGGATTGGGGGAGGGGAGGAGGAGAGGGGAAAGTTTTCTGGGCAGGTGAGGAGGGAGTGTGGGGGGATTGATGGAAAGGAGGGGGTAGGGATGGAGAGGTGGGGAAGGGGAGGAGGGGGAATAGAGGGAGAGGAGAGAAGTTGTGGGGGAGGTAGGGAGTGGGGAATAGCGGGAGAGGCTGGCAGTGGGGGAGGTGGGGGATAGAGGGTAGGAGGGGGGTTGGGAGAGGCGTTATGGAGGGAGGGAGGGTGTGACTGAGGGGAGAGGGAGGGGGAGTTGAGGGAGGGATTGGAGGAGGAGAGGGGAAAGGAGAGGGGGATGGAGTGCTGGGGGATGAGGGGAAATGAGCCGCGCCTGCGCAGTTGGAGGCTATGCGTGGGTGGTGGAATATTGTGTTGGGGAGCAGACCCAACAGGTCTGCACTTAGTCTAGTAATATCCTAAATGTGACCTCATTAATGTCTTGTGCAACATCTATACTCAATAATCTTAATGATGAAGAGCAATGTGCCAAAAGCCTTCTTGACCATTCTGTCCACCTGTGACACCACTTTCAAAGATGTGCAGTATGTACAGTTGTTCTTTTACAGTTGCTTAATCATTGTGCTGTGTTTTGTGTGAAAGTATTCTCATGTATAAATAAATCTCTTGTATTTTGTATACGGTTATTGTTAACCGGGGGGAAAAGGTTAGCTCTTTCGATACATATGCAATGTGTTAAATATTCATTGCTCGAGATGCTTAGGTTACAGTTTGAGAGATAAGAATGAAATCGTCAGACCAGTCTTACTCAGCTAGGCCATGAAGGAGAGCTGTTGAAGGACGATGATTAGATAAAAATTGCAGGCAGTCCAGAAAGCACAGGGAGAGGTGCGTCACATTCATGGGGGATACCATTTGTGAAATTAAAGAGAAAATGCTCAAGGTACTCAACGGGTAGACAAAAATGCTGGAGAAACTCAGCGGGTGAGGCAGCATCTATGGAACGAAGGAATAGGTGACGTTTTAGGTCGAGACCCTTCTTCTGAATGATTTTTCCAGCATCTGCAGTTCTTTCATAAACAAAATACTCAACAGGATCTATGAAGAGTGGAACAAAAATAATGTATCAAGGTCATTAGGAGCAAAAGCACATTTTATGATGCAGAGAGAAAGGGAGAGGGTGGAGAGAAATGTCTGTAATCGGTTGGAAAGATGAAATGACAAGTGGATAATACAGGATTAAAGTGGGTAACAGAAAGTAAATGAGAGAAGCCAAATAACGAATTGAAATTTGCAGTTCATAATGTTCAAATGCTCACAAGCTATGGGAGCAGAATTCGGCCATTCAGGATCATTGAGTCTACTTTGCCATTCAATCATGGCTGATTTATCTTTCCCTCTCAACGCCATTCTCCTGTCTTCTCTTCATAACCTGTGACACCCTTCTTTGAAATGTGAAATTCAAAACCTAGATATTTACCTAGCGATTTTGATTTTCTGCACGTTGTCAGTATGGAGCACATTTCATTTTGTATTGCTTGTATTATGAAGACTTTAATTTACAATTCCAGTGATGTTCATTTTTATTCTGTTGTTACTTTGATGGAACGGGTGAGTGGCTCTCTGTCCAGAGTGTGAGGTTCATTTAGTGTGGCCTGTTTTGGAGTTGCAGTTGCTTCCACGGGCAATGGATATTTATGAATTGCTTAATAGGCCTGTGGTTATTGTCAGATTTATGCACTCATCTTTGGTTGTGAATGTATAAATAAAATATAATCAAATTCTATAATAAGCACCATTTCCCCTGGGTAGCTGATGTGGGTAGCATCGGTCACTGGGTATTTTTATGATAATAAAAGCTTGAAGTTTTTGACAAGCCCAGGTTACAAGCTGCTGTCTCCTTTTCGGAGATCCATTCTTACTGGCATTTTATTTAATTACATTGATATTAGATAAAACCACTGAGCTTCTTAACAATAAAGAGGTTAGTGTTTTTATTGAAGAACAAGATGAAATCAGTTGTGGAAAAAACAATTACGTGCTTGACTGCATCCAGGGTGATTATTTGTAACTTCCCTGTATGATATTGCAAAAAGCTTCAAACTATGTTTCTTCTCTTCCCCTTCTATTGCCCCAGTGCAAATGAATAAAAAAATAATACTGCTTAAATGAGCTTTCACAATTGCTTGCAAACCAGCCACAGATGTTTGGTTGTGCAGCATGGTTTAATGAAAACAAGTACATGATGGCAGGGTGAAAGATTCTTGTATCTGAATGTCTTCTTCAATCGCACTTGTATATATTTTGCCTGGGGTGCACCTCAATGAAGTCTCAAACAGACATTTTTTTGACTGTCAACGAATGGGTAGATACATACACCATTCTTTTTATTTGTGTAAATAAAGAGCGGAACTCATGATAAGAAGTGCTCACTATCACACGTGCAAATAAATTATGGCCAAATAAATTATATAATTAAATATCTGCCGACTTTTCTTTAACAATGGCATGAAGTTTCTGTTTAGTGGCAAATTTTCTTGTGTTCAGTTTTGTTATCCTAACAAAAAAAGGATGTATTAGCAGTGAAAGGAGTGCAGCAAAAACAGGCTGCAGGGGTGGTAGTTTGCTGTATGAGGAGATCGAGTAGATGTGCCTGATTTTCTCTAAGATTTAGAAGATTAAAAGGAGGCCTCTTTTCAAAATACTTACAGGCTGGATGTGAGGTGGATGTTTCCTTAAGGTGAAAGCGATAAAGACTAGAAATAAAAACAGAAAATACTTGGTATCCTTTGACTTTTTCCAACATTTTCTGCTTCTATGTCTGATTTCCAGCATCCACAGTTTTTTAAATTTCAAACTACAACCACTGGTCATGATCTCAGAATAAAAGGAAGTGAGCCATGTGGGACCAAGGCAAGGAAATATTCCATTATTCAGAGGGTGATGAATCTTTGGAATTCTCCACCCTATGAGATTGTGGAGGCTGTGTCATGAAATTCATTCAGAACAGAGATAAATAGATTTCAGGATATTAAAGGAATCAAAGCTTTTGAGGGCTGTGTAGGAAAATGGCACCGAGGTGGGAGATAAGCCATAATTTTGATTACTAGCCGAGTGGGCGTGAAGAATCACATGATCTCTACCTGCTATGTCCTGAAAGAGAGAGAGTTTCCTGCTGTCCTCCCAGAAACTTGGCCATAAAGCCGTAATGAGGGGAGATTTTTCCCTGTCATGTGCCAGATGTCAGGAATCTCAGATTAGGCTGAACTCATCTTGTGGGCTGAGCAACCACATGGAGTGGAAAAGTTCAGACGGAAGGAAGAAGTTTGAAAGATTAAAGCACGTACATGACTGATTGGCGAAACTTAAATTATGAAATCAACGGGATTTTACAGTGATGTTCGACCGCAGGCGTAAAAGACGAGTTAGTCAAGATAGAAGTGGTTGTTCAGGAGCAACTATTAATCAGTATGCCTTTAAACATTTGGTTACTCATTCAACAAGTCATTACATTTTCAGTGGTTTTATGGAAAGGATGAATTGAAGTACATGTAAAATATCACAGATTCTGCGTTGTTTCTTGGGAAACATTGCAGCACCGCACCCAGTGCAGGACCAGGGTATCGCAACTTATACATTTGATACATTTGTTTTCCTCATGGTATTTGTGCAACTGTCAGAAGCTGTAGTGGTGAAGCTAACAATTTTACTGTTGCGACAGCCCATATAGTTTAAGCAGAATGCACTACATTGGAGTTGGTCGGGTGGAGATTGTAGTCCATTTGTTCCTCAGACCATCTTGGGAAATCGTATCAGAGAGAAAATGAAGGGGTTAATAATCTTGGATTATTAATGAAGGCAGTCATCAGCCTGCTCAGACATGGTAATGTGGTAGAGATGAGGTCATATTACGGGAGGAGACAGAAGCAGACCTGATGGATTATCAAAATCATAAAAAAAGAAACGTATAAACTAATGTATACTAAATACTATCATATAATTTCATACTTGTAATCATCATATTCTAATTGAGGTCTTAATATTGGGAGGGAAAACAAAATTGGAAGTTAGAAAAATAGGTAAAGAACACATCAGAAACCGAAAAGGCTAAAATGCAGTCCATTTAAAAGTAGGTCAATATGGCACCGTGTTTTTCTGCTAAATGTTTGAGCTCAAGAGGAAGTTTTGGTTTTGTTATTGTCTTCATTCAGACGATTTTGGGAAATGCACTTGTCACTGCAATTAATAAACATACCTAATTAATTAGATTATGGTTTGTGTTTTCAAGTGAAGTGTTACCCACACAACTCTTTCTTGAGCTTGTGTTCCTGGTTCTCACTGAGAGTTCAATGGAGGAGATGTGTTTGCCATACTTTATATTGTAGCTCTGTAGGATTGGAAATATGGATTCACTGGAGAAAGTCAGCCATGTTTCATATTTTCTGGAACGCTCTTGACATTCTCGCTGTTTAAATGTTTAGAAAAACTTAAAACATAAGTTAAATGTGGCCTTCATCTGAGTTTTTCAATGCTGAATCAAAAGACACTTGGAATATGTAACGTGCCAGTGTTTTTCTTCCAGAAACATCGTCAAGATAATTGTTTTGTTCTTATTTAGAGAAAACCTTTTTGAATCAAATTGGGTTCTAAAGCAATAAAAATTACTCAATGCATAATTCAGGAATTATGGGAAATAGTGTATTAAATAGGATTATGTTTGAGTCTCTCAGCAACAGGCAATTATGTCAGTGGGCAGCAATCTTCATCATGGACTAGTTTACTTAACACAGGGTGTGGAAGCTATGCCTGTTGACACAAATACATTAATGATATTCCAATTGAATTATACTGTACAAAGGAAACTATATTACAGGTAAAATAGAATTTAATGATGCAACATTGTGAAATGTTAGCAATTTAGTAATCTTTGTCTGCTATCAGAGCAATATTTCAGGGAAACCTGATCCTTTTGCTCCTAAGGGGATTATGGCTGCACCAAAGAATGTTATGAGCTTTTCATTCAGGCTTGGTTGTGTGTGAGAGAATGAGATGTGTTCTTGTTGCCAAGAAAATGACTACTCAGCTGTGTGGATACTGGTTCTTCAAACAAGTCGACACACATCTGACTTTCTTTTAATTGCATCCACAGTAACAAAATTGTCAGTTAACACCTTGTGTCTATTCTTTTCTATGTGAAACATTACAACTAGTAGTTAATAACATATAAGGTTCTAAATGTTGGCCCCTGTTATCCTGTGTATTTCTAACTTGGAATTCTAAGGTAAGTTTTTTTTTTAAATTATAAATATTTATCTTGCAATGATTAGGATAACAATTCTTAATGTATTTTTGTGGAACTTCTCACATTGTCCGTTCATGTCGCAGCTATATCTGAAGAGAATAGAGTATCTCGCTGAACTGCAGTAACATTTCTTTGAACCATTTCCAGCATCAGTAGGAGCCTATGAATAGTAACTACAAAATCATGCTGAAAATTAATGCTTTATCTTTGTTTATTGTTTTCTATGCATATATCTATATATTTTTTTATTATTCTGTTGGTGATGTTATTGTAATTTTCCCTATCTTCATTTAGGCTGCTTGAGCTTGGCATTTGTTGAGTTGACGAGCTTTGTTTTAGCACAACTGCTTGCTGAGCTGCCTTTATGAACATCGGAGATAAAGAAGTAACCATTTTAAAACTGCCAAAATGTTGAAGTTGTGGATATTGGTGCAAGTTATTTTATATTACGTATTAAAAATCAGTTTGGAGAAGATTCAGTTCTGATGCAACTGAGTAAGCCCACCAGGTGAACAGTCTATTCCAATTTTGGGTTCATGTGTGTTCCAATAAAATTTCATACCGCTTTAAAAATATGTGCCTAAATCCTAGGTTTTGTTTTCTTATGGTTATTATCGGGAGTGGTATTGGAGAGGGACGTAATTTTACAAAGAACCAGAAGCGTCTCGGTGACTGTTTCTTCTCTGTTGCTGTGGTTTGAAGGGTGCTTCGTCTTCATGGTAACTTTGAAAGAATGGCTGTTTTTTTTATATTAACAGGGTGGCTGATGTAATAGTGTGCTTGTAGCAGCTGCAAGTAATGTAGAACAATGGCTGGTTACACAGCTGCTCTGACCTCAGAATCACTCAGCAGCATTGCTTTGAACTGTTCTTGGTCATTTCCGTTCAGTTAACATGCAAGTCAAGATTGTAATGGAACAGTAATACAAAAACAAAGTACAAAATAAGAGCACAAACTGCTGGAAAAAGTCAGCAGATCTGGCAACAGCTGTGTTGCAGGTATATGATCTTAGATTCAACAACGTTTGCAAGAGATGTGCCTCGAGCTATTAAATTCACAGGGCTGCAAAGGCACAGAGAAATGGGTTGTGGGAGAATGAAAGCCAATAACAGCCTCGCAGGTGTACATAGTTTTGTCTCCTTCAGAAATATGAGGTGAATTGGACCAATTTCTAGACTTTCATAGTTAGTCTTTTCAAAATTTTGATTGGCATAAGTAGACAGACCTTTTCTATTTATCAGACTTTTTTTTACCATCGACTGGTGTGATACCTTGTAGAACCATTTGTCGAAGGTATCTGCTGCATGTTATGGAAAGACCCATGCTCAATAGATCATGATCAGAAATATATTTCGGGGGGACTACACCCCCATAATCACCATCAAACACAAACTTAGTTGTGGCTCACACTTGAAATGCATAATGCCAGAGGAGGTGAAGTCCCTTTTCTATGAGTTTGAGCAACTCGCCTCCATTGATTAAGAAGCTAATTTGCCTCCAATGTCCCCACCCCCACATCCATGGAGACAACCAGTGACTCTTGTCAAGGACTATTTCAACTCTATCCCTTTCTTGAAGAGGCTTTTTCCTCCTCCTCCCATGAAGATCCAGTTGGACCCTAGTTACTCAACTCTCACTGCCTATGAAACCAAACGACCTATTCACCATTTCCTTCCATTCCCTCCTAAATGCCCTGAACCTAACATTCTCCCTCTCTATTCCTATCCAACTTCTTTCTGTTCATCTCTCTATGGGTTCTTCGCCCTCACTGTGAAGAAACGGTGGCACACCTGGTAGAGCCAGACAGCTAGAGCTCACAGCGCCAGACATCCAGATTTGATCCTGACCTCGGGGGCTGCCTGTGTGGTGTTTGCATGGCCTCCCTCTGACCATATGGGTTTCCTCCAGTTCCCTCACACATCCCAAAGACACGTGGGCTTGTAAGTTAATTGACCTCTGTAAATTGCCCTTAAGGTGCAGGTAGTTGATAGTCAGCGTACACTTGGTGGACTGAAGTACCTGTTTCCATGCTGTACCTCTTGACTCTGTAAACAGATGACCATTTATTCTGAACCATGCACCACATCACCATCCTCTATTACACATTCCATCTCAATCTGACCTGTTATATCAGCTTTCTCCACTTACCTGCCATAATATGTGAAGCAGCATTGGAGAATTGCGAGTGGACTAAAAAAAAAGTAGAAAAATGCATAAATATGAGATGGAAATAAATTTAAGAGAATTATTATTTTTATAATTTACCTCTGTCCATAACAATGTTATAGCCATACAGGTTTGATAACTTAATATTTGAATGTTAAAACCACTTCTTTTTTTGTAGAATGTATGAGTTGAGAAAGCAATCTCTGCAGTGCTGAAGTGCTAATAAAAATGAAAAATAAAAATTAAGTCTTACGAAGCAGTTGAAAGAAATTAAAATTTCAGATTAGAAATTAGGAATTCCGAATAAAAAATCACAAAATTCACGCTGAGGAATTTCAATTTGTAAATTTGCAGTGCCATTTTTGTTGTTCCAATTTTCTTCCTAATTTGCTGCATTAATAATGCATATATTGTTGTCATCTGCCCAAATGTAAGCAAGAGGGTGAGGAGAAGGGTGGGGGGGACTTATGCTGGAGTTAGCTGAAGTTGGAAAATTCAATGTTCATACCATTGGGTATCCATGTGGCATATGAGGTGCTATTCTTCTAGTTTGTGTTTGACCTCACAGTGGCATTGGGGAAGGTTGAGGACAGATGGGAAGGAGAGTTGAAATGGTTTGCAGTTGGAAGCTGAAGATGGACATTGCGAGCGGAGCAGAGTTTCTCTGCAAAACTGTAATCTCGTCTCGGCCAATGTAGAGAAGCCACATCATGAGATTGAGATGCCATCGACCAAGTTGTTGGAGTGCAGATGAATCTACCTCACCTGGAAAGGCTATTTTGCCCCCTGGGTGGTGGTGAATGAGGGGGTGTAGGGACAAATGTTGCACTTTCTATGATTGCAGTAGTAAGTACCAGGAAAACAGGGAGAGGTGGGTGGAAAGGAGTGAACAAACCTGGGATTCACGGAGGGAGTGGTCCTTGTGGAAACCCGAATGGGAAAGATGTGGCTGGTGTTAGGATCCCCTTGGAGCTGTCGGAAAAGGCAAAGTTGGATGCAGAGGCTGGTGGGGTTACAGGTGAAGATGAAGGAAATCTGCATCTATTCTCTCTGGAAAGGAAAGATCAGAGCAGACGTGGGAAATGGAGGAAATGCATGTTTTGTTTCTTGGGCTGGAATGATGTTTGGCCGTATCATGCTGTTAAAAAATTCTTAAAATTTCCAACCCTAACTATATACGACCAAGAGGTACATCACATCATGTCATTATGTGTGTTGGAAGGAACTGCAGTTACTGGTTTGCACTGAAGATAGACACAAAATGCTGGAATAACTAAGCGGGCCAGGCAGCATCTCTGGAGAGAAGGAATGGGTGATGTTTCGGGTCAAGACCCTTCTTCAGACATTCAATTGTCATTACATGGCAATTCTAACGGTATCAGCAAGGACTGATACAGCACACTCCTTGGGGAACAGGCAGTTTCCGACATGATCTGTATCCAGAAATAATTTTACTGACTATGTCGCATAAGTTTTAATATAATGATTAGCGCCACATATACATTTATAACATCAAAAAATCAGAAATGAACTTTCATTTTTAACGTGCTATTTAAATACTTAAACTACAGGCATTAATTACAAATGATTTATGAACACATAAAGAGGAAATGAAGGTCGACATTAGATGCGTTATTTTTATTAATATATATTACTCCAATTTTGTGTAAATCCATTTATTTTGGGGGATACCTGATCTAATTTTCCTTTTATTGCCTCCTCCTCCTCCCCCTTTGGCATTTGAATTTATTTTTATGATTAATATCAGAAAAAATGAATTAGTTATTTAAAATAAAATACAGGCCTCTGTATCGGGAATATGTATGTCATTGTTGTGCACATTTTACCATACCTCATCAATCATATGTTAAAGGGAGAAAACTTGAAAGTATTCACAGCACTATTGGCTTTGAAGAACATGGCCATTTGTTTCATTATTTTGATGTGCATTGAAGTGTGTGTCTGCCCTGTTTGGCTTTTGGTACATTGTGATGTTCATTAGTTTGTGGCTCTAAATGTTGCTGTCAAGTCACTGCATGCCCAGCATGGAGTGGCAAGTCTCTCAAACTTCACTTTTTTCCCTGGAGGCACACTTGTTTTGTACTTCTTGCCATGTGCTACAGGCCTCTCAACAGGCTGTGAGTTTTAATTTTTGTTTATGCTTATAACAATGGTTGATTATTTTTAGCAGCAATAATATGTATGTACATCTTTATACCATGTTGAGTAATCTTTGTATGAAATGTACCATGTTATTAAAAATCATTGTGAAATTCCTTGCCGTATAGGGGAAAATAAGTGTTCGGCACGGACTTGTAGGGCCGAGATGGCCTGTTTCCGTGCTGTAATTGTTATATGGTTATATGGTATACTTGATAGCTGGTGGAAATTTGTACTGCAATAAGGAAACCAGCTAGGATTTGTTTTTTTTTGACGAGAGGCATCCTCACTAAGAAAAATTGTTTATATTGCGAATGACAGGGATGTATTTAAAATGTTCTTTAATTTCTCTATTTACCTGCACAAAGTGTAAGCATACATCAGTGCTGGAGATGTTAGCAATAAAAAGAACAGTGGAAAATTGGTTTTCTTCCTAATATCAGAATACGTTTAGATTTTCTTCCATCAAGTTGACTTTCCCTGGACAGTAAATTGGAATGAGGAATGTTTCACTTGAAGCTCCATGGACATTTGGACATGACAGTTAATACTTCTGGAAGAGAAGGTGTCCTGTTGAAGTTTCAGTTTTTTTTAAAAAAAGTAATATTTTGGAAATGTGACATAATTGTGAAGAACATTAATTAGTGTCTTAATTCACCATTTCAAGTATTGAATTAGTTAAATTGCATATTGTGTCCTTGTATAAAACAAATTGTTAATTTATGTTACATTTTCATCTGTCTTGTTTGGGGATGGATAGCTGTGAATGAGATGGAAAGATCCTAATCTCTGCTGTGGTTAGTGCAGCTACCATGGCATGTGTGTAGCTCTACTACATATTTTTACATAGAACAAGGATTGAGACCCAAAAATCATAGAATTGTGTGAGCACTAATTATAGAATTAGTATTATATTTTAATCTCACATTAACTGTCAGCAGCCTAAATATTTGGTTGAAGTGTTCATTGTGGGGCATGTTTTATATTATTTTAAGTTATTCTTTTATATCTCTGACTGCATGGTCCAGTGGGGCTACACAAACTTCTTATGCCAGGAAATCTATCCACTAAGCTGCATTGGTTTTGAGCTTTAGTGTATGCAGAGAGGCTTTCCATGTGAAGGGGGGAAAAAAACTTTTTTTAATTAATAATTTTGGCTTAAGTGCATTTGATAATGTTTTTCTGGTATTGTGCTTTCATTTTAAATTACTCTTGTCACTTTTTTAATGGTTGTAGAATTGTAGTGAACGTCAGGGCCTCGCCTGCCTATGCAGCAGCTTGCCTGCAGACGTTTTCATTCTGTGCCTGCTCCAGTTGGCAGTAAGTTTAATGGACATGTAACTGTTCACCAGTGAGCTCTGGTGGCTTGTGTCTCAGCTCAAGATCCAGGACATTATGTTTAGCAATGACACTTTGCACTTCAGGCTTTGGCCACTTTGGATTCTGTACCTTACTCCTCAACATTCTCAACTTCAACCTCTTTTTGTGGAAGACAGTCATTTTTGTCCTGACAGGGCCTGAGACAAACCCCTCTCTTTGTGATCCGGTCCTTGACTTTTTCCAGGTTTTACTTTTGTATTATAGTGCTTCATGTTTTCTGCTCTCATGGATTGAAGCAAGTAATGATGTATTGTTCTTGAATTTAATTATGTGTTTTAATTTTTTGGTGGGAATATATTCCAATCTTCTTGCACTCTTTGAATAAGTTGTTAACTAAAATCTATCTGGAATACAGTACTCTGATTGTAATGTTATGATAATTTGAATAAGACTTCTCCACCTTTGGGAAATGTTTACCTATCTATTTCTTTCAAATTTGTAAAATATTTGGTTAAATAATTCTGCAAAATCACTAAAAAGGAATGCATATCATTTTTCTATAATCTTACTTTAATCCTAGGTGTCTTGTGGACCATGTATTGCTGTAATCATTTCAAAGTTAATGCAGTCATTCTGGTTACAAGACCCTAAACTGTTAACCAAAATCCAGTTGTGATGACACCAAAGCCTACTAGAGGTGTCGCCAAACATTTTCCTCTTTATATTCTGGAAATAGGAAGCACAGCGTTCCTTCGTAATTATGGAGGGTATTTTCATGACATGTTTATGCAGGCCCTTGAATCACACTGCATCATAACTATTCCCAATTCACCATTTACATTTTACAATTTTAAGTCTCATGTTAATTATGTGGGTCCAAAAAAGCTATCACGAACATACCGAAACAAAATTGACTATTTTCCTGATTTTGGGTATGCTGCTTTTACTCATGAGCAAGCATTTTTGCTTTTGCGGTGGTATACGTGTTAATAGGAGTATCTTAAGCAAAAGTTAATCTTTGAAAAAGTGGGAACTATGAACATGATTTGAAATTAATGATCTAAACATGGAATTCAGAATATGCCGACGACATATAATGTGCTGTTCATATATAACTTAATTGGGAATTAAGAGGCCACCCACGGTCAAAGAGGGAGGATGAATAAACGTTAAAATAGCAGACATCAGGATGAAACTGAATGGAGGAACTGTTCTTTGTTGTTCATCGAGTTTCATTTCACCCCCTTGGAAGCCAAGGGTAGAGAGTTCAATTTGGAAGTGTGATGAAGGATTAACTAAACACAAGGAGGATACTGTTTGTATGGAGATCAGATTGCTGAAGATTTCTGCGTAAACATGACTGTTCATGAATTTAAACATGTACATTTGTGGCTGCGTGAGTCAAATTAATCCAAAGTTAATATTGGCATAAGACTTGCTGGTCATTTATGTATCCTGAAAACTAATCATTGTGTTGCTGATGAATGAATGGATTTTAATTTCCCCAGGTGGCGGGGGTTGGGAGGGATTACGACAGCATGTGGAAAATCAAGGGCAGCACATCATCGTGCAGCTTTCTATCCCAGCCAGAGCACAGTAACAACAACCAAATTCTACCACAAATGTTGAGGAAAAACGCTGAAATTTTAATAATTTACAATTAAATATTGCAGGATATGCTACGTGCTCAAAGATCAGTCTTAAACTTTCTGATGAAGTTATATCAAAAGCAAAGAAAAGTGAAACTTTGAAAGAATATGTTAAGAATATGGTTCACATCGCCTTTGTATGTACACTGATCTAACATCTCACACATATGAACAGTAATTTTGCAACGGGTAGTGTATGCCTTATTTAGTGTATTGATTTATAATATTCCAGGAAACAAAATAGCAAATGTGTTTTCACTCATGCCTGTGAGTTTGAAGATGGAATAAAATAGGCAACTTCCTTTGATACTGAATAATATTCCAGCCAAGCAAACATAGAAACATAGAAAATAGGTGCAGGAGGAAGCCATTCGGCCCTTCGAGCCAGCACCGCCATTCAATATGATCATGGCTGATCGTCCCCTATCAATAACCCATGCCTGCCTTCTCCCTATATCCCTTGACTCCACTAGCTCCCAGAGCTCTTTCTAACTCTTAAATCCATCCAGTGACTTGGCCTCCACTGGCAGGGATTCCATAAATTCGCAACTGGGTGAAAAAGTTTTTTCTCACCTCGGTCTTAAATGACCTCCGCTTTATTCTAAGACTGTGGCCCCTGGTTCTGGACTCGCCCAACTTTGGGAACATTTTTTCTGCATCTAGCTTGTCCTGTCCTTTTATAATTTTATATGTTTCTATAAGATTCCCCCTCATCCTTCTAAACTCCAGTGAATACAAGCCTAGTCTTTTTAATCTTTTCTCATATGACAGTCCCGCCATCCCAAGGATCAATCTCGTGAGCCTATGCTGCACTGCCTCAATCACAAGGATGTTCTTCCTCAAATTAGGAGACCAAAACTGTACACAATACTCCAGGTGTGATCTCACCGGAGCCCTATACAATTGCAGAAAAACCTCTCTGAAATCCTCTTGTTATGAAGGCCAACATTCCATTAGCTTTCTTCACTGCTTGCTGTACCTGTAAGCCAACTTTCAGTGACTGGTGTAGAAGGATGCCCAGGTCTCGCTGCACTTCCCCCTTACCTAACGTAACCCCATTGAGATAATAATCTGCCCCCTTGTTTTTGCCGCCAGAGTGGATAACCTCACATTTATCTATATTATACTGCATCTGTCATGCATCTGTCCACTCATTCAACCTGTCCAGGTCACCCTGCATCCTAACATCCTCTTCACAGTTCACACTGCCACCCAGCTTTGTGTCATCCACAAACCTGCTAGTGTGCTCCTAATTCCCTCTTCCAAATCATTAATATATATGGTAAACAGTTGCGGCCCCAACACCGAGCCTTGCGGCACTCCACTCGCCACTGCCTGCCATTCTGAAAAGGACCCGTTCACTCCTACTCTTTCCTTCCGGTCGGCCAACCAATTTTCTATCCACGTCAACACCCTACCCCCAATACCATGTGCTCTAACTTTAGTCACCAGTTTCCCGTGCAGGATCAAAGGCTTTCTGAAAGTCTAGATACACTACAACCCCTTCATCCATTTTACTTGTCACATCCTCAAAAAATTCCAGAAGATTAGTCCAGCATGATTTCCCTTTCATAAATCCATGTTGACTTGGACTCATTCTTTTACTGCTATCCAAATGCCCCATTATTACCTCTTTAATAATTGACTCCAGCATCTTTCCCACCACCGAAGTCAGGCTAACTGGTCTGTAATTCCCCGTTTTCTCTCTCGCTCCTTTCTTGAAAAGTGGGATAACATTAGCTATCCCCCAATCCACAGGAACTGATCCTGAATCTATTGAACATTGGAAAATGATCACCCATGCGTCCACTATTTCTAAAGCCACCTCCCTGAGGACCCTGGGATGCAGACCATCAGGTCCAGGGGATTTATCATCCTTCAGTCCCATTAACCTACCTAATACTATAATACTCGCCTAATGAAAATTTCTTTCAGTTCCTCTACCCCCTTAAATGTACCCCCAGTACATCTGGGAGATTGTTTGTGTCTTCCTTAGTGAAGACAGATCCGAAGTACCTATTCAACTCTTCTGCCATTTCCTTGTTGACCATAATAATTTCACCCGTGTCTGCCTTCAAGGGACTCACATTTGACTTTGCTACTCTTTTTCTCTTAACATATCTAAAGAAGCTTTTACTGTCCTTCTTTATATTCCTGGCCAGCTTCCCTTCATACTTCATCTTTTCAGCCCATATTGCCCGTTTTGTTTCCTTCTGTTGTCCTATGAAAGTTTCCCAATCCTCTGGCTTCCGGCTACTCTTTGCTGTGTTATACATCTTTTCTTTTAGTTTTATTCTATCCCTAACTTCTCTTGTCAGCCACGGTTGCCTCCTACTCCCCTTAGAATCTTTCTTCCTTTTTGGAATGAAATGATCCTGCATCTTCCAGATTATGCCCAGAAATTCCTGCCATTGCTGTTCCACCATAATTCCTGATAGGATCCCTTTCCAGTCTACTTTGGCCAGCTCCCCTCTCGTGCCTTAATAGTCCCCTTTGTTCAACTGCATCATTGACACTTCCGATTTAACGTTCTCCTTCTCAAATTGCAAATTAAAACTAATCATATTATGATCACTACCTCCAAGCGGTTCCTTTACCTCGAGTTCTCTTATCATATCTGGTTCATTGGACAACACTAAATCCAGAATAGCCTTTTCTCTGATCGGCTCCATTACAAGCTGCTCTTTCCATCTCGGAGGCATTCTACAAACTCTCTTTCTTGGGGTCCTGAACTAACCTGATTTTCCCAGTCTACCTGCATATTGAAAATATTGATTTGAATGGCTATGATTTAATTGGATTAATAAAAATGGAAGCCTTCACACTCAATTTTACAGCCTCCCACATATGATAAGGATTGATAGAAACAGTACAATTTCTTTGAATTATTGGGACCACCACACTTGAGTTGATCCATTCACCCGACTCTGATGTGCTTCTTCCTTCAAGGCCATTTGTCTACCTGAGATGCATCATGATTATCCTTGCCACATGAAAGGCTGCCATGAAATCATCAATCAAATCATCAAATATCAACAATCCCGGTCCACCACACTGATTTCCCTCTGCCCTTTTCTTTCACCAAGCTCATTCTAATTATACCAGCAGATGTCGAAATGAAATAAGAAAGGAGAGCATGGTGGTGACCAAATTAAGAAAGACAGCCAGCGGGTGATTTGGCTGGTAAATAAATGAGAAGATCTGTCGTTGAAATTAAAATCTATTTAAAAGGACACTTAATACCTATAATTAAATAAGGAACTGGAGCCAATTATGCGATGGAAGAAGCCAGGTAATGCTGCTGGCCCCAATAACATATACATGCAGAATAGTCAGGACTGAGATTAAATGCACCAGGATTTAAATGTGTTTTGCAAAAAGAGAGTGAATTATTGTGGGTGGAAATGGAGTTGCAGTTTTGATGACAAAAACGAGATGCAGCTGTCAATAAGATAGAATGGAAGCCATGTGGGTGGAAATAATAAATATTGCCAGATCAATCACACTCATTACGAGTCCACAATCTGCCTGACATATTTGGAAATCCTTAAGCAAAAAATTACAATCATCATAAGATTTTAACCCCAATTTATGAGATGGAACATGAAGTTAAAGGGATTAGGGCATGTTTTTGTGATCTCTGCAGGAGACTTTTCCAACGCAATATGTAAAAAGATTGCTGGTGAATCTATTGAATAGGATAATAAATCAGACAGAATATTTGGTAGCTATAATCCATTTTAAGACAATAATATGGGAAACATCGGAGAGAAATATGGATGGTAAGGAAGGAGCCCGAGATATGTAGGTAACAGCTGAAGAAATGACAAAGCTGAAAATGAAAAGATGGGGATTGGTTTATTATTGTTCAGTGCACTGAGATACAGTGAAAATCTTTGCATGCTATCCAGTCAAATCGTACTATGCAAGTGCACAATCAAGATATTACACGTACAGCAAGTAATGCAAAGAGAAAAGTGCTCGAGAGAGAATATAATGTTGGAGTAATACAGTCCCAGAGAGAGTGCAGCTAGAAATATGTGTAAGGACTACAATGAGGTATCTGGATTGCACCCTCAGCTTACGAGAGGACCACTCATTAGTCTGATAACCTCGGAGAAGGAGCTATTACTGATTCTGGTTGATCTTTTGTATCTTCTGCCCGACGGGGGAAAGAAGAGAGAATGACCAGGGTACAAATTGTACTTAATTATATTGGTTGCAGTCCCAAGGCAGCCTGAAGTATAGCTAAATTAATTTGGTTGGGGTGAAGCAAGGTGGGGATGGGGGCGGAGACTAGTTTGTGTAATGATCTATGTCCACAACTCTCTGCAATTTTTCTTGTGGTCTTGGGCCAAGCTATTATGCATCCTGAAAAGATACTTTGGAGATGAGGTTGGTTGGGTCTATGGTGTTGATGGCCGAACTATTGCCAATAAATATGCATCTGACATAGGTATCCTGTGTTGCAGCAATGAGTCAAGAGGCAGAAAGATAGGGTCTGCTGTTGAGTTGATGGGTGAGTTTGGGTGAAAAATTAAAAGGTAATATAGGAAAGGGGAAATATGAATATGAAGGAACAAAGGCACAAAACTTGAAACGTAAGATGTGGACAAGTATTTCACAGTCAGGATGGGAACAGGGCAGTTGGGTGGACAAGATACAATGCAGCTTCCATTGAGTAACACAAATAATAAATAATTACATCAGCAATTTTTTTGACGTATGCACATGGGAGCAGTTGATGGAATTAGAAATCATGTAGAAAAATGTAAAATAAAAGGATACATATTGAATTATTCATCCTTGGAAAAAGATGAAACTGGTCCAGTTTGATTATTTTGAAAAGACATGAGACTGCAGATGCTGGAATCTTGAACAAAAAGCAAGACATGAATCTTTTGGGGAGAGAATGGAAAAGCAGAGTTTCGGATCTGAAGAATGGTCCTGACCGGAAATGTCACCTGTCCATTCCCTCCACAGAATTTCTCCAGCACATTGTTTTCTATTCATCTATGCTTTTTAATAGAACCTAATCAAATAATTATAAACCTACTCAAACAATATTTGAGGGAATCTGAGATGACCTTAATTTATTTGCAATGCCAAAGAACTGGCAGATCACAAACTGAACACTTAAATTTGAAAAGGTATCTAGCACATATCTGGGCTGCCATAGATTAGTTGGCTTAATGACAATCTTGGAAAAATAATGAATGTAAATGCCTATGAAAGAAGAAATTAAAAAACATGTAAGTAAGTGCTAGTAGTTTAATAATGAATAGGCAGCATGAATTTCAAAAGACTCAATTTTTGGTGTTGTAACAGAAGAAATAGGCAAGGGTATTATAGCAGAAATGTTTATTTGTTCAACAACGCCGTATAGTTTACTGAACCATGCCGTAGCACGCGTGGAATTGCGACACGTAATAAATACGGCCGTCTTTATGATAAGGGTGGAATAAAGGGTTCCATTTGCATTGCTGCAAGGCCACTATTGTTTACTATTTATGATAACAATGTCGTCAGTGGTTACAAAAATGCAATTTCTAAATTTGCAATGACACAAAATTGAGAGCAGAAGATGATTTTTTTTCTCAATGATGACGATGACTGTCGTGTGTACAGATGCTCCTCGATTTACGATGCTTCGACTTACGCTATTTCGACTCTACGATCGGCAAATACTCGGCAACGACAGCAAGCCGCACATCACTTCCGGTCACGTGATCGCAATGTATTAAATACGTTTTCGACTTGCGATATTTACGATGGGTTTATCGGAAGGTAACCCCATCGTAGGTCGAGGAGCAGCTGTATTGCAAGAAGACATTAATAAAGCTGCAGAATGGGCCTGTAGCTACCTAGCAAATGAAACCGTCAAGTACTGCATATTTATAAATAAAATGCAGAAATAATGCATTATTTAGGAATTGACCTGTGCTGGGTCCAGCATTTAGATGCAATCGTGAAGAAAGCTCGACAGTGCATCGATTTAAACGTTTTAAAAGATTTGGTACATATCTAAATACTCTAATGAACTTTTACGGATATATTGTAGAAAGTATCCTGACTAGTTACACTATAGCCTGGTACGACAATTCCAGCACACAGGAGGCTGCAGAGAAGGGTGGACACAAGCCGTCCATCATGGGCACAGATGTCCTCACTATCAAAATAATCTACGAGGTGCTGCCTCAAGAAGGCGGTACATATTATCAAAGATCGTCAGCATAGGAGCCATGCCTTCTTGTCACTTCTATCATTTGGCACGAGATACAGGTCTATTATCCCACACTACCGGCTTCAGCTACAGCTACTTTCCTGCAATTATCAGATTCTTGCATCAACCTGCACAACCTTAACCCTTCCTTGACATTGGAATGCTATGACCCACCTTTTGCAAGACTATGGACATTAAAAAAAAAAACATTTATTTATTATAAATTATATATGTGTAATTTATGTATAATTTATATATGATTGAATCTATGTTCCTGTAATACTGCTGCAAGCAAGATTTTCCATTGTACCTGTACGGCAATGTTCTCATGCAAACTTGAATGTCTCAACAAGCAGACGAAGGATAAAGGAATACTGAGTTCTAAGTAATATGGAAAGACCAGAGGAGCATGTACTAATTGGGCTGAATGGCTTGTGTTTTATTTTAAGAAGGTACATAGATGTAGATAATCCATAACTGTATGTTAAAGCCCCATCCCTGCAAGCAGCATGTAGGAAATTATATGTTGAAATTCAGTTGATGTGACTCCCATAAAGGAAGAAGTGGTTGAAAAGGGGCAGACTTAAAAGCAGAGGGGGAAATCAGATAAAAGTAGAAAATGCAGGAGGTACAATCCTGGTTGCCAACAACTGACATCAAAAGATAATGTTTTGGGTGTAACCCCTTGCGTAAAATATGAAAACATCATGCAATTTATCTGCTGATTCTTCCTCCCTGCACAAAAAGAGAATGGAAAGAATTTGACTGCAGCTTGTGCCAACATGACTCATTTCATTCCATTTTTTAGGTTAACCTATGAAAATCAACAAAGCCGAGGAACTGCTGAAAAGCAAAAGCAAACACACCCAACAGGATGTAGTACTTAACTGCGAACAAAAGTTCACTCCTTGTTGATTCAGAAACTCACGATCTCCCGTAGTCTAACTAGTTGCATTTAAAATGTAAAACAAAACTTGATGGTATACTTTGCATTGGTCGCATCGGTGGAGAGAGAAATAGAGCTAATGTTTCTGGCTGAAGACTTTAAATCAGGCCAGGCATGTCTTTTTGTCTTATTTCAGATTTGTATCATCTGATATTTTGTTTGTGATTATATATGCTCAGATACTCTGGAGGCTTCAATACATTTGCTGATCAGGAAAATACAATGTCCCCAAAAAAATGAAACAGGAATAAAAAGTAGATATTGGAACTGAAATTGAAAATTCACAGCATTTCCATGGGTGTGTAAAAATAGAAACATCGTTCATTGTCTTGTAAACATATCATTGCAAATGGAAAAAAATTGTTGAACTCTTCAATAGTAATAAATCAAACAGAAAGAAGAGGCGGAGTTAGCTAAGTTGACTCCTGCCGGAACTTTTTGCATCGATAAGCTCCTCATTCTGGTAGCCACCCAGAAAATATTTAAATATTGTCCTGAATCGTACGAGAGAAGAACAACTTGCATTTTAATGTAAATAAATGACACAGAGAAGTGACAAGTCATAAACAAATATCAAGCCATTGAAGATATTAGGAAGTATTGGCAAAGCTTGATCAAGAAGGTGAGTTTTTTGAATAGTTGCTTCCTATCTTTGTACAGCACTTTCAACGTCACAATATATCCCATGTTGTTTCACACGATTATCATATAGGAATGCTTAAAATGGCAGTGGGAATGGTCAGAGAGGTCAGAAAAATTAAGAATTCCAGTATGAAGTTTGTAAGCTTTGGGTGGTGAGAATGGTTAGCACACATCAAAAGCTTTTCACTGTACATGTGAAAATAAACTAAACTAAACTAGAGAGGCAGTAGAGACAAGGCAATAAAAGAGTTCCAAGAGAAGAAAAATAATTGTAAATTGGGGACAATAGCCATGGTGGGAGGATGACCAGGAAAAGTTGAGTCAGCTAGTGACTGAGGCAAGGATGATGGTTTCAGCAGTATACGGGGGTCCACTACCAGGAAACTTGGGTTGGTGTCTAGCAGTTCCAAAGGAAACATATATATATTTAATTTGCACTAAAGTTGACAGCAAAGGAGTTAGTGTGATTAAATTATGTCAGCCAATGTGTACAATCCAAGGAGTATTACTCCTTTCAGTGAAAATATTATGGCAATTTGTTACTGAAATCTTATATTGTTATATTGTGTTTAATATATTAAAGTCATTTTGACATAGGATTGCTACATTCTTACCTTCTGCTGAAATTAGAAAAGACGGGGAAAGAGCATCAAACAGTTCCCAAACTTCTGAAAAAGAAATGTCATAGGTTGCACCCTTGAAGGCAAAGTACATTTCTAACTCCACTGTGATTATTCAGAAAATTTTACCAGAGAAGTCATGAAATATAGTCAAATTCTGGCTAAAGAACAAAGCATTAAATAACCCTGTCGAACTTTATTTTTTAATACACTTCAAAGTATTTTTAATCCTAAAATCTTGGCTAACGAATGTTCCATGTATCTTAGTCATGCACTGATAGATGTTTGTATTTTTTCTAGTGGCACCTCTCCATTGGCTTGCTTGAATGCTATGCTTCACACTAATTCTAGGGGAGAAGAGGGTATTTTCTATAAAGTACCTGGTCGTATGGGAGTATACACATTAAAGGTGAGCTGTTAACTTTGAAACTTTTTTTTCTTTGGAGATTGTTTTTTAATCTGCTGTAATTCTAGGTATTACCAGTTTGTGTTATATTGCATTTACTGTTGAACATGCCAATGAACAGTAATGCGGGGTAGTGAAGCACTTTGGCATCGAGCAGTCCACAAGCATCTTTACATTGTATCTCAGATCTGATGAAATATGACTGATACAGAGTAATATAAGAAGCAACTTTCTTATCAGTACTAATTTTTCCATTTCGTGTAACCCTTTTTGTCCCTGAGAAATCGTTTTGGAATATATGTTTGGGGCTTGTACCTACCAGGAACAGTTTAATTTAGACTACTTTAGCCTAGTAGTTTGGAAAGATGAGGGGGGGGGGGTCTCATTGAAACTTACCAAATAATGAAAAGTCCAGATAGAGTGGATGTGGAGAGGATGTTTCATGTGGGAGAGTCTAGGACCCGAGTGCACAGTCTCAGAATAATGGGACGTATGTATGGAAAGGAGCTGAGGAGGAATTTCTTTAGGCAGAGGGTGGTGTACCTGTGGATTTCATTGCCATAGACGGCTATGGAAGCCAAGTCTTTGGGTATTTTAGAGGCGGAGGTTCTTGATTAGTGACTGTGTCAAAGGTTACAGTAATAATGCAGAAGAATAGGGTTGAGAGGAAAAGACAGATCAGCCATGATTGAATGGTGGAGCAGACTCGATGGGCCAAATTGGCTAATTCTGCTCCTTTGTCTTATGAAATTATGAACTGGGTTGAGACATCTCTCACATGGTTCATAACTTGAAACAAAAGTTTTCATGGCAGTAAACGCTTAAATATAATCTAGATTGTCTGAGCTGATGACATGAATACTAATCAACAGTATTGTTTTTAGATTCCCATTTTTAAAATTATTTTTGCTAGTTCCAACTTTGTGTAGTGTAATAGAGTACTCAGCTAATACTGCAGTATGATTTGCAGACTTGATTCATATTTGGTCTGTCCCAGGGCAGCAAAGTTGCAGATGATTCAGTAATGGAAATAAACCTGTTATTGCTTAAAGTGCTTCATGTTTGATTGATGAGGGGTATTCAAACATCTAAAAACCTGAACAATTTAAAATGATTGTTTCAATGGGCGATGGTCATGATTTGCGACACTGCTAATACTAAAACAACCAGTTTCTTTAAAGTGGCATTAAAAATTTGCTCAATTACCAAACTGCATGTTTGAGAATAACGTTTTGTGCCTATATTCTCCTTTCTTCTCTGTGCTGTTGGAAAGCACTGTTGAACCTGGGTCATTCTGACAAGGAAGAATGAAGGATGTAACATCTGCAAACCTCAGTGGCTAGATGACTATTACAGCTTTTGCATGGCACAAGATTGAGCAAGCAACTAAGTTTGTTCCCACTTAACTGCACTACATCCGACATGTTATGTGACACCATGCACATTTGACAAGTGGAACTGTGGCAACCGAATTATTCAGTCGATGCAGTGATGAAATATGTATTAAATTACATTTAACGTGACGAGGAAACTGATTAACCACAAGTACATTTTTATCTGTTTAAATTCTCATAACTTTTATATAAATTCAAATTTTACCATGATACAATTAATTTGACAGCCTTGCTCAATCATTCTTGACCAACTGAAGACAACTTCGGTTAGAAAAATATACTAATGAAAATGAAAAGCAGCTGACAAAAAATTAATCAATTTATTCTTCATATCGAAGTTGATGTGCAGGCTTATGATCTCTGAACGTGTAAGATCCGTGCAGGAATGCAAAAGTATGAAAAGTCAGTCACTTAGTTTCTGTAGTTTTTTAAAGTCTTGGAAGTGGGTGAGATAATTAGATAGTTGGGGTGCAACAATTAATGGACTTTTTTTAAGATTGGCAAATATTTAATTCAACCCCTCCCCCCCCAGAATGGAAGATAAAAGAGGACTTCTGTCAAACTGGCTATACCAGATAAGAAGTCCCATGGGATTTTGCTGGCTGTGATTTACTAATTGCAATTGTTTCATGAAGAAGATTTTAAATAGCAGCCTGCAGTAATGTTCGCTTGAACGTGCTTTTAGCTGGTGACACAGTAAACTGCCAACTCATGTCTGCCTTGATGACTTGCTGCATATTGCACCAAAGAGCTCAGGGACAAGCTGGAGGTCCAGTGCCAGTGCATGTGTATATTATGCATCTGACCTCCCTCTCCACTGCTAAACACCAAGCTGCATCTGGGGTTGACCCTCCAAGCCCAAGGGGCTGGCTGCCATTTTGTAACCACCCCCTTCAACGTTATACCAGGGATGCCTGGCATATATTCTGTGACCTGTTCATTTGAAGGAGGTTACTGGCCGTGATGCAGAAAGTAAGTGCAGGTATGTGCTATGTTTTTATTTTATTTATTATTTAAGATTAATCTTTCATAATTGATTTCTTGCATTGAAACATGTATCAAAGTAATCCCAAAGCAAAAAAACTATGATGCTAGAAATCTGAAATAACAGGAAATTCTAGAAATACACACCACAGCAGTCATCACCTGCAAATGACGAAACTGTTTTTCTTCGCACAGATGATGCAAGATCTGCTGAATACTTCGAACATTTTCTGTTTTTCTTCTTTGTGTTTGAGGAATATTATTTGTTTAATTTATATAGTTTTTAAAAAAAAAACATGGTTTTGATCTCTTTTAATGCCCTAAGTGTCCATTTAGAGACTGTACAATGGCCATTGACAGCAGCCAGTTCCCAATGGCTGTCAGGACATTCTTGGGACGAAGTCATCAGGGGCAGCCAGCCATGGCCCTGTCATTGCTTGTGGACTGCTCTGCCTTTGGTCGGCCGTGAAGCTCAGATAATAGTTTCATCCACAGTTCTTTAAAAAAAAAGTCAGTGCAGCCACAGAAAAAAATGTGGGAGGTGATTGCGGGCAGTGGGCTGGATCACTCACAATCCACACATTGTAATGCTAGAAATTCAGATACAGTAATATTACTTCTTCCATTTGACCCCTCAGAAGGATGTCCCAGATGAAATGAAGGATCTTTCCGAAATGTGGGATGACAGCAGTGATGGTCAATCAGACTCGCAGAGCACAGAGAGCAACGAAAAAAGGGAAAGGAAAAAAAGTAGGTGGAGTATCAAAGGCAGTTAAGGGTTGAAAACCTCAAGTTGTGACTTTCGTACTTTTTTCGTTCCTTGTCGTGGCCCCGATCAGATTTGTTTAATTAGAATTGAGGTTCAATAATTTGGATCCCATTTTATCCAAGCAAAAAGGATGTTCAAATTTTCACACCATGCACTTGTCACTTCATTCCAAGATAAAGGCATGTTGTGCCCCATTGCTATTGTACAAAGCACATCGAGCCAACCACGGGGAATTCTGAAGAAGGGTCTCGACCAGAAACATTACCCATTCCTTGTCTCCAGAGATGCTGCCTGACCAGCTGAGTTACTCCAGGTTTTTGTATCTATCTTCGGTTTAAACCAGTATTTGCAATACCTTCCTACACAACCATAGGGAACGATGGTTTTCACATTTTGATGCTTAAAGGCCAAGTGACATTGGAATTTCAGAATCCTCCATCCACTTCCCAATGGGAAAGCTAATAATGGGAACATGTGAGTGTTAGAAATAAAGAGTGAAGTGTATATAACATTGATGGACTGCAATTATCAAGTCCAATCTTGTCCCTCCCTATGGAATGGAATGCCACGCCAATCTTGCCACATTGTTCATTGGGAAGGTTAGCAAGCATTAAATAATGTATTGCTTCTAGTCTTACCCATTCTTAAATTCTCCAAGCACACAGGTAATTCTGCATTTTCTGTTGTCTGCGTACTAGCTCATAAGTACAAATAAATGCTTAGTGTTGTTTTCATTAGTAACTTCGCAGGCTTGCAATTTCAAGTTTGAATTCAACACAACAGTATTTAGTATAAGTTAATTTTTCTGTGGCTGATAATGTCACTTGAAGACTCAATAATATGTTGAACATGGAAAAATGGCTGAAACTGATAAATGCTTGTTCCCTGTAACAGGGAACACTGTGTCCTTCACTGGTGCACCCATATATTAGATTGCTTTACTATGCTGATTGGTGTAATTGGACAGTAATTTATTTTCAAGATGAATAATCTAGACTTCATCTTACATTTATTGATAACCATATAACACAGCACGGAAACAGGCCATTTCGGCCCTTCTAGTCCATGCCGAACACTTACTCTCACCTAGTCCCATCTACCTGCACTCAGACCATAATCCTCCATTCCTTTCCCGTCCATATACCTATCCAATTTATTTTTAAATGATAAAATCAAACCTGCCCCCACCACTTCCACTGGAAGCTCATTCCACACAGCTACCACTCTCTGAGTAAAGAAGTTCCCCCTCATTTTACGCCTAAACTTTTGTCCCTTAATTCTCAAATCATGTCCTCTTGTTTGAATCTTCCCTACTCTCAATGGAAAAAGCTTATCCATATCAACTCTGTCTATCCCTCTCATAATTTTAAAGACCTCTATCAAGTCCCCCCTTAACCTTCTGCGCTCCAAAGAATAAAGACCTATCTTGTTCAACCTTTCTCTGTAACTTAGTTGCTGAAACCCAGGCAACATTCTAGTAAATCTCCTCTGTACTCTCTCTATTTCGTTGACATCTTTCCTATAATTTGGCGACCAAAATTGTATACCATACTCCAGAATTGGCCTCACCAATGCCACTAATTTTAACATTACATCCCAACTTCTATACTCAATGCTCTGATTTATAAAGGCCAGCACACCAAAAGCTTTCTTTATCACCCTATCTAAATGAGATTCCACCTTCAGGGAACTATGCACAGTTATTCCTAGATCCCTCTGTTCAACTGCATTCCTCAATTCGCTACCATGTACGTCCTATTTTGATTTGTCCTGCCAAGATGTAGCACCTCACACTTATCAGCATTAAACTCCATCTGCCATCTTTCAGCCCACTCTTCCAAATGGCCTAAATCTCGCTGTAAACTTTGAAAGTCTACTTAATTATCCACAACACCACCTATCTTAGTATAATCTGCATACTTACTAATCCAATTTACCACACCATCATCCAGTTCATTGATGTATATGACAAACAACACAGATCCCTGAGGCACCCCACTAGTCACCGGCCTCCAACCTGACAAACAGTTATCCACCATTACTCTCTGGTATCTCCCATTCAGCCACTGTTGAATCCATCTTGCTACTCCACTATTACTACCCAACAATTGAACTTTCTTAACCAACCTTCCATGTGGAACCTTGTCAAAGGCTTTGCTGGTCCATATAGACAACATCCACTGCTTTACCATCAATTTCCCTAGTAACCTCTTCAAAAAATTCAAGAAGATTAGTCAAACATGACCTTCCAGTCACAAATCCATGTTGACTGTTCCTAATCAGACCCTGTTCATCCAGATGATTATATATATTATCTCTTAAGTATCCTTTCCATTAATTTGCCCACCACTGATGTCAAACTAACAGGTCTATAATTGCTAGGTTTACTCTTGGAACCCTTTTTAAACAATGGAACAACATGCGCAGTACGCCAATCCTCCGGCACCATTCCCGTTTCTAATGACATTTGAAATGTTTCTGTCATAGTCCCTGCTATTTCTACACCTACTTCCCTCAATGTCCTAGGGAATATCCTATCAGGACCTGGAGACTTATCCATTTTTATATTTTTCAAAAGTGTCAGTACTTCCTCTTCTTGGATCCTCATAGTTTCCATAGCTATACTCATTTCCCTTACCTCACATAATTCAATATCCTTCTCATTGGCCAGTTCATTGGCTATATTTAAGAGGGAGTTAGATGTGGCCCTTGTGGCAAAGGGGATCAGAGGGTATGGAGAGAAGGCAGGTACGGGATACTGAGTTGGATGATCAGCCATGATCATATTAAATGGCGGTGCAGGCTCGAAGGGCCGAATGGCCTACTCCTGCACCTAATTTCTATGTTCTACGTTTCTATGTTTCTCCTTGGTGAATACCGAAGAAAAGAAATTGTTCAATATCTCCCCCATCTCTTTTGGTTCTGCAGATAGCTGTCCATTCTGACTCTCTAATGGGCCAATTTTAACCCTCGCTATCCTTTTGCTATTAATATAGCTGTAGAAACCCTTTGGATTTACTTTCACCTTACTTGCCAAAGCAACCTCATATCTTTTAGCTTTTCTAATTTCTTTCTTAAGATTCTTTTTACATTCTTTATACTCCTCAAGCACCTCATTTACTCCATGCTGCCTATAATTATTGTAGATCTCTCTCTTTTTCCGAACCAAGTGTCCAATTTCCCTTGAAAACCATGGCTCTTTCCAATTATTACTCTTTCCTTTCAACCGAACAGGGACATAAAGATTCTGTACTCTTAAAATGTCACCTTTAAATGTCCTCCATTTCTCTACTACATCCTTCCCATAAAACAAAATGTCCCAATTCACTCCTTTTAAATCATTTCGCATCGCATCAAAGTTAGCCTTTCTCCAATCTAAAAACCTCAACCCTTGGTCCAGTTCTGCACTTCTCCTTAATTATATTGAAACTAATGGTATTGTGATCACTGGACCCGAAGTGCTCCCCAACACATACCTCCGCCACCTGACCTGTCTTATTTCCTAACAGGAGGTCCAGCACTGCCCCATCTCTAGTAGGTACCTCTATGTATTGCTGCAAAAAACTATCCTGCACACATTTTACAAGCTCCAAACCATTCAGCCCTTTTACAGAATGTGTTTCCCAGTCTATGTGTGGAAAATTAAAATCTCCCACCATCACTACCTTGTGCTTACTACTAATATCTGCTATTTCCTTACATATTTACTCTTCCAATTCTCGCTCCCCATTAGGCAGTCTATAATACACCCCTATAAGTGTTGCTACACCTTTCCCATTTCTCAGTTCAGATTAAAAAGTAAATTTCCTCTTTTTTCGGATTCGCTCACTTCTAAGTGGAAATGATGAATAAAACATTTGTTTCAAGAATAACAATCTGCTTGGCGAATGACCATCCGTGTCACTGGCATGTTCATTCATCACTTGCACAGATTGTCTATTTACCAGTTATACCAGAGGAACACTGCTTTGTGTATGCCAGAATTGTTAGTATTTTTGGCTGCACTAATTTGTTGAGTAAATAAATTAAATTTGTAATTGACAAAAATTAATTAGTAATTGAAAAATCTTTGTATTAAGGTGACATAATGGGCATGGACAATTGCATGAATTTCATTCAAACCATGTTCTCCAAGGAAATTCTGGGAAAATTGAAATATTTGACAGATGTGGAATGTTTTTTGCAATAGCATTTTCCTGCCACACAAAATTGGGCGTGTTAATAAAGTGAACCTTTGTGTATTTCCTGATTTCGATGCCTGACAGAACTATCTGTGACATAAAATAATTGGACATGTCGCCCTCTGTTAATATACCCAACATGGGCTCAATGTTTTGAGTCTATATTCATTACTTTGAGGAGTATATTTAATAGTATGCAAATTGATACCTGAAGTCTGTGTAATCAAAAAGAGAGATTCATATTTAGACAATATTTTGCCCTGCTGCGTTTTTGAAATAACTGTTGAAGCAACAGCAGTTTGCAATTGGATTACACCTTGAAAGTAGCTCAAGATCCCACGGTGGTTTGTAAAAAATGATATTGAGCTGCATGTGATATTGTGGAAGAGTAGTTGCATTTTAATGGCTATCTTTACAGAGGAAATTATGAAGCAATTTCAGAGTTCAGAGCACTAGCTCTGGTATGGCTTGTTGGCTGGAGTAGGATAACCACAAATAACTGTGGGTTACTGGTGGGAGGAAAGGTGTGAAAGCAAGTCTGAATTTAAAAAATAAATATTGCTTAGATGGGAACCAAGAAGGGAAATATGACAAACAATTTTCTGATATACTTGCATCGAAATGAAAGATCAATTGAGATATTTTGGTCTTGAGGATAAATATCACAGGACATTCTTCATTGCAGTGGTGTCCAATACTAAAGGGTGTATGTTTAGGGTAAGTGAAAAGGGGTCAGAGAAGATCTGAGAAGTACTTTTTCACTCAGTGTGATTGGAATGTAGAATCTTCTGCTTAAATGAACGATGGAGGCAGGTGCTCCGTGACACAAGCACTTCAATTGCCAAGTAACAAAGCTGACCAGCCAAAAGCTGGGAAATGGGATTTATATAAATGGTTGGCATGAACACAATGTGTGAGGGGCCTAATTCCATGCTGTGTGACTCTAACATTTATCCTTTGGCCTTCTTCCAAAACATTCCTTCATGCTCGATGTCTACTTGAAAGGGGTGCTGGCAAAATTGAAATAATTGACAATTGAGGAAAAATATTTTTTGTCTCATCCTAGAGGCACATCATCAGCAGTTGGGTTTGCCATACAAACTACAGTGAAGTGCAAGCCAACATTCTGTGCTCAAGTCTGTGGAATGGGATATCAATCCTCACTGTCAGTATAAGAATGGACACTGCATTGAGTCACAACTGACAATCCATTAATTAATGAAATTATCATCAATCCAGCCACATGGTGTTTCTACATTGAAACATCTTAAAAGTTCTGTGCCACAATATCAATTAAAAAAAAAACTCTAAATTGTGAGTTATGGCATTGAAGGGAAGAATTCAGTGATCTAATATATGCGATACATTCTCTCTGAAATCATAATAGCTCAAATATCCCCATTCATCTATTTTGCCTGAAAAAAAGGTGATGATGAGTGAAAAATTTTAAAAATGTGTTACGAACTAAGGAGTATTATGCATGAGTTCAGCTCCAATGGTTAAAGGTATTTCATACATCTCTGCTCTATTACCTGTGTTTTGTGATAGAGCTACTAAATGGTTGAGCAGTCAACCAACATATACTATGTGAATTATCTGCCATCCCAAGAGACAGGGCCAGGCTATACAAGTGATTGCAATAACTATCTTTGTGATATTACTGATGGCATTAGGTGTCGATTATTTGCTGTGGACACTAATCTTGGGGGGGAAAAGATGGCACCACATCATGTACTCTGTAGATCATCAATCAAAAGTATTGTGGAATGATTTTTTATGGTGCTTTTCCATACCCAGTAAGCAGTAAGGGAATTGCTTCAACTTTGTGTGCAACCAAATTTGTGGAATTCGTTTTTCTTTTGTTTCATGAACAGAATATCAAATTATCCAGGCAGCTGTTCTGCCAATGCCAATGAATAATTTACAATACAATACAATACAATACAATACGGTTTTATTCGTCACAAATGAATTAATCAAGGATTTGCTGTAAGCAATTGAGGACAGATTATATAATCTGCAAATCAGTACTGATTAAATAAACCTGACACAAAGTGGAAGGACAAACACAAAAAATAATTTCTCAGATTTTTTTTCGTATTTATAGGTCGGAAATATATTTTCTAAGTAAGTAATCAGCAAATTTATTTCTCGCGGCATTCCTCTGCGCTCACTGTTTGAAACTCTCAAATGGTCACTTACCAATCAGCGAAGGGCTGCACTGTGCACTTTCCGACTGGAAGTCTCACAGAAGTGCCTTAACAACCATGTAAGCTATCTCTTCTTGGCTTTTTAACCATATCTAATTTTGAAATTGCAAAAGCGGTATTAAAACTTGTTTTCTGCAAATAATACACACAAGATATTATCCTGCATATCTATATTAGGGATGTACATTATGAGACCAGCAAAATCATTTGTCTGTGGGATTTCATTTAGCCTCATGTAATTAAAGATTTCATCTTACACCAAATTCCTCAATGATTATGGAATCAGAAGAAACTGCAGATGCTGCAATCTAAAGTAAAAAGCAAACTGGCACAGATAACCAGTGGTACAGACAGCACCTGTGAAGGCAAAAAGATAATTGGTTTTGGGTGAAAAGCTGATGTAAGGCCTCATCCAGAAATGTCAAATAGTCGTTCGCATCCACAGATGCTGCCTGGCCCACTGAGTTCCTCCGGTAGTTTGTTTTCTCCTCAATTATTAAGTTGGGTAGGTAAGGCTGAAAAAATTGATGTGCTGCATTGATATGGTTTAGGTTTACAATTTAAAAGTTGAAATCAAGCAGAAACATTTCAGCCGAGAAATTGTTCCATGGTACTTTGTGTCAAAGCAGAGTTGTGAGTCATCCTACCGCTGTTTGTAAAAGCCACATGAAGAGTTGAAAATTCACATATGATGTTCAAAGACATCATTGTCATGCTTCCATATGTAACGGTGCACTGACACCCATGTTGCCAAGGTCACTGTGGAATCTCTATTGGCAAGTTGCAAATTTTTGCAGTTCTCAACATGAGGTGCAACAAGAATGATCTTTGCAGGAGATCAGAAAGGACATGGTTCAATCACTCAACACTCTTCCAGCGACAGGGGAGCATCGCCATGGCATGAATGGATAGCGCAATGATGGGAAAAGGAGAATAATCCCAGGTGCTCAGAGAGATCAGGACTGGGTGGTGCACAACAGTGCCCATGCCTGCATTGTTTTCTCCTCAAATCATAGATTTGCACAGCGTGGAAACAAGCCCTTAGGGCCAACTTGCCCACACCGGCCAACATGTCCCAGTTACACTAGTCCCACCTGCTTGCATTTGGTCCATATACCTCCAAACCTGTCCTATCCATGTCTGAAGGATATTCAGATGAGGACTTCTCTGCATGGAGTTTGGGTGAGCTCTCAAATGCAGTCGTGAGTCTTGAACTAAGATGTGTTAGTGGTCAATGACCAGGAATGATGCCGAGGCCCTGTGACAGAGCATGGCCTTGATGGTTCTGGTAGAGCAGGGACCATGCCTGTGACGTCCGAAAAGGCCACATATCTCAGTGAGGACAAATAATGTAGTTGGAATGTCCGACTCTTTTTAAATACGAGGCTGTGGGCCAACATTCAAAAACTTTGTTATTGATACACATATATTAGGTGTCTGGAAAACGATTTTCGTGACCCACGTCACGGAACTACATGACATTTTCCACAGATTTAGATGAAATATAATTGAGAAGGATGTCATAAATCGTCAGTTGCACATTAATTAATTAAACTAATTAGAAAATGAGATCGGAAAAGTAAGCGCCATCTAGTTTCCAATGCCCATATTACACCATGGGCAGCCTATTTCCGTGTTGCAGTGCATTTAAACTATATATGTATATATATATATATATATTATATAATATATATATAATATATATGATATATATTATATATCTTGTGAATATGACTGTACTCATATATAATTAAGTATAATTATATTATATAAAAATAATAACATGAATATAATTGTGAGTTTTTTTAATGACACTGTTGCAGAGGTCCTGCTCTTGAACCAGCCTAATTAATGGGTGAGGGCAGTTCTTGTGGGTTCCTCCCTGACTGCCAGTGTGCAGATTGGGGGTCATGGCCATAGTGGGACTGGGGCAGTTCCAGGCTGGGGGACAGTCCTGCAAGACATCTTCCAGTCGCTTTAATAGGAAATTTAATAAGACTGCAGCAGAGTTCCCAGGTTTTAAGGGCTCATGAACCTGCCTAATTAAAGGGTCCCTCTGGGTTTCCCCGTTTACTGAACCCCACTGACTGCCATAGTGGGGAGAGTGGGGGTAACAGCCATAGTGGGACTGGGGCAATGCCAGGTTGGGTGACAGACCTGTTAGAGACCTGTCTTATTTCTGATGTAAATGTCACATCCTGACCAAGAATCGAATGCTCTGATGTTTACTCGATGAGTATTCATTTTAAGCTACAATGAGCCTGTATTTATGTTAGAAACCCCTTTGATGGTGCCTTTGCAAATGAGGGCTATTACCTTTAACCTAAAATAACCCTAAAAGTGTTGCATTGTTTTATCTATAGTTTGTGTGTGTGTCTGTGTATACCTGTCACATGTGGATGTGTGGATATAAGTGTGTATGTATGTGTGGATGGATGTATGCGTTGATATATGTGTGTGCATGGATGTGTACATGTATGTCTGCGTGCGTGTGGATGTGTGTGTGTGTGTGCGGATGTAAGTGTGCATGTATGTGTGTGCATGCATGGAAGTGTGCGTACCTATTATAATGTGAATAAATTCATTCATTCCTTATTCATTCATTCACTCACTCACTTACTCCATTCATTCATTCGTTCATGAAATTGAGGGCCTAAACTATAACACAGTCAATTAAACATTGTCACTAATGCCAGCCTGTTGTAGAGTAATAAGTCTTTAACAGCTAATCTCGGAGCTGCCTGCGAAAACTTACTGTGAATAAGTGCTCCGATCGCGGGGCCTAGGTACTCGCGGTAAAGTGAAGCCGCGGTCTCAATTAATAAGCAGCCGATTCGCGATCGCTGAGCCACGGATCATCTCCGCGGGGGGGGGGGCTGTACATAGTGCCGTCTGTGGCGGTCGTTTTCAGACCTCGATAATGGGAGAAAAACGGAGGGATATCGATCGCTATTTACCGCGAGTACCTAGGTCCCGCGATCGGAGCACTTTTTCCCGGTAAGTTTTCGCAGGCAGCTCCGAGATTAGTTGTTAAAGACTTATTACTCTACAACAGGCTGGCATTAGTGACAATGTTTAATTGACTGTGTTATAGTTTAGGCCCTCAATTTCATGAATGAATGAATGAATGAGTAAGTGAGTGAGTGAATGAATGAATAAGGAATGAATAATTTATTCACATTATAATAGGGTGCAATTAAATTAATTAAAGTCCATACAGATAGATTTTCATAAATTCAGACTTTAGTCTTACCTTTCAGTTAGAGTTGATTCATGGGGGCCTTCTTTGTGTTCCAGCACATCAGCAGGGACTTTGAAGGCTTTCTTGCACTTTAATCCACTTCGCAGCACTTTCTTCAGCCTTGTTAATGCTTTTCCCACTAAATACAATTACCTGCTGCAAGTTTCCACGACATTTATTCCACAGAACAACAAATCTGAATCTCCAGTAAAACAGGCATCTGTGAAGCCCCCTCAGCCATTTTGTGTGCTAGCCTGAAACAAAGCGCGTGATTGGCCAACTGGCAGACAAATCAATGCTAAACGTGCTTTGATTGGACTAAAAAATTCCCGACATTTTTCCGTATTTTTCTCTAATTTAATAAAAATGTGCAAGTCTCCTTCATGTCGAGTTTCAGGGGTGATTTATATATTTTTACACAATATGTGAAAATTTCATGTAGTTTGGTGACGGGTCATGAAACTCCAGAATAAAGCTCCTCGGCCCACAGCCAATTTTTCCCCGTACATTATTGCAGAATAGGTGTTAAAGAAAACTTATTAGACTTCAACAAGCTGGCATTAGTGGAAATTTTTTATTTACTTTGTTATGGATACACATATATTAGGTCCTCAACTTCATGAATGATTAAGTGAATGAATGAATGAGTGAATGAATGAGTGAGTGATGAGTGAATGAATGAGTTAGTGATTGAAAGAATGAATGAGTGAATGAACAGCCTCCAAATCTAATTTTTTCACATTATAAAAGGGTGCAATTAAATTAATTAAAGTCCATACAGATGAATTTTCATAAATTCAGACTTTAGATCTTACCTTTCAGTTCCAGTTGATTCACAAAGTTTGACTGGTTTCACAAATTGGCTGTCCTCTTTGTGTTGCAGCACCTCAGCAGGGACTTTGCTTTCATGGCTTTGTTCCACTTCTATCCACTTAGCTGCACATTCTTCAGACTACTTAATGCTTTTCTCACTAAATTCAATTACCCTGCTGCAAGTTTCCACAACATGTAATCCACAGAACAACAAAGAACCTTCATTGGAATCTCCAGTAAAACAGGCATCTGTAGAAGCACTCTCAGCCATGATGTGTGCTCCCTGCCTAGCTAGCCTGAAACAAAGCGTGTGATTGGCCAACCCCCGTCCGACTCAATGTTAAACGTGCTTTAATTGGACTAAAAATACCCAAACATTATCTGTTTTTTCTCTAATTTAATAACAATGTGCAAGTTTTGTTCTTGACGAGTTTCAGGGATGATGTATATAATATTTTTACACAATATGTGAAAATTCCATGTAGTTCCGTGAGTTTGGTTACGAAACAGCACAAAAAAGCTCCTCAGCCCACAGCCTATACCGCAGTTTTGATTTTATGGGTAAACAAGAACTCTTATTTTTATGTCTGTGAGTTAGAAAATGTCACTGCATATGAATATTCTATATTGCATTTCTACCTAGATTAATTTTATGCTGGAAAATAGCTCAGGTGAATGAAAATCCTTCAGCCGAATGAGGGGACACATTCAATTGTGAGTGCTAAGACACCTAAAAATGTACAGAAAAAATGACATTCCAAATTACATAGATTTTTTTTGGGAGTTTTGTTTAGGATTCATGTGAATGCATTTTCTGGCCCATAAACCTTTAGTTTGTGGGGGAATAAAAGCAAAGGGAATTTTTGAGTCATGATGTCCTGAGTTTGGTGGAGTGCTGAAATTCAGAATGGAGAGGCCAAGGAGCCCATACATAAAAAAAAGCCCATGTATCATTTATAAAACCAGCACTTGCAGTTTTTTTGTGTCGAACCCATACATAATTCCTGTCGTCTGAACAGTACTGAAAGCATGGCAAGTTGTGGGCAGTTATGAACCTGGGAATTATGCTGGTGCATTGTTGAGTGGTGAAACCTCCTGCATCAATGAAGGTGATCCATGCAGCAGTTGTGTATCTGTGGTGTGGTGACCTGCGAAGTTGGGAACTGGAATGTATGAAAACACTCGCTGCCACTCACTGTTTTCGGACCATTTGTCCTGGTTTCAACCTCTGACATAAGAGACAGAGTTTAAGAGGACACAGCTGTTTGGAAAAGACCCATTTTCTTTCGAGAGATCTTCCTCAATACACCTTCAGTAAGTAGCTACTTTCATAATTTGTAGCCTCATCTACCAGATGCAGAGATTGCAATAGGACTGAAATGGGGGAGTGTGGATTCTGCTCTCTGGGGTTGGCTGCTAAAATATTGTTGAGCAATTTTGTGTTGTTGCAACATAGTACTGTTGGATTGTGGCTGTTATACCACAGGGTGTAGCACCAAACCTCAGCACCGACAGTCAATTTTTCACGTAATGCCCAATGTGTGTTTGAAAAAACTTAAATGTCTTAATTCAAAAACATGAAAGAATAGATATGATTATGTAAGAAAAGATTGCAAAGAAGAACCCAATGCCATGTGCTCTCACAACCAGTGCCAGGTCAGGTGCTGCACCGATGACCTTCACCATTGACACCAATGTGTCCAGCTCCCTCACCAAGTATTGAGTTTTATCAGAACCTCTTGGCTTTCGTGGAGACAGAGTTAGTCTGCACTTGAAAATGCATTCTGATGAACTTTCAGCCCACAGTTTTCTTTCAGTATAAGTCAAATTTCAAATGTAAGCATTAATTTAAGTGTGTGATTGAAAAGATTTTTCAACTGTGGATGCAAAATTCTATCTAGTATCTCAGGCTTTGATCAATTTCAGCTTCTGTTTAAGAAAAAAAATGTGTTTCAATCATATTTTTACAATCTCTAGTTATCCCAAAATGTTCAATGATCACAATGGGAGAAAAACAGGCTAAATAAAAACATTGGGATTTCATTCAAGCCCTGCAACTTTTGTCAAAAAGCACATAAAATAATATTATGGCTTTTCAATTTAAGTAAGAGAATTCTGTGCATAATATTATAAATTATGTCTGCTTACAATTTAATGATGGGAATCACAATTGATAAAAGTTTTGTGCAATTATGTCTTTTGAGTGCAGTAAAGCCAGAGGGAATCTGCGTTTCTTTGCCTTTATCTGTAAAATTAGTCAGCAAAGATATCTATGAATAAAGGACTATGGATCGAATGCTGCAAATGGGACTAGCCAGTATGCTAACTTGGTCAGCGTGGGCCAAATGGCCTGTTTCCATGCTGTACAGCTCAATTACTCCATGAATCTTATCACACATAGATGGAGGAAGAAAATGTGGTGTGGGGAGGTCGGCTCTATTCTGAATGACGACAATAGTTAATTTTAGTAACACCTCTGATGCTCTAGGGTGGAAGCTCTGAGCAGCAATAAAATCAGTAAAGGTCATTGAGTGCATTGTCAATGTTTCACAGATACCTTTCAAAACGGAGAAAATAACCAGGCCATGAGTTCTAAATGGGTTACATAAATGGAAAATGTAGGAAACACTCAGCTGCCAAAGTAACATATCTGCAAAGAAAAGCACAGATAACATCTGCTGAGTGTTACAGGCATTTTCTGAATTTGCATCAGACTTCCAACAACTGCAGTTGTTTGATTTTCATTTACTTTTCTAAATGGGTTTATGGTTGTTTGAAATTTTGGTTATCACTTGAGAAATACTGGAATGAAAGAGGTCAGATTTTACTTGAAGAACATGAGGCAGAATCTTAAAATTAAACAGGACTGTGAGGCACTTAAAATGCTTTTTGCTTTAATCTAATACCCTGCTCATTATGAAACACTAAATGCAGTATCGTAAGAAGTTGGCTTTGTGAACGTTTCTTAACACAAATTGAGAGATCTGAAATCAGCCAATACAAAATCAGAAATAATATGCTGTCACTTTAAGAAAGCGACTTCCTGCAGGTTCTGGTTGATGAGCTCTGAATCACAGCTGTGGGGGACCAAAATTTTATTGTCACTGTTGAATGTGGTTACCGGATATCGAAATGTCATCAGAAACAACATGGGCACAAAGTGTGCTTCAGAGCACAGAGATAAGTTGTTGATGCTTCAACAAATGAAGAAATCCTATACTTAAGAAGGAACTCACCCGCTGAGTTTCTCCTGTATTTTTTGTCTAAATCCTATAGTTTGGCTATTTTATCAATTCATGTATATGGATCACTGGTTAGAGATGCAGAGTGGTATTTAGAAAAACATTATTGTATCTGGGTTTTAAAAACAAGATGAAAAAGCAACTTTTAAAGTTTCAGATTTTTTTTAGCTGGTTTCAGCAATGCTGCATTGGATATCTTTTGCCTAGGTCAGAAATTCATTTCTACCATTTAGAAATACCATTTCTAAATGGTAGATTAATGGATGGCCATGGATGAGAATGAGAATGCGTGCCCTGCAATCCCTGTCCTCGGCCTCCTGGAAAATGTAGGAAACACTCAGCTGCCAAAGTAACATACTGAATCCCATTCAGTATTGGAGCCCTGTTTCCCAAACCATTTACAGTGCCCTCCATAATGTTTGGGACAGACCCATCATTTATTTATTTGTCTCTGTAGTTCCCAATTTGAGATGTGTAATAGAAAAAAATCACGTGGTTAAAGTGCACATTTTCAAAGCTCTGCTTTAACACAATCATTCCGCAGCAGCTGGTGGAGAAGTTGAAGCTATTGGGGGTTGATGCTGGCACATGTAACTGGGTCCTGAACTTTCTGTCGCATCGGCAGCAGGCAGTCAGGGTGGGCAGCAGGACATCAAAAACCATAGCCGTGAGCACTGGCTTGCCCCAAGGCTGTGTCCTAAGCCCCCTGCTGTTTAGTCTGCTTACACACGACTATACTGCTAGACTCAACAACAACTTCATCAACAAGTTCGCTGATGACACAACAGTGGTGGGTCTCATCAGTGACAATGATGAGTCGGCGTACAGGATGGAGGTGGAGCTGCTCACAGGATGGTGCAAATCCTACAACCTCATTCTCAACGTGGGAAAAACTAAGGAGATGGTGGTTGACTTCAGGAGGGCGGGAAAACAACACCATACACCTCTGCACATCGACGGAGCTGATGTGGAAAGGGTCAGCAGCGTGAAGTTCCTAGGACTCCATCTGTCAGATGACCTGACGTCCACGACCAACATCACAGCACTGGTCAAGAGAGCCCAGCAGCGACTACACCCTCTCCGAAGACTACGTAAAGCAGGTCTCCCCGCTACACACCTACAAACTTTTTATAGGGGGACAATCAAGAGCACATTAACCTACGGCATCACTTCCTGGTTCGGGAGCTGCAAGGCGTACGAACGGCACCAACTAGACAGGATTGTGAAGACCTCCAACAGGATTATTGGTGCTCCACTCCCTTTCCTGCTGGACATATACAGGAAGAGATGTATCAGCAGAGCCATCTCCATCATCAAAAACCCCTACCACCCATCGCATCACATATTCTCCATCCTGCCATCTGGGAAGAGGTACAGGAGCATTAGCTGCAAAACCAGCAGGATGCTCCTCAGCTTCTTCCCACAGGCTATAAGACTGATAAACGGACTTTGCCCCCTGCCAAAGTATCGCGCACCAACCACCAACCTGGACACACTGCAGCAGCTGTCGATCGGAACGCCTGTTGATGTTTAGTAGAGAGTAGAGTGTTTAATTTGTTCATGATATATGTATTTTTATTTCTATTTATTTTTTACTGCACACTGAATGGACACTAGTTGAGCAACCTTTTTTTTTTGTTTCCTCTGGGTATGTGAGTACTCAGGAAAATGACAATAAAGATATACTATACTATATACTATACTATTATACATTTTGGTTTCACCATGCAGAGATTACAGCAATAATTTTATACATAGTCCCCCCATTTCAGGGCACCATAATGTTTGGGGCACATCAATGTCATGTAAATGAAAGTAGTCATGTTTAGTATTTTGTTGCTTATCCTTTGCATGCAATGACTGCTTGAAGTCTGCGATTCATGGACATCACCAGTTGCTGGGTGTCTTCTCTGGTGATGCTCTGCCAGGTCTGTATTGCAGCCATCTTTAGCTTATGCTTGTTTTGGGGGCTAGTGCCCTTTAGTTTTCTCTTCAGCATACAAAAGGCATGCTTAATTGGGTTCAGAATGAGTGATTGACTTGGCCATTCAAGAATCGACCATTTTTTAGTTTGTTTCAGCAGTATGTTTGGGATCATTGTCTTGCTGTAGAATGAACCGCCGGCCAATGAGTTTTGAGGCATTTGTTTGAACTTGAGCAGACAGCATGTGTCCATACACTTCAGAATTCATTATGCTACTACCATCAGCAGTTGTATCATCAATGAAGATAAGTGAGTCAGTACCTTCGGCAGCCATACATGCCCAGGCCATAACACACCCACCACCGTGTTTCACAGATGAGGTGGTATGCTTTGGATCTTGGGCAGTTCCTTCTCTCCTTCATACTTTGCTTTTGCCATCACTCTGATATGTTAATCTTTGTCTCATCTGTCCACAAGACCTTTTTCCAGAACTGTGGTTGCTCTTTTATGTACTTCTTGGCAAATTGTAACCTGGCCATTCTATTTATGCGGCTAACCAGTGGTTTGCATCTTGCAGTGTAGCCTCTGTATTTCTGTTCATGAAGTCTTCTGCGGACAGTGGTCATTGACAAATCCATACCTGACGCCTGAAGTGTGTTTCTGATCTGGTGGACAAGTGTTTGGGGGTTTTCCTTGATTATCGAGAGAATTCCTCTGTCATCAGCTGTGGAGGTCTTCCTTCACCATTTGCGATTAGTAAGCTCACCAGTGCTCTCTTTCTTCGTAATGATGTTCCAAACAGTTGATTTTAGTAAGCCTAAGGCTTGGCTGATGTCTCTAACAGTTTTATTCTTGTTTCAGTCTCATAATGACTTCTTTGACTTTCATTGGCACAACTTTGGTCCCCATGTTGATAAACTGCAATAAAAGTTTCCAAAGGGTATGGAAAGAGGAGGTGCTGAGAGCTCCCTTATACCTGCATTAAGGAGGTAATTAAACACACCTGAGCAATTACAAACGCCTGTGAAGCCATGTGTTCCAAACATTATGGTGCCGTGAAATGGGGGGGGGGGGGGGGGGGGGGGACTATGTATAAACTCAGCTGTAATTTCTACATGGTGAAACCAAAATGTATAACAATGCCCTTTAATAAAATCTGACAATGTGCACTTTAACCACATGTGATTTTTTTTCTGTAAAAAATCTCAAATTGTGGAGTACAGAGGCAAATAAATCAATGAGTGGTCTTTGTCCCAAAAATTATGGAGGGCACTGTAGTTCTGTTTACATAGTATGTCGGACCAGGTTGTGCGGCATCATCAGTGGTGTGATCAATAGAAAGTGCCTTGATAATGCTTCACGGTTTATTGACTAACAGGCCCTGTGGTGCCACAAGTCCACATTGACCATCAACCTCCCATTCACACAAATTGTATGTTATCCCTCTTTCTCGTTCATTCCCTACCCACTCTGGGCAATTTACAGAAGCCAACTAACCTACAAACCTGCATCTCTTTGGGATGTGGGAGGAAACTGGAACATGTGGGGGAAACTTGTGTTGTCACAGGAAGAACATGCAAGAGCACTCTGGCCTCAGGCATTGTGAGGCAGCATATCTACAGTGACACCACTGTGCTGCTGTCCCCCCCCCCCCCAGCCAACCAACCAACTCCGTGGTGTCATTTTGCTTTTATTTTATTTCATATGTAATCTATCAGTTTAAATATTTAATTTATATTCCATTTTCATGTTGACAACAACCTATTTTGTTCGTTGATATTTGAACATGTCAAAGTTTTGCTGGAAACTGTTGTCATCGTTTAGTTATGATATGAACTTAAGAAATGGGAGCAGGCTGTGGCTGGATGTACCCTTGACCCTGTTCTGCCCTCACAGCTGATGTCCCTGGTCTTGGCTTTGCTTCCCTACCTGTTTCCCCGAACCTTCCATTTCCCGTAGTCCAGGACTCTGCCCACTCAACCTAGAACATTATCAGTACACAAGATGCTGTGGGCATCGCAGCTAATATTTCATAATAGAAACAGTTTTCATATCCATCAAACCAACAACATCTATCAGATGGGACTTAACATGACCATGAGGGATTTGTGAAATGATTTAATTTATTCTGGTCCTCAATGTTCCTGATTTCCTATTAATATTTCTAAGCAATGCTGTTTTTCTGCTGCAGTCTCAGATCCAGTTGTAGGCATGTTCTGTGTAGATAGATGAGTAATCAGGGAAGTTGGGATGCCATTGGAGAAATAGAAATGATTAAACAAAATCTTCATAATTTTACGTAGTCATCTGATCCACAGACAAATAAATTGAGTGGTGAATTGGCCCTTTCACTGTGGTTAGCACTTTCACGGTGACGAGACACAAATGTGCTTGCATCAGCAGAAAAAACTGTTACGTGATGTTCAAAAATGTAACATGAGGAAATTAAGTTGTGCAAACAAAGAGACATAATTTTGAATAAACTAATGTCTCTAAGCACTGAATGTCCAGTTCCAAGTATTGACTTGCATTGGTGAGGTAGAGGATGGGGCATAACGTATGTGCGTGCAGGCATAATTCAGTCTTACTGTTGGTCATATACTCTGTCCCTAATTTTTATCCAATAAGTTTAATACCAGAATTTATAATATTAATTAATAAAATCAATATTTAGGACGAATTAAAGTAGATGAGACCGTAGATTTTTCTCAGCAGTACAAACGCAAGAACTGATGTGTACAAAAGTTAGTTGTTACAACAATGCGACGATTAATGTTGACAGTGAGAAAGCATAATTGCTGAGTGGTAAGTTTACACAGCTAATTTCCGTTACTTACTGTATGGATTTTTCTTTTGTAACCCTTTGGAACAATCTGCAGCAGTCTCCACCTCATTTCCAAATGGTTGGAAATGCGTTTTTGTCAGTATACCATTGCATAGGTACCTACAGAATTGAGAACAATTGTTGAGTTCATTTACTCGGGGGTGTATATTAAATCTTATGTAAATCTTGCACTCAGTTCTTTTCATGCATTTTCATAACCACTGTGGCAGTAGTAATTGAATTTTTTTACAATAATTTGCTTAATACATAATCTGGTAACAAGGAATGGCATATGGGATCAGGGCAAGTAATTATTTCACCCATCAGGTTGACAGATTAGATGTGGGTGTAGAGTGAAATAGGCATTGGAATGGGTAAACACTGTGACAAAGTACAGTCTAGTTGCACAGAGGTCCAGAGGAATAAATATTCATATTTTGACATATTAGATTTTAATAATCTCCAACTATCCCTGGAACTTGAAGGAATGCAACTACTCATGCAATAATGTTCAGTGCTAGAGAGGTTGACCAGCAACTGTAAAAACATAATGATTTATGTAATTGTTGATTTATTTAAAATGGAGAAAATGTGTGTCTACCACACAAATCCAACATCATCAAATTATTCAGCATTTCAGTAGTGATATCTGCCAAATCATTCTGATATTAAAAATATAGCCGTTTAATTTCTATGTCACACTACAATTACACCTTTCCACCAGTGGTGACCTCAAGTGCCATTGCTACCCAGAGTGCATAACTGAAGCTGAGAAATGTCCATCAAAATTGTAAAGACAGTATTTTATAACAGTTTTTTTTTAAAGCGTGGGCAGAGAGGTTTTGTGTACAGAAAATTTGCAACGGTTTAAGAGTATGTCAGTTGCTGTGGACAGTCTCTCAAATATATTATCACATTGACTTTTTGGCTAGCACTTGGTGGAAAATGAGACCTGTGATCCTAGAATTGAGTGCTTCACTATTAATATACTTCCTCATTCAATGTCATTTCGGCTTCAACGATCTAGTTGACAATTGGTTGTCACATCTAGTGTAACTAGCACTGTGGAGTATACATTCACATTGTTTGCAGAGTACATTTGCAGTGCATGCTTCTCATCAGTGCTTGCAAATTATTACATTTTAGAGAACAACTATCCTGATAGCTCAATGATTTAACAATTTGCAAATTTCAATGTGGATAATTGCCAGATAGCAAGTTGTTAATCTTATGGTGAGGTTGGACCAAAAGGAAGCAAAAGTTGACATCAGACCAGCTGTTTGCATTGGCTGAGACTCTGAAGCTGAGGATGACCATTGCGATAGGGCAAAGCACAATCCAATCAGGCATGATGATCTAAATTCTGACAACAAAAATTTTGAATCATGGAGTTCTAAAAAGAGAATGGATGTTGAAAGTCGGTCATGTATAAGCACCAAAAATATAAAATCATTGTTCTCCGTTAAAACACTGGATAGCAATGAATGATAAAAGCCCTTCGGAAAGTATCAAAATAATCAATTTATTCTGCTCTGTGAACTTTGCAGTGATATCATTTGTTTCATATACTTGCTACAGGAAGCTTGCTGATAAAAATCAACAACCACTTCCTTATAAGCACCGAAATAAAGTCGCAGAAAGCGGAAATGTCGCTTTTTTTTCAGAAACGCTTTATTTCGCTGATATAAACTATATTTGACCAATGAGCTGAGGCATTGAAAACGGCAGAAAATTAAAATTAGGCAGAGCAGCAGCAGCTTCAACTGTTTGACGTGACATCAGAAAAAAATGTTGAATAAAAACTTTTACACTGATCAGTATAAAGGTAAGAGACCTTGACGTTTTGTTGGAACCTTGTGTATGTTAGAAACATTGATGTCTGTTAAGGAGACCTATGTTTGCATGGCGGCAGAATCGTATTTGTATTGGCTGATTTTGTGGTTGGAACATCAACTCGAGTTTCATGTGGACACTTTAACTAGAGTTTTTGCAGAAGTACAAATACATTTAGCAGCAGTTCTTTGTGAAGAACTGTCTCCTTTCTTCATCAAAGCTGATTAATAACTGCACAATGATTTTCATCTCTGGCACTTGCTTTGTAAATGTAATGTTGATATGATGCAGTTCTCTTCCTGGTCTGAATTTATGACAGGCCTGAAATTGACCAGATCATTACAGAAAAAAATACCGAAGCTTTAACATTTCTTAAATTATCACTTTTGGAACACAGAACCTTTTGCAATCTTATTTGTGGATTATTTGACTAAAGCAAATCAGAATAAAATGTCAATCATTCTCCAACCATTATCATAGCACATGCTGTGACATTGACAGTCTTGGCTAAAAGTGGAGCTCTCGAGGTCTTGTACTTCATCATCTCTGCATACCAATAACTGTGTTTATATTATAATATTTTAGGATATCATTTAGATACCTGTAGCACCAGCTCAATAAAAAGAATTGACACCTCCATTATTATACTTCCGATTCATTGATTTTAAAATGAGAAGTTTAACTGCATGAACATTTGCAAATTTTCATTTGAAATCATTAAAAAGGTGCAACATTTATAAATGCATCAATGTTTGCTCAACATTATGGTTGCTGTCATAGTATCTCATGAGGTACTGAGTACTTTGCATCTATATTCAGCAAGTGGAAGGACTTGGAGATTAGTATACTAATATCAGTTTGAGATCAGGGTTGTGTTGGGTCTCTTGAAATGCATTAAGATGGACAAATCCTCAAGCCCTGATGGGAACTATTCCAGGTTATTGAGGGAGGGAAGAGAGGTAGAAAGGGCCTTGACGAAGATCTTTGTATCTTCTCCAGCCACAGGTGAGACCTCGCAGGACTAGACAGCAGCCAATGTTGTTCCTTTCTTGGGGAAGTAGAGATAATCCAGGAAATTTTAGACTGATGAGTCTCACATTAGTGGTAGGGAACTTATTGGAGGGAATTCTGCAAGGTAGGATTACTCACATTCAGAAGAGAATGGGATAATTATTGCCTTTGCATAATTAGCCCTTTAGCATGCCTTTGGCCATGGCACGTCATGTCTTTCTAACTCAAATAATATTTTTGAGAGATGACAAGGTGATTGATAAGGGTCGGGTTGTGGATATTGTCTACAAGGATTTGGTAAGGGATTTGAGAAAGTCCCTCATGGCAGGCTGATCCAGAATATTGAGATGTGTGGGATCCACAATGACTTGGTAGTTTGGATTCAGAATTGTACTACTCAAAAAGGACAGGGAATAATGGTGGAAGGGTGTTATTCTGGCTGGAGATCTGTGACCAGTGGAGTTCCGCAAAGATCTGTGCTGGAACCTGTTATTTGTGATCTGTGTAATATATATGACCGACAAAAATGTAGATGTGTTGGTTAGTGTCAGGGGCGATGGGGAGAAGGCAGGAGAATGGTATTAGGAGGGAGAGATAAATCAGCCATGATTCAATGACTGAGTAGACTTGATGGGCTGAATGACCTAATTCTGCTCCTATCACTTGTGATCTTAGTAAGTGTCCAGGTGACGGCAAAATTGGTGGAGTTCCAGACAGTATGGAAGCTTTCAAACGATACAGTGGGATTTATATCACTTACAAAGACAAGTAAAGAAATGGCAGATGGAGTTTAATTACAACGTGTGAGGCGTTCCACTTTGGAAGATAAAATATAAAGGGAAAGTATACAGTTAATGGCAAACCCATAACAGCAATGAAGTATGGGGATTTAAGTCCACAGCTCCCTGCAAGTAGCAACACAAATAGATAGTAGTAAAGAAGAAAGAAGACATATGGGTTGCTTGCCTTCATCGGTTGAGGCATTGAGTATCAGTCAGGAAGTCTTATTGTAGCTTTCTTAAACTTTGGTGAGGCTTCATTTGGAGTATTGTGAGATGTTTTGGCTGCCTCATTGCAGGAAGGATGTTGTTGACCACAATGTTGCCTGGATTAAAGGGGTGTTGGAGATTGGACAAACTGGGACTGTTTACTCTGGCACCTCACAATTTAAGGGAAGACCTGATAGAAGTAAATAAAATGATGAGAGGCATAG